>NC_141879.1:653939662-654242693 GCF_056163025.1 Triticum urartu
AGGCATGACATATTGACATGTATTCCCTCCATCCGAAAAAAATGGATGGGTCTAGGCGTATTTCAGTTCCAGATACATCCTTTTTTATCCATTTCGGCAACATGTAATCCGGACGGAGGGAGTATGGTGTAAGAGCTAGGTATACGACAGGACAACACAGCAAAAAAACACTAGTTGAATGTAAAACTGTATGCTAGCGGAATACATACAGAAATAACTAAGGCAACATATGTCAGGACCCCGATTCCAAGTCACATCGATCTAGCCGGTAACACCTCATATCACTTTGCGGCCTCACGCACGGTATCCCACGGGTGTCGCCTTACCATGGCCCGGGACCGTTTGCGCCTTTTGGCTCACGTATATGATAGTGTCGCTAGCATCCATATGACAGAGAACCTGGGCCGACATGGCTAGTCATGAACCCAAAGCGGCACAAACCTATGGAGACAGGCATACATGAATCACATCGAGCATGTCGGTCATCAACGAGTGATTCCGGGCTGTAGCACTGGGCTAACAGGACTCCGGGGATCCCGGGCTGTAGCAGGCTAGGCAGGACTCCGGAAGTCACCGCGTGACATTTCCTCGAAGGGACAGACATAGGAACGAAGTGAAACACATGCCGGCCAGTCAAGTGTCCTGAACAGTAGTGCTGGGCTAGCAGGACTCCGGTGAACCGGGCTGTAGCGGACTACTATGGCTCGAGGAACACTAGACTACATTTCCCCATAAGAAAGGCTGCCAAGGATAAACAACTAGATTGTCGGATCCCACTCATACCAAGCATTTCAATCATACACACAATATGCCCGATATGAGTACATACAACATGGCATCACAACAAAACTCTACAACTCAAGTACTTTATTTAAAGGCTCCAGAGAGCCATACATAACATGCCATATAGATAGGGGTCACATGACCCGACACTCAAGTCATACAGTCATACAAGCACATGCGGAAGCAACTAGTCTGAGTACAGACTCTAGAAAGAAGAAGGCTTCTCGAAGCCTGTCTATCTACATAGGGCCCTCCATGGCCAGGATCACCACCTGGGTGGCTAGTCACTCGTCGACGTCAAGGTCTATATAAAACTCATCGGAGGGGGCAGTGTTGTCGTCTGAAAACAATAAATAAGCAAACATGAGTACAAAGGTACTCAGCAAGTCTAACATCAGAACCTACTATACATGCTTATTCTCAAGAAGGTGGTGGGGTTGATGCAGCAAGCCAGCTTTGACTCTTGGCTAAGCTATCCTACGGAACTTCACCAGAAAAAAAATAGTTTTCGCATGCGAGTCCACTACTCACCAACACAATACTCCACCGGGGATCCTCCCTCGTCATCCTACGAGAGGGCCATCCTCGGTACTCACACTTATCTTGAGTCTTTTAGTAGTATCCATTAACTTGTCTATGAACTGTATAGGCAACCAAGTAGTCCTTTACCGCGGACGCGGCTATTCGAATAGTTTTATACCCTGCAGGGGTGTACTTCATCACACATGTTTCCACCACTTAGCGTCTGCACACGACATGTGCTCGACAGACTTAAAGCGAAAACCGATGTGGGTGTAGACCACGACCTGACTAACCTCACAAGTCTCTAGTTCAGGTTTATCGCCTATTCAGGTTCCATCCGCAAGGAAATCCGGCCGGGGTGTCCTCAACGGCCCCAAACGATGTGTACAGGGTCCCGAGATGCCAAACGGGTGCCCGGCATACCCGGCCACAGTGTATCTACCGCATCATAGCCCACCCCTAGGGTCAGCGCTACGCACGGCCGCCAACACATGTCCTACAAACACCAGAAACTAGTTGCAACTCCTGAACAGAGGCGAGAGGGGTCAGTAAGTCGAGCAGGGTCATATTTCAGGGCCCAATGTGTGGTAGTAGCTGAATCTTAAATCACGCATACAGATCTCAGTTCTTAGGGACGGCCTCAATGAAACAACCCACCATGTACTCCTACATGGCCTCTCATCGATACCTTTACCAAAACATGTTCAACACATCCCTCACATTACCGGCATAAGCATTTCACTCTAGCCCATCACCCAGATGAACCAGACCTGACACAACTCTAAGCATAGCAGGCATAGCAAGGTAGGAATCACATACATGGCTCAATCAACTCCTACACATGCTAGTGGGTTTCATCTAGTTACTGTGGCAATGACAGGTCATGCAGAGGATAAGGGTTCAACTACCGTAGCACACAGCAGTTTGAATCGCGTTGTCTTAATGCAGTAAACAAGAGCAGAAGCGAGAACATGGGTTTGTATCGAAATGATCAATGGATGCTTGCCTGATGGAGTGGTAGCGGGATACTGCCCTTCAGTTGCATACTCGTGAATATCCTCGGAGGCAGAACCTACCACGGAGAACACATCGGAACACAATCAACACATGACGATATGCAACAATATGATGCATGCTATGACATGGCAATATGATTGTGTCTTGGCCTAATGCAAGCTAAAATAGAAAGGGACGAACTCATTTGAATCAAAGATTCAAATATTAGCTCATTAAACATGGCATTTATAGTGCATTAAACATGCCTAAACAGCAAGGTAAACTTTTTTTGTCATGCATGAAACCATTAAAGATGGATAGATTGAATTTTTCTGATAATTTTTCATATATAAATTATTTTATTTGGAGTTACGGTTGAATTTCTATGATTTTTTGAAGTTTGAACTATTTTCTGGAATTTCCTGTATAAAAATAAATCCAGAAAATGCATTACTGCGTCAGCATTGCATCATGCTGACCTCAGCAGGTCAAAGGCGCTAGCCCAGGTCAAACCTGACTAGTGGGCCCCTTTCTGTCAGCCTCTCAGTGCACTAACTACGTTTAGTTAGCCTAATTACTGGGCAGGGCTCACTAGTCAGTGACTATACTAATTAAACTAACTAATTTTAGTTAGAAACTAATCTGGATAATTAGCAGAGGGGGGGGCCCACTTGTCATTGACTCAAAGGAGTCAACCTGGGCCCACCCAGGGGTCAACCTGGGTCAAATCGCCGGCGGCTCGACGCCGGCGAGGCCCGAGACGGCGGCGCGGCTCGGAAAACGCCCTCCGGTGACCAAATCGACTAGGGAGACCACCCGTGCGAAGCCCAGGCTCTCGCGCATCCAATGGAGCAAGTGTGAGGAGCTGGGGTGGAGCGAGCTCGCCGGAATCGAGCTCGTGGCGGCGGCCGGAGTTCGGGCGAGGTTGGTTTCAACGCTACGGTGCATGGGAGGAAGAGCTGGTGGTGGCTACGGGTTCCTGGTGCTGCACTGAGCACAGTGAGGCGCTCCGTTGTGAGCTTGCACGGCTGTGGCCACGGCTGCTCCATGGCCGGTGGCGAGAAGCTCTCGGCCGTGGTGGAAAATGGAGCTAGGGGACGAGCGCGAGCATGAGAGAAGAGGGGAAAGGAAGAGGAGCTCACAGCGGGGTCAGAGAGGGGGTCAGCGGGCTCGGGGACGGGCTGGAGAAGAGGTACGGTCGCCGGCGATCTCGGATGCCCGAGGTTGAAGACGAGGGCGAAGGCGGCGTTGCAGGGCTTCCGGCGAAGCGTGGCTCGGTGGGGAGGTCGAGGGAGTCGAGGCGGAGCTGATGGGCTCGTCGGAGGGGCGAGGGGAGGTCTCTGGCGGCGACTATAGCGATCGGCGGCGAGGGACGCGCTCGGCCATCGCGGGAGAGGATGAGGGAGACGAGGGGGAGAGTGAGAGAGGATGAGAGGGAGACGTGGGGGTCGCGTGGCGTCCTCTGGCCATCTCCCGGCGTCGGCAGAAGCAGGAGGTGGCCGGCGCGTGGCCGGCGCGCGGCGAGCACACGCCCCTGCCTCCTGGCGCGAGGTAGGGGGTGACTGGCCAAGCCAGTAGGATGGGCCGAGCCAGGTAAGGCCCAGGTGGGCTTCTTTCTCCTTTTTTTGATTTAGTTTCTGTTTTCTATTAAACTACAACTGGTTAGCTTTATTTAAAATACTAGAACATTTCCAAAAATCCTGAAAATAAATGCGGCCTCTGTTTAGATTATTTCCAACAGGAAACATTTATTCCCAGAATTATTTGAGCATTTAAATTATTTTATAGCATTTAAATGCCCAAATTCAAATACTTATGATTTAATTCAATGACCTTCTGTTGACCTAGAAAATTGTGCACCAATTTTGCCAGAGGTTCTAACCTAAGACAAAGAGGGTGAATATGTTAGAAGGGCATTTCAGGTTCATTGAAATTATTTTTAGTAAACCCTAGTTGATTTCAAAAGGGTGCTGGGGGTTCTGCCTTCCCCATTTCAAGTTTCTGATGAAAAGTAAACATGATGCACACTCTAATGCATGGACTAGCTAGGGTGTGACAACTCACCCCCACTCAAAAGAATCTCGTACGGAGATTTAGGATCCTCTGGAAAGAAGGTGGGGTACTTGAGTCGAAGACGATCCTGCCTTTCCCAAGTGGCTTCTTCCTCGGAATGGTGTGACCATTGAACCTTGAGAAACTTGATATTATGACGTCGAGTGGTACGCTCGGCTTGATCAAGGATACGAACGGGATATTCCCGATAGGAAAGGTTATCTTGTAGATCAAGCGTTTCGTGGTCCACTCCACGGATAGGATCCGCGAAGCAACACCTGAGTTGTGAAACGTGGAAGACATCGTGAACTCTGGAAAGATGCGGAGGTAGTTCCAGTTGGTAGGCAACTTCTCCTCGTTTGGCAAGAATGTGAAAGGGTCCAATGTAACGAGGGGCCAATTTGCCTTTGATACCGAAACGATGGGTTCCCTTTAACGGCGTAACCCGAAGGTAAGCCTTCTCGTCGGCTTCATAAGTCATAGGCTTATGTTTACGATCATATTGACTCTTTTGACGAGATTGGGCTGTTTTCAATTTCTCACGAATAACGCGAACCTGCTCTTCCGCTTCCTGAATCATATCCGGGCCTAAGAGTTGTCTTTCCCCGGTTTCTGACCAGTTAAGAGGCGTTCGACATTTTCGTCCATAAAGAGCTTCGAAAGGAGCTTTCCCCAAACTAGCTTGATAACTATTGTTATAAGCAAACTGAGCGAATGGAAGGCATTTCTCCCAACTCATTCCGAACAAGATAACAGAAGCTCGGAGCATATCTTCCAGAATTTGATTGACTCGCTCTACTTAACCCCTTGATTGAGGGTGGAAAGTGGTGCTGAAAGAGAGACGAGTTCCCATAGCATTTTGGAAGCTTTGGCAAAATCGAGAGGTGAAGAGACTCCCACGGTCTGAGTTAATTTCCAATGGAACACCATGAAGGGACACTATTCGGGAGATGTATAAATCGGCTAGCTGGCTAGCGGTGATACTCTCACGAACAGGTAGAAAGTGGGCTACTTTGGAAAGTCGGTCGATCACGACGAAGATGGCATTATTCCCTCTCTTGGTACTGGGAAACCCAGTGATGAAATCCATACTGATTTTATCCCATTTCCATTCAGGAATAGCCAAAGGTTGAAGGGTGCCAGCAGGCCGTTGATGCTCTGCTTTAACACGACGACAAACGTCGCAACTAGCAATGTATTGAGCGATTTCTCTCTTCATCCTAGTCCACCAACACCTCTGGCGTAGGTCTTGATACATTTTAGTACTACCGGGATGAATGGTGAGAGGGGATTCATGAGCTTCCTTAAGGATCAACTGGCGTAGATGTTGTTTCTTGGGAACCACCAGACAGTTCTCGAAAAAGACAGCACCTTGCTCATCCATGGAGAAACATTTAGCAACTCCTAGCGATGTTTTCCTTAATCCGGGATATGCCCTTATCACACTTCTGGGCAGCTATGATTTGATCCATAAGGGTAGGTTTCGCCACCAGGGTGGATAGGAATCCTTGAGGAACAATGTGAAGATTAAGCTTACGAAATTCCTCATGGAGAAGTGGTTGACTTTGTTGTAACATCAGGTTGTTACAATAGGACTTACGACTTAGTGCATCAGCCATGACGTTGGCTTTGCCCGGGGTGTAAGTTATTCCTAAGTTGTAATCCGAGATCAACTCGACCCAACGTCTTTGCCTGAGATTCAAATCTGGTTGGGTGAAGATATATTTCAAACTTTGGTGATCGGTGAAGATCTCGCAACGATTACCGAGAAGGTAATGTCGCCAGGTTTTAAGTGCATGGACTACAGCTGCAAGCTCTAGATCATGTGTAGGATAATTTTCCTCATGTGGGTGTAATTGCCGTGAAGCATAGGCAATTACCTGACGATCTTGCATGAGTATGCAACCTAGTCCTTGTCGCGAGGTGTCGCAATAGATAATAAAGTCCTTGGAGAAATCTGGTGGTACCAGTACGAGAGCAGATGTCAGGCGTCTTTTCAGTTCCTGAAAGCTGAACTCGCACTGTGGAGTCCACTCGAACTTTTTATCTTTCTTGAGGAGTTCAGTTAGAGGTTTAGCAACCTTGGAGAAATTCTCGACGAAGCGGCGGCAATAGCTCGCTAAGCCAAGGAAGCTCCGAACTTGCCTGACCGTCTCAGGTGGAGTCCAATCAAGGACGGCTTGAACTCGCTCGGGATTGACAGCAATACCCTTACCAGAGATTACATGGCCTAGATAGGTCACTTCTGGCAACCAAAATTCACACTTGGAGATTTTGCATAAAGGCAATGCTCTCGAAGTTTCATCAATACCAGCCTTAGATGTACGGCATGTTCCTCTTCATTCTTGGAGTAGATGAGTATGTCATCGAGGTATACTACGACGAATTTATCCAAGTACTCCATGAAGACTGAGTTCATTAAGCGAGATAAGGTAGCCGGGGCATTGGTTAAACCAAAGGACATGACGGTGTACTCGTATTGGCCATAACGAGTAACAAAGGCCGTTTTGGGAATGTCCCCGTTTCTGATTTTGATTTGATGGTAGCCCAACCTCAAATCCATCTTGGAGAAGACTGAGGATCTAGCGAGCTGATCATACAGATCGTTGATCCTGGGAAGCGGGTATTTGTTCTTGATGGTGACCAAATTGACAGGTCGTTAGTCCACAACCATTCGATCCGATCCATCCTTCTTCTTAACGAAGAGGATGGGGCAAGCCCAAGGAGAGGAACTAGGGCGGATGAAACCCTTTTTCAAGGACTCATCGAGTTGGTTCTTAAGCTCGGGTAGTTCTAAGGGTGCCATCTTGTAGGGTCTTCTAGAAATTGGAACGGTTCCTGGAACAAGGTCTATCACAAACTCGACATCCCTGTCAGGTGGAACACCTGGCAGTTCTTCTGGAAAGATATCCGGAAAATCTCGGACTACCGGAACATCCTCAAGGTCTGGAAGAGGGTTGGCATTTAGAGAGTAAAGCTGGCGCTTGGCCACTCGAGTTAAGACGTTAACTGTCTTGCCCGAGGGGTGAGTAAGTTGAACGGTTCTAGTGGCACAATCGATCTTAGCATAATGAGCTGACATCCAGTCCATACCCAAGATGATGTTTATGTCGGAGGACTTGTGAGCTATTAAGGATGCAAGGAAGACAAGTCTATCGACAAGAATTTCGTTCCCATGGATTACTCTAGAAGTTTGCCATCTAGAGCCAGGGGTTTGAATTTCCATGGTAGAGGACATGTCACAGAATGTCGTGTTATGCAGTCGAGCATAGTTCTCGGATATGAATGAATGAGATGCTTCGGTATCAAAAAGAACTGATGCCGGATGGCAGTTAACAAGGAGCGTACCAAGGACGACGTTAGGATCCTCATGAGCCTCCTCGGCTGAAACATAATTGACATGGCCACGTACAGTGGTGGCCGGCTTGGCGTAGAAAGTCTTCCCCGCAGGCTTACCATGGCCAACGGACTTTCCAGTTTGATTGGGGTTGTTGTTCTGGGGACACTCTCGGCTATAGTGACCCGGCTCTCCACACTTGAAGCACGTCACCACATTGGGGCGTGGAGCAGCATTAGCAGCGGGGCCACCATAGGGCTTGGGCGGTGCAAATTGCTGGTTGGGACGAGGCGCCTCGAAGGATGGCCTCAGGATGAACCTGGGTGGCAGTGCCGTGCTTGGAATCCACACCCGGCGCTTCTGAGCTCCAGAGCCGGATGAAGAGCCAAAATCATGGGAGTGCTTGCGTGAAGCGTCATAATCAGTCTGGCCCGTCTCAGCACTGATGGCTTTATTGACCAACTTCTGAAAGGATGTGCACTCGTGCAGACGGAGATCGCGGCAAAGCTCAGGGCTAAGTCCATTGCGGAACCTTGCTTGCTTCTTAGCGTCAGTAGATACCTCTTCGGGAGCATAGCGTGCCAGATTTCCAAATTCACAACTATAAGCATCCACAGTCAGTCTTCCTTGGGTGAAGTTGCAGAATTCCTCCCTCTTGCGATCCATGAGACCTTCTGGAATGTGATGCTCACGAAAAGCCTCATTGAATTCAACCCAAGTAGTGATTTGGCCGACCGGGCGTATAGCTTCGAAGTTTTCCCACCAAAGGCTAGCAGGGCCTTCGAGGTGATAGGCAGCATAGGTAACCTTGTCGGCTTTGGCTACGTTGGCAGAACGTAGCTTGTGGGTGATGCTGCGAAGCCAGTCATCCGCGTCGAGGGGCTCGACGGAATGGTTAAACTTTGGTGGGTACAGCTTGATAAAGTCATTGATTGACACCAAGTCACTTCGTGGGTGGCGTGCCGTGTTCTGCTCAATCCGCTCTAGCAGGTGGTTAGTCTCACGCTTGTTTCTTTCCGCCTCCAGCATTACTTCGGCCAGAGAAGGCGGGTGAGGCAGATTTTCACCTCTAGCTGCACTGGCTTCCCCCTGCTCCGGGGCAGCAGGGTTGCTGCGGGTGTTGACCATCCTAGGAGAAAACAAGACAACGGTTTAGACAAGGATGGCTCAAACTTAGCAAGGAAGTGCAGAATGTAATGGATAACACAGAATGCGGAGATGTTCATCCGCATGTCATGGTAATATAAAACTGCCATATATATACCAACGGTCATACACATCATACATAGTTTAGTACAAGCCCAGGCTACAGTACAACTATGATGAAAGACGTTACATCTCATCGGAGGCATTCCAAGGTCCTATACATTATTTGTCTACACCTCCGGAATCGATTACACGCAAAGTCATATTCCACAAGTCACACAGCACAGTGGAGATACAACTACTACAATACTAGTGGTACTACTACTAACTCAGACAGCTCTGTAGTAGTCCTCATAGAAGTCACCTCCATAGCCTGCAAGTTCAACGTGACCATCCGGAAACAGACGGTCCTGAGGAGCCTGTGGACCATAGGGGCTAGGATGAGGTCTTGGACCAACAAACGGTGGCCTGCGGGGACCACGCGGTGGGGTGATGCCTCCCACATCGCGCCAATCCACCATGTCTGGCAGAGCTGATCTCACAGGATACAGATCCCTTGTATCCATACATCCAGCTTGCACCGCAGGTGCAAACCGAGTCAATGCGGCCCAATGATCAGCACGGGTATTGAAAAGCTCCAGCCTCAAGGCCCGATTCTCTCGGTCCTTATCTTTGAGCAACTCGGCAGTGGTACGAGTTAATGAGTCCTCCTGAGTGGAGTCAGCATAAATAGCCTGAAGATACCCTTGCGCTCCCGGAAGTGAAGCTGGCATGTAAACGAAATCGGTGTTCCGAAGCAGGCCAGTCCGGACTCGCAAGATGGTTATCATGGAATTGGCAGCATCCTGCACAGCCATCTCAACAGTAACCCCGAGTCCATAGGAACAGTGAAGGGGCTTGGTAGATCCAGGATAAGAAGGAAATATCCTGACAGTGCAGAAATACTGGCTTTGATTAATGTCGCGGAACTGCTCTTCGACGGTGTATTCGGGATACCAACGGTAACCCGTCTCGATCATGACCCGGACTAACATAGCAGTATGACTGGGCACGTCGAGGCACCTGGTCAGGCGAACCACTTGGTTATGAACACGGTTGGCCATTTGAAAGCACAACCACAAGACAAAAGACATCAGAATTTCTAGGGAAAATTGGACAGCATAACGGCTGTAAATGCTCAGAAAAAGATTTGAGACATCCACAACAGTTCACAATACCAATCAACAACATCATATCAAGGTTCTGATTCAATTAGCAACATACTAAGAATAGTAGAAACTGAACTGGGACTTGTAACAACAATCCTATAAGCTACAACGGATTAGTAACACGTGAACTTGCTAGAAGAAGAGAGTCTAGTCCTTAACCCACATTGAATGAGAAGAGAATGACTCAGATCAGAGGCATAGGGTAAAGGAGTAAAAGAGCCTTACGTTCCCTCCCACAATCAATTCCCCTACATATAACTAAAGCATTTCTAGACTCGACACCGACCAGTTTGGCTCAACGAACCTACATGCAGTCCGGCTCTGATAACAACGCTGTCAGGACCCCGATTCCAAGTCACATCAATCTAGCCGGTAACACCTCATATCACTTTGCGGCCTCACGCACGGTATCCCACGGGTGTCGCCTTACCATGGCCCGGGACCGTTTGTGCCTTTTGGCTCACGTATATGATAGTGTCGCTAGCATCCATATGACAGAGAACCTGGGCCGACATGGCTAGTCGTGAACCCAAAGCGGCACAAACCTATGGAGACAGGCATACATGAATCACATCGAGGATGTCGGTCATCAACGAGTGATTCCGGGCTGTAGCACTGGGCTAACAGGACTCCGGGGATCCCGGGCTGTAGCAGGCTAGGCAGGACTCCGGAAGTCACCGCGTGACATTTCCCCGAAGGGACAGACATAGGAACGAAGTGAAACACATGCCGGCCAGTCAAGTGTCCTGAACAGTAGTGCTGGGCTAGCAGGACTCCGGTGAACTGGGCTGTAGCGGACTACTATGGCTCGAGGAACACTAGACTACATTTCCCCATAAGAAAGGCTGCCAAGGATAAACAACTAGATTGTCGGATCCCACTCATACCAAGCATTTCAATCATACACACAATATGCCCGATATGAGTACATACAACATGGCATCACAACAAAACTCTACAACTCAAGTACTTTATTTAATGGCTCCAGAGAGCCATACATAACATGTCATACAGATAGGGGTCACATGACCCGACACTCAAGTCATACAGTCATACAAGCACATGCGGAAGCAACTAGTCTGAGTACAGACTCTAGAAAGAAGAAGGCTTCTCGAAGCCTGTCTATCTACATAGGGCCCTCCATGGCCAGGATCACCACCTGGGTGGCTAGTCACTCGTCGACGTCAAGGTCTATATAAAACCCATCGGATGGGGCAGTGTTGTCGTCTGAAAACAATAAATAAGCAAACATGAGTACAAAGGTACTCAGCAAGTCTTACATCAGAACCTACTATACATGCTTATTCTCAAGAAGGTGGTGGGGTTGATGCAGCAAGCCAGCTTTGACTCTTGGCTAAGCTATCCTACGGAACTTCACCAGAAAAAAAATAGTTTTCGCATGCGAGTCCACTACTCACCAACACAATACTCCACCGGGGATCCTCCCTCGTCATCCTACGAGAGGGCCATCCTCGGTACTCACACTTATCTTGAGTCTTTTAGTAGTATCCATTAACTTGTCTATGAACTGTATAGGCAACCAAGTAGTCCTTTACCGCGGACGCGGCTATTCGAATAGTTTTATACCCTGCAGGGGTGTACTTCGTCACACATGTTTCCACCACTTAGCGTCTGCACATGACATGTGCTCGACACACTTCAAGCGAAAACCGACGTGGGTGTAGACCACGACCTGACTAACCTCACAAGTCTCTAGTTCAGGTTTATCGCCTATTCAGGTTCCATCCGCAAGGAAATCTGGCCGGGGTGTCCTCAACGGCCCCAAACGATGTGTACAGGGTCACGAGACGCCAAACGGGCATCCGGCATACCGGGCCACAGTGTATCTACCGCATCATAGCCCACCCCTAGGGTCAGCGCTACGCACGGCCACCAACACATGTCCTACAAACACCAGAAACTAGTTGCAACTCCTGAACAGAGGCGAGAGGGGTCAGTAAGTCGAGCGGGGTCATATTTCAGGGCCCAATGTGTGGTAGTAGCTGAATCTTAAATCACACATACAGATCTCAGTTCTTAGGGACGGCCTCAATGAAACAACCCACCATGTACTCCTACATGGCCTCTCATCGATACCTTTACCAAAACATGTTCAACACATCCCTCACATTACCGGCATAAGCATTTCACTCTAGCCCATCACCTAGATGAACCAGACCTGACACAACTCTAAGCATAGCAGGCATAGCAAGGTAGGAATCACATACATGGCTCAATCAACTCCTACACATGCTAGTGGGTTTCATCTAGTTACTGTGGCAATGACAGGTCATGCAGAGGATAAGGGTTCAACTACCGTAGCACACAGCAGTTTGAATCGCGTTGTCTTAATGCAGTAAACAAGAGCAGAAGCGAGAACATGGGTTTGTATCGGAATGATCAATGGATGCTTGCCTGATGGAGTGGTAGCGGGATACTGCCCTTCAGTTGGATACTCGTGAATATCCTCGGAGGCAGAACCTACCACGGAGAACACATCGGAACACAATCAACACATGATGATATGCAACAATATGATGCATGCTATGACATGGCAATATGATTGTGTCTTGGCCTAATGCAAGCTAAAATAGAAAGGGATGAACTCATTTGAATCAAAGATTCAAATATTAGCTCATTAAACATGGCATTTATAGTGCATTACCTTATTCTGCCTAAAAAGAAAGGTAAACTTCTTTTGTCATGCATGAAACCATTACAGATGGATAGATTGAATTTTTCTGATAATTTTTCATATATAAATTATTTCATTTGGAGTTACGGTTGAATTTCTATGATTTTTTGAAGTTTGAACTATTTTCTGGAATTTCCTGTATAAAAATAAATCCAGAAAATGCATTACTGCGTCAGCATTGCGTCATGCTGACGTCAGCAGGTCAAAGGCGCCAGCCCAGGTCAAACCTGACTAGTGGGCCCCTTCTGTCAGCCTCTCAGTGCACTAACTACGTTTAGTTAGCCTAATTACTGGGCAGGGCCCACTAGTCAGTGACTATACTAATTAAACTAACTAATTTTAGTTAGAAACTAATCTAGATAATTAGCAGAGGGGGGGCCACTTGTCATTGACTCAAAGGAGTCAACCTGGGCCCACCCAGGGGTCAAACTGGGTCAACTCGCCGGCGGCTCGACGCCGGCGAGGCCCGAGACGGCAGCGCGGCTCGGAAAACGCCCTCTGGCGACCAAATCGACTACGGAGACCACCCGTGCGAAGCCCAGGCTCTCGCGCATCCAATGGAGCAAGTGTGAGGAGCTGGGGTGGAGCGAGCTCGCCGGAATCAAGCTCGTGGCGGCGGCCAGAGTTCGGGCGAGGTCGGTTTCGACGCTACGGTGCCCGGGAGGAAGAGCTGGTGGTGGCTACGGGTTCCTAGTGCTGCACTGAGCACGGTGAGGTGCTCCGTTGTGAGCTTGCACGGCTGTGGCCACGGCTGCACCATGGCCGGCGGCGAGAAGCTTTCGGCCGCGGTGGAAAATGGAGCTAGGGGACGAGCGCGAGCACTAGAGAAGAGGGGAAAGGAAGAGGAGCTCACAGCGGGGTCGGAGAGGGGGTCAACGGGCTCGGGGACGGGCAGGAGAAGAGGTGCAGTCGCCGGTGATCTTGGATGCCCGAGGTTGAAGACAAGGCGAAGGCGGCATTGCAGGGCTTCCGGCGAAGCGTGGCTCGGTGGGGAGGTCGAGGGAGTCAAGGCAGAGCTGATGGGCTCGTCGGAGGGGCGAGGGGAGGTCTCTGGCGGCGACTACGACGATCGGCGGCGAGGGACGCGCTCGGCCATCGCGGGAGAGGATGAGGGAGATGAGGGGGAGAGTGAGAGAGGATGAGAGGGAGACGTGGGGGTCGCGTGGCGTCCTCTAGGCGTCTCCTGGCGTCGGCAGAAGCAGGAGGTGGCCGGCGCATGGCCGGCGCGCGGCAAGCACGCGCCCCTGCCTCCTGGCGCGAGGTAGGGGGTGACTGGCCGAGCCAGTAGGCTGGGCCGAGCCAGGTAAGGCCCAGGTGGGCTTCTTTGTCCTTTTTTGATTTAGTTTCTGTTTTCTATTAAACTGCAACTATTTAGCTTTATTTAAAATACTAGAACATTTCCAAAAATCCTGAAAATAAATGTGCCTTTGTTTAGATTATTTCCAACAGGAAACATTTACTCCCAGAATTATTTGAGCATTTAAATTATTTTATAGCATTTAAATGCCCAAATTCAAATACTTATGATTTAATTCAATGACCTTCTGTTGACCTAGAAAATTGTGCACCAATTTTGCCAGAGGTTCTAACCTAAGACAAAGAGGGTGAACATTTTAGATGGGCATTTCAGGTTCATTGAAATTATTTTTAGTAAACCCTAGTTGATTTCAAAAGGGTGCTGGGGGTTCTGCCTTCCCCATTTCAAGTTTCTGATGAAAAGTAAACATGATGCACACTCTAATGCATGGACTAGCTAGGGTGTGACAACATACATGTGTATGATCGGGAAAATAAGATGGCATTGCAACAGAGCACTAGAACAGCACTTCAATGTAAAAAAACATGGTATGGTAGACATATGAAGTACATACTGATGAATAACGATGCATAAGATATTCAGAAGCATGATGTACAAATTAAGCAGATGGCATTGTGATAGAGTAGAATGACAGTACTTAAATTTGAAAACATGTTATCATGAATGGAATAGGTACTGAAAAACTGGAAGGCTTGACATATTTACATGCATGATCATCATGCTAAGCACATGGCATTGTAACAGAGTAGGTACACTCCAGGACATTATATGCATGTTGTACCCATATCACAAGCCAAGTTAGAGCAAGGACCTTGTGGGTGAAGAGGATTCATCATCTTTCTGCAGGTCTTCTGAAGAACTGCCTTTACATGTTCCATCATATTGGCTATCATTGACATCCAGTTTATTGGCCTTTACATTGCTCCGTGAGGTTCTTGTGGATATATCAGTGTGTGCAATTATATCTGACATGCATGGAAGACAACTAGTAGTTAGATTTATGTAATGAGTGCCTGTAGGAGACGACATAAATAGTAGGACTGGGGTTAACTAGCAGCAACATGTCTCATAAACTAAAGGGAGAACACAGATGAAAGCTACTGAATATGTATCGTTTGTACTCGAGATTAACTAGATGGCACACAAAAGTATCAAAGAACAACATAGGAAATACTAGAAGTGGTATAATACTATAATCACCAGCCTGTGGGATAGCATTGGCTGATGGATGATAACTATGGAACAGTGTTACCTAAAGAACAAGTATCTTATATGAACTATGGAACAACGTTAACTCCTGAACAAGACCCGTAAGAGATCAGCATGAATATACAGTGAAATGTGATGATCTATTTTCCATACTTAGATGAATAACAAAGGCATAAATGTTGCACACAAGTAAGATGAGGGTACAACCTATCTGGCTGCCATCCATAGGAGTGAGCATCATGTGCTGACTTGTGGATGGCCCTGCAATGGTTGTGGCTGTGCATGTCGGGCACGCGCATTCGATGCAGGGAACTGTTGAGTGGGGACTATAGCTCCCTTCTGGTGTATGCTTCCCTTGTTGGAGCAGCTGCGGTGAGTCGGAAAACGGTGTGTCTGAAGATGCAGATAACACATAATGTTAAGAACGACATATCTCTTTGATTTGAAGAAATACACTAAGAGATCAACAGCAAGGTACGAGAGTGGTCACACGTCTGTTGACTGAAGACTAAATTGGGGTCACACGGTTTTATTTTATTTTGGTACTGTCTGATCTACACCGGATGGCTGGCTGTCTTGTGCCTCCCGGCTGACACTGTTCGGAATCTTCCCCGAAGAGCCAGCAACCAACGACAGAGCAGCCTGCCTCCGTCATCTATGGCCCTAGCCAAAACCCCGCTCCCTGCCCCACCGCACTGCCGTGGTTGCGCCGCCCCGGGGCCAATCCACAAAGACTCCCCGTCATCCAAATCCGGCGGCAGCAGTACCTTCAACCCACGCAACTCTAAGAGATAGCCATCTAAGTGCTTCTTCCGCGGCGAACTTTGCGGCCCCGCACCCTTACGTTAGACACCAGCCAACCGGCAGCCTAGGAGCTCCGCCGCGTCGAGGGGTGCTGCTTCCCATTGCAAATCGATTGGCTCAGAATAAAAATTCAGACAACTAACGCCTAAATAAAGTGATTTGAGATGAGGGTGCGACCTATCTGGCGGCATGATGAAGTAGGCAGGTGCAACTGCCGAGTCGGTGAGGTCGACGCGGTTGCAGTGGCGACCGGCGGCAGGGAAAGAGCAATGTCGCGACGGTCGACGGCTACGCCGAAGTAGCGCTAGGACTCTGGATGGATCCAAAGTTGGAGCCGCTCTGGTGCCGTGAACAACGGCGGGGGTGAATCAACTCCGGTACGGTTCACGCGGCCGTCGTCGAGGTAGCACCAGCAGCACAGAGTAAGAGGCGCACGGCCCAGTGCACGACGACAAATGGACAACGTCTCCGGCATTAGGGAGGAGGGAAGCTGTGAAATTGGTGCGGTGGGGGGCGCCATGGAGGTAGGGCTGAGGTTTCGCGGCTCGGGAGAAGGGAGCTTCCCGGGGAGAAGGTGATTTGGCGCCCACGAGGTATGAATGGGGGCGGGCGGGGGAAATTGGGAGGGGAGTGGAACCATGTCTTACGGACGCATTTGTCTGAAATGTGAGGGGGAGTTACAGTTCTACCCTTGCCTATAGGCTTCTCGGCTTGGGTCTGTGTACTGAGGGTCGGGGATAGCAGAGTAACTTTACTTCTCTGGGCGGGAGCGATTTCGAGCGAGGATGGCGTGTTTTTAACTATAGTGGGCGCGAGCGATTTCGGGCGAGGAGAGCGTGTTTTGAAATAGTGGGCGCGAGCTATTTCGGGCGAGGAGAGCATGTTTTTCCGACCATGGTTTATGAATTATTCGGCACATGTCATTTCGGCCGAGGAGAAGGCGCGCTTGGATGAAGTTACGAATCTACCCTCGATGTACAACGGGCGAATTGATGCGTGTCCCACATAGGAAGGTAATTTTGCGTCTCCCATTTATTTGCTCGGGCGAATTCCACCGAGAAGATAGGCTGTTTAACGGTTCGTTCCAGTTTTGGGAGAACGAGCATCCATGTCTACCTTACCAAGTCGATTCGGATAAAATTTTGAAATATTAGCTTGACACTTCTTTTTTAGATGGAGAGATGATGCTCGGGAGTAATGTGTTTTCACATGCTCGTTGCTAGCGATTTACTATATGACAAATAGTTGACCCACTCAAAAACATGAATCAAACCCAAAATGAAATATCTCGATTCAATGTAATAGCTCGTTGAGTAGGTCAAAATAGTGAACTAAATCCAAAATTGAACACCTCAATCGAGTAGCATGTTGTACAGTATTATAGTACTCCATGAACATCTTGAAAGTCAAATTAATGAACTTGTTTGATATACGCATATATCCGTTCATGTGTGGATTGCAGACAACATGTTCTCCAATTTAAATATTTGAATGCTAGTTTATATCGAAACATGGTTTATATCAGTCTTTGATGCATAAAACGCGACCTCCCCCTCTCCCGGACTCCTGTTCTCTCTCTCTCTCTCGCCGACAATCTTCAATTATGTCGCATGCATCCGAGACAAAAACCTTGTTTGTCCCTCTCCCTTTCTCTCCATCTCTCTCTCTCTCTTTGTGTGTGTGTGGGGGGGTCTTTCTAGTTCGCATGCATATATACACCATCTATAGGTCTCTCTCGCACACTATGTATGATACTCTAGCTAGTCCAAGCTAGATATCTTGGGTGCACTCATCGTACGCACACAGATTCCTTGGCTCTTTGCCTGTAACT
Organism: Triticum urartu; assembly: GCF_056163025.1. Lineage (NCBI taxonomy): Eukaryota > Viridiplantae > Streptophyta > Magnoliopsida > Poales > Poaceae > Triticum > Triticum urartu. Next base: position 653,957,564 of record NC_141879.1, read on the forward strand.
CTCTCACGCACCACTATGTCGTCTCGGAGCTCTTCCCCCCCTCTCTCAAACTCTCCATCCACGTGGGTGACACATACACATGCATATCTCACTCGCACTCGATAGGCCCATCTAAAACTCTATCTCTCCCCCTCGTTCTCTCTCCATCTCACACGCGCACACACACAATCTCAAGCCCAGCTAGCCAAGTATGATGGTCTCTCACTCAATTGTAGGCACACGCAGTCCCCCCTATATGTATATGACTAGCTAATCTTAGTCTCCATCACAAACATGTGCATGGTCTATCTCGGTTTCTCTTGGGGCATCTTTCTATCGTGCACGCACTCCCTCGATCTCCCACCCATATAGTCCCCTCACGATCTCGACGGGATCTCTCTATCACAAACACACCCTCTCTCCCTCCTCATGCGTCCATGCCATCCATGTGTCCCTCTCGACCTTTGTTCCGTGTTGGCCACACCTCTATTGGACATGTGCTACAAGGGTGTCTCTCTCCGTTGCAAACAATCACACACTAGCTATCTTCGTGTATCTCCTCGCCTCGCTTTTCCATCTCGGAGATGCATGCGTGATATGTTCGCATAAGAAACGAAAAAACACACACACTCTCTCTAATTTATCGTTTGTTGTCACTTTCTCTTCCACACACATACTCTTTTTACACACTTACTCATTCTCCTTTACACGCACTTGATCTGTCTCGACTGAGGCACTCTCCTCGGTCCATAGCATATAGATTTATTGAAAAGTCAAACATCACAAAAGTTTGACCATGTACGTGGAGAAAAAGAATTACATCTAGTACGGCAAACATATGCCATTAGATTCACCATGAGATGTAGTTTTGTATGATGTATCTTTGGTATTGTAGATATAAATAACATTTGCGTAAACCTGATCAAAGTTTCCAAAGTTTGACTTCTAAAAAATTTACATGCACTGCATTATCGAGCGGATGGAATATCTCTTTCCCCCTCTCAGCTATCTGACGCACCACTCAGCCTTATCGGGGCTCCTCAATCTCTCTCAAACTTTATTGGTCAGTTTGGTTCGTGACCTGACCCTCATGCCTTGATGGCCGGTACTGCTTGGTGTGGACGTGAGATGTAAAATATTTCTGCCTGGCCAGGCTTGTGTGGTGCTGAAGCGTTTGGTTCATGCTTGGGGCAGGCAAAGCATCAACGTCCCATCAATCAATCCATGCATCAATTATTTAATGCTAATATCCATCCATGTTGCTGTTAGCCTCGTGGCCACACGACCAGGCACGACCAGGCGTTCAAAATCAGTCGCCTAGGCCAGGCTACTTGCAGTGTCTGGAGGTCAGCCAGGCTAATTAAAGTGCAAGGGAACCCAGGCCAGGCAGGCTTTCTTTTTCACAGGGTAGCAACCAAAAAAGCATGCATGAAATCCAGCCACAACCCCAGGCCAGGCAAAAGATGCTCAGGACGCAAGCCAAACTGGCCTTATATCTCCCTAGTTCACACATACACATGTCTCGCTCGCGCTATACATATAGACCCATCCAACACTCTCCGCCCTTGTTCTCTCTCCATGTGACACGCACCCCCCAAAGTACCATAATCCCTCAATCCATCATAGGCGCAAGCACTCCCCCCCTCCTAAGTATGATTATCTCTTACTAGCCAACAGGAACACACGTATTGTCTCCTTCCATCCATACATCTATCTCGATATCTCTCGGGGCATCTTCTATCATGCACACACCTTGTCACTCGATCTCCCACCCATGTAGTCCCATCACGATCACCAGGGGATCTCTCTATGACAAACATACACTCTCTCCTCCCCATGTCTGCGTTTTCTCCGTACGTCTCTCTCGACCTCTCTCCCTTGTTTGTCAGACCCCTCTTGGCCACGTGCTAGCTTAGGGGTCTTGCTCTCTCGGTTCCAAACAACCACACACTATCTCCTCACCTTGTCTCCGTTGTCGAAGATGCATGTGTGATATGTTTGCATAAGACACACACGCTTTTTCTCTACTTCTATCGTGTGTTGTCTATGTCTCTTTCACACACGCACACACACTTTTTTCACTCTCTCTCTCTCTCTTGTTAGGGAATCTGTCACATCCATAAGCATATGGATGTTCTGAAAAGTCAAACCTCAGAAATGTTTGAACAGGTATATGTGGAGAAAAACATTTACATCTGGAACAATCATTAGATTCATCACAACATGTACTTACTTCATACTATCATTTATCTTTGATATTGTAGATATAAGTAATTTTTTTATAAACTTGGTCAAAGTTTCAAAAGTTTGACTTAAAAAAAGTTTGACTTAAAAAAGTTCAACCAATCCACATGCTGCCTTGTCAGCTCGTGTTCTGTATATTCGTGTGCTGGCCCATGTGGCAGTGGGTGAAAATAAGTAAACTGGAGGCCCATCTGACACGCGGTGAAGTAAACAAACTTGAAACCACTCAGGGTAGCACCCCGCACGCTAGTAAATTGAGGGCGCATTGAGGACAAACTGCTTGCGCGCGATGGACGCACTCGCGCACAATTCACCACTGCACGGCGGCATGCATAGAAGGACGCACTTGTGCACACCCAGCACACAACACACACCAGCACACGTGTAGACATCTAGGAGTAGAAGGCCGTGGAAAAATCTGGAGCGATGGCCGCTGCCAGAGCCGTCCACCCCCAATCTTGGTGTTTCGTGCAATGCACGGGCATCTACGCACGGGAAATTATGTCGAACAGGGCTAGTTGTAAGCAGGCTAGCTCTACAGCCATGATGATAGTGACTGCAGACTGTTAGGGTCTTTTCACTTCAGGTGCCATCTCCAGCGTAGGGTCTTGTCACTTCACTGTGAGGAGCAGCACGTAATAATTTGTCCAACGGGTAGTACAGTGTTAGTACTCCTACTACTACATTGGTAGTACTACTACTAGTACTAGTAGCACCACCGTCTGGATTTAGGAGTACTACCATGTCCACCGGCACCGAGGAACATCTCCAGGTAGTATTGCTTGAGGCTGCCAGGGCGAGGGGCCGCTTGGACGACAGCTTCGTCGCCTTGTTCGGCGAATTCCTCGTCCATTTCCTCGACAAGTTCACCGTCGTCAAGAAGCTTGCGGACGACTTTGACGTAAGCCTCCAGCCGACGCGCCCAGGCTCTGCGATGCCCGCCACCCTCAACGGCCACTATGGTAACAACCTCTTCGAAGCACTGGTGGCCCTGCGACTGCCCGCCGTCGCTCCGGAGAACGTCCACCTCGAGGTCGCGCTCGCCGCACAGCGCCTGGCGCAGCAAGACACCATCGACATAATCACCCACGTCTACGCGCAAATCGTCCACAAGGACTACTACATGCAAGAGGAGGACGATAGGACGCTGGCCTTGTTGGAGCGCAAGGCAACCTTGGCCGGCACTGTTCAGAAGCACGTTGAGCTCGCCGCCAACGCCGCTACTCCTCACACGTCGGTTGGTGACCCGGCGCACTAGGGCGCGAGGATGTCGTTGAACATTGATGGATCCGTATGTATTTTTATCTTTCCGTCAAATCCATGTAGTAGTATATGATACTACAGTAATTATCTTACCTTTCGCATCAACTTCATAATTATCATACGTACTCCATGCATGAACGGCGCTAGAACCAAACTTCTCATTACTCTAGGCAAAATCGTTATTTTCTATCTATCGGTCCCGCCATGGAGCAGAACCAAATTTTACAAGTTACGAGTTCAAAAGGAAAAGCCTGTCGTGTTCGCGTCGCACCCCCACATGGTTGGTCCGGCATGCCGCTCAAGCGGGAATGCGTGCGGTGTTGCATTTTCACTTACAAGTGGGACCGCAGTTGAGCAAACCGACTATCGGCAAACCCCCACCCCGACCACCGTGCGATGGCTGAGAAACAGGAGGGAGAAGAGATGGCTGTAGCACAGACTCCAAGAAAATTGGTGTCGGATGGGACTCATGTGGGTGGCGTGTGCCGTAGTACTAGACGTGAATGCTACTGAGTTATGGCCCATGCCACCCCACTATATCGAGCCTATATCGAGGTACGTAGAACAAATTTCCTGCAGTCCGTGGTCAGCCCTCCTCTATCTCTCTTCTCAGCCAGCCAGCGGATGCGCGAAGCCCATCGTCTGTTTGTTCACATGTGGCCCACATGTCAGTGAAAACGCAAGAGGACCCACTGAACCTGCACATCTTTCACCTCGACGTGCTGGTGATGAAAAACAAATCAAATAAAGATCTTCGGTGGCCGCTTTTGGAGTTATTCAGGAGTAGTAAGATTCTATTTACAGTTTAACCCAAGATGCACATCTCGTGGCTTCAACTACCACTCTATTTTCTTTCATGACACGACCTGGATGCTGGATGTCCCACGTGTCGGCAAAAGGAGGAAGAACCCGAACAAATCTTCGTTCTGCTCTCGGATTAGACTAGTTGTGCTAACTTAAAAATTTTATTCTGTATTCCCTCCGTTCCAAAAATACTTGACTTCCATTTGTCCAAAAATGGATGTACCTATATACTAAGACATGTCTAGATACATATATATTTTGACAAATAGAAGGCATGTATTGTGCAACGGAGGGAGTAGAATGGATGCAAGTTTTTGTATTGGGAAGAAGAGTACATCCATATATTGATAGAGCACAATTTAGTAGATGTTCTATCACTTTTAGCTAGCACAGACGCAAGATCGAGCCTCCGCAGATCAACAATGAATGCATCGAGAAGGCACTAATCCAACTTACAGGAGTAGTAAAATGTATTCTTGTGGTTCTTGTTTTCTTTGGTCTTGCTTTTCTTGTCAAAATTATCATTGGAGTCCGTGCAAAACGGAGGTGCGTTTGGGGTTGTGCATTGGAGTTGGCCTTACAAGTGGGACCGCAGTTAAGGAAACCGACTATCGGCAAACCCCCACCTCGCCTGCCGCGCGATGGCTGAAGTTAGAGAAACGACGAGGTTGAAGAGATTGCTCTAGCACAGACTCCAAGAAATAATATGGTGTCAGATGGATGTCGTGGTGGTGGCGTGTGCCGTACTCCTGGACGTGAATGCTTGTTCTGGTCCATGCCACCCTACTACTCCCTACTACTTACTCCTACTATATAGTACCAGTATCGATGATTCGAGGTGCTGGTTACGTACAGCGAACACATTAACATATGGCTATAGTAAAAACAACCGCCCGACGCGCGAAGCATCTGAAGCTAGTACAAATAGTGTACTACTATTGTTGATTGGCCTCATCTGATAACCTGTTGCAATGCACGTACAATTATGTATTCGGAAAATATCTTTTTGCCTCGTCGCACCACTACCTCAGAGAAGCGACTCGAAAGCCATTCATAAATTTAGTAAGTTTATCACACGCATATCATTTTATTACATACAATAGGTCATCAACCCACATCGACAACGAGGATACATTATAAATACTAAAGTTTTCACCACACAACAAATAACAAGCAATGAAATGAACTTCAACTCAACCATTCCTCGGCGTTAGAAACGCTTGCTTTGAACCACAAGTGATTCTCTGGGATGGGCCATCGATTGTCGATCTGGAAACCAACGCAGGACTGATCATCCAGGCTGAAGAGGCCTACTATATCCCTACCAAGGTAGGGAACCACACAAATGTCTGAGGTATAGACACAGTTGCTTCTCATAAATGTGTCAACAGCAGTTGGATCGCCTTTCACCATCATCTTATAGTTTTGTCCAAGGAAGAGCGAGTATTCTCCAAGACTATCAATTTTGTACCAGGGAGAAGGAGTTGGCGCTAGCACACTAGTATCCATCCCGAATACCATGAAATGGGTGTTGGGATAGGTCCGGAGAGTGCAACCATGGGAGACACCTGCTTCCTTAGCAGTAACATCATCAGTGGGCTGTATACACACAAGAAGAGGGGATCCATCGGAATTAGTTGCCAGGCGCCACAGAGTATATGGGTGCTGCTCGTCCTCATGCTCGTGATCATCACCATCGTCATCTCCCCCTTGGTTATAAAAATTTTCAAGTATAGGTGGTGGGATGTTCACAGGACCTTGGAAACACAAGAAGAAGGTTAATTAGTAAAGGGAAACTTGCTAACCCGCATGCATGTGGATGAAACAATTATAATTATGGTGGAAGACAAACGTACCGAAACTATGAGGATGCCATGCAAAAACAGTGCCACGAGTGGTGGCAGCAAACACAAGGCGCTCGTATTGAATTGCCTCACAGTACTCATCCGTGTACATAAACTGATTTTTGAGCAATATCCATCGAGTGAAACCATCAAGGAAGGCAACAAGCTTGTCGAAGATAGCAACAACATCATAGTCGCTGTAATTCCATGAGCGGTTGGGAACTCAACAAATTGCTATCTTCTGTAGAATACAATCACCATGATCGTATTTGAACGGGCGTACATTACCGGTGTGCTCAACCTCTAGGCAGTGTGCAGTGATTTTTGGAAGTGGAACTCGGTGACAAGTGTACACATTCACAAGTTCCCACTCGCAGTTGGACCCAATGTAAACAACCCAATCTTCATTTGCGCCCGCCCAAGCCTTGCCCTCAAGCGATGGCATCTTAACATCATACGTATCATTATCAAGCGGCATCAAATTGCACAGGGCAAGGCCTCCGTCGTGCCGGTGCCAGTCATCATCAGGGTCACAGCGAAGAAGATAGGGAAGATCAAACCGCTCCTGGACTCTTGGGTTCTTTGTAATGATGTTATTAGTTGAGTCGAGAATGGGCTTGAACGAACCTGCCATGCTAGCTGAGGTGATGACGTCGCACCGATCAATGAGTTCCTCCACCACGTCATCTTTCAGATCGGGGCAAGAATAACGGGGTCGTTTCCGGCATGTTCCCTCCATGGAGAAGATGATCGAATAATGGCAGAAGAAAGGGTGAAGGGCTGAAGGAAAATGGAGGAGGGAGAGGAAGAGCGTGCAACAGTAGTTCCAAATCGAGAGGGAAAGGTGAAGAGTCGGTGGACGGTTGCGAGTTTGCCATGGTTCATGAAGACGCGCCCCGGCCTACACATCCGTTCGGAAATACTCCTACTACTCGGAGTTGTCTCACTGATATGTTGGAACGGGACCACATGTCAACGAAACATGGTGTGTAATTTCTCATGCAAAGTGCGATCTGGCTGTGTTGGCCCGAGGTGCGGCTTTAGTTATCGACCTTTATTTTTTTAATGGCGTGCCAATCAGTTTTGAAGCACGACGAACTGGTACTGTACGCAGAGAAAATATAAACTACTCTACCACTACTCCACCTCCAGTACTAGTAGTATAAAAAAGATATATAGGCTGGAGCTTGAGCACTTTCTTTCTAAGGGCTGCCCACTTGCTTCTCACACTACCACCCTCTCTCCAGATCTAAAAAAGACGGCCCCTCTCACCCTCCTCACTGGTGGTCACAGATCCGCCGGGGAAGAAAAGGACGTGCAGCGTTGACGCACTCGTCGTCGGCGAGCGATGTCACGCACTAACGACAAGGCCGTCCTCTCAGACCTAGCGCCCGCGCGGGATGGCCTCCGTCCCCAAGCTCGCTGCCGTAGTGTGTGCGGAGGACGACGACCATGAGCGAAGCCACTTCCCGCCGACCCTCAGGTATGCTACCTCTTTTCGAATCATAACCTTGTTCTATTGCCCCATCTGCCATGTCGTTGCATGTGGATCTTTTTCCACTCCACCATCTTCCCAATTTTCTATGCTCTGCTCTGCTGGCCACGCAGATGAAAACCATAATTTGCACTATTAAAGGAAACCCTACTTCATGCAGACTAATCCATGTTTGGGTTGAATAAGGAAAGGAAGGGAGACTGTACTATCCAAGAGAGTAGGCATCGAACCCGCATCTAGGTTGAAAAGGGGAAAATCAGTAGCTAAGGAATGAGTCTCGTGTCTCTTGGTTGAAGAAGGGTAGAAAGGCATTACAACGCAATAGAGAATGACCAGGTCGATCGGTTTGTTGTCCTCGCATAGGAAAAAGGTGGCTAAAGAGAGCAAAAATGGGACGTAATCCACATATGCTGCCTGGATATTTGTTGCTCTGGGCAACCATACCTCCCTCACCACTCTGCGTCCGTGGAGGTACATCGTACTGGTGCGCCCACTATCAGAATGGGCCTCCCATGCTCTTATTGCCACTTTTTTTGCTGTTAGTATAACACCAGCAGTCAAGTCAAGCAGTGCTACTACTGAAGTGATGCCACATTTAACTAATGCCGCTCTCAGTCTAATGCCACCGATAAATTTAAGCAACACCAGCAGTCTAAGGCATTCTAATGCTGTTGCACAACCAGTATACCAACGATGAGACTTGTTAGTACCTTCAGATTTTTGCACTGTTAATGCTTATAGATTACATACCTCACTTTCATGAGATAAGTTAATTTTTTTGTACAGTGTCACCAAAATGCTAAGGCGCTGATGTCATTTTATTTTGGTTAAACTGCACAGACAATTATGAAGACAAGAGGAAAGGTCAAGAGTGGGCACCTCCTCCTCCGGCTGTTTTCCTGATTCGTTCGATCAAGTTTTTATGTTTGATCGATTATCAAGATTGGGATAGCAATTTTTAAGGCCCCCCCCCCCCGAGTTTGAAATGATATTTACCTTGGAGGTACATGGTTTGCAATTTTTTTATACTATCATTAGTTAATAATGCTAGTTACCTTCAGACTTTTGTATTTGGTTTAATGCTAATGCAGAGCTACTATACCAATGTTGAAACTTGTTACCTTTACATTTTGTATTGTTAATTCTTATAGAAACCTTCCAGTGCTTGAGTTTATTGAAATCTGTTCAGTAAAACCATTGTACTGTACCCTGTAATAAACTAACTACTCTACTGTTGCACTAGCCACTGGATTAGTGTATATTTGTAGTATTCGAATGGTGTTGTATTAGCGTATGGACATAAATAAAGTGTGGCAAGCTTTCCCAGATATGTGCTCAAGAAAACTACTACTATTTTTCTAAATACTAGACGTTTGGGTACTTTAAATTGAACCACAAAAACGTCTTATATTAAGGAACAAAGGGTGTAGGGTTCACTCAAATTATCCCGGTAAAGCTAGTCACACCTTTGTTAAAATTAATGTTCATTATGTTATCGGAGGAGGTCTGTATGTTTGTCTCTAATGCCTGTCGACTACATACTTGACATCATGATGTAATGTTAAGTCATTTCCTTTTGTACAGTGTCACTGAATTTTCAAGGCGGTGATGGCATTTTATTTTAGTAGAACTGCACAAAATTTGCTTAAAAGAAGAGGAAAGGTCAGGAATGGCTCAGTTTTTCAGAAACAACTATGTATGCCTTCCTGACATCAGCCGATGTTGCTTTATTTATTCCTTCAAACAGGTGGTTAGAAACAGTCTTGCTACCTTTTCCCATTATTAAATTGGAATGCTTATATTTGTGAGTCTATGCTTCAACTAGTGCCACTTTTAGAGTAATCACACTTTCAATATCTATGCAAACAGGGATGCTCGATTTTAGTGGAACTGCACAAAAAGTCCAACTGGTTCAACATTAGGAGCATGTTTTTTTCCAAACCTTTATATCCAATTGGTGGCACTATGAGCTATTCATTACGAAGGTACATGGTTTGCTACTATCTTGGTACTCTTTTTGTACTGTCATTAGATAGTAATACTAGTGGTTTGCATGTGAATTTATTGGCAGGGTGGACCTATATTGGAGGTGCAGGACAGGATTCAATGATTGGATGCTCAATTTCGGTTCTATTGATTTCACCTCTTCCATCACTGCGAACATGGATATCCTTGGTCTGATGAAGAATAGGCACTATATTTCTGCTCTGAACCAGCAAATCAATTCAGTATGAGATTGTCCAGGGCAAAACATAACTGTATCAGATTGTGCAGTGCAGAACATGACAGATGCTAAGCGGAAGAGACATGTTTAAACCGAAAATACAAGGTGTGGTATATGTTTACTAGCTGCTTGATATTTGTGTAGACAGAGATGTCTGCCCGTTGCTATTTGGCAAACAAACAAAGTGTCCGCAATTTTGGTTGAACTTCACAAGAGAATAGTATAGTCACTGCATGCAGTGCTATTAGAAAATAGACACATAAAGATTGGATAGTCACTTCATGGACTGCAGAAAAGTAGTACTGTACTATTTATTGGCCAACACTAGGTGCTTCATTGCTTTGGTATGATTATACAATGGGCATCATTTTGCCTAAGTTAAAGTTTGTATTCCGAAAATAGTCTCGCGGTGTGATCGAGAGAAGACCAAATCATATTGCAGTGGATGTTCCTCCATCATGTGTGGTTCATTCTCATGGTGCCAGCTGTTGGTGAAACCACTTACGTTTGCAAGAGGAATTGTAGACTTCACAAACAAATTTGTCTTTCAGTCTGTACTGAATGTTGGCCAAGAGAAGCATCCATGTTAGTAGGAAGAACAGACGTTTTTTCTAGATCTCTGCTTTTGGAGCTACATATTTGTATATGATCTGTTATTGTATATCATAATATTTTTGTTGTTGATTTGTTATTGTATATCTTAATATTTTTGTATATAAACTTGGTCAAAGTTTGTAAAGCATGACTTTGACCAAAGCTAATATGCGAACTAAATAAAAACGGAGGGAGTACCTCCTTGCCGGTTTTTAGGGCTTAATTCAAACCTCTCACCAACCAAGGTACTCCCGCCGTCAAGGATTTATTAGTCCCGTGAGCAACGCAGCAAGACCAAGGCATGGAAATAATTAACGGCATGCAGAAGTTTAAGCCTAATTAATTCCAGCGATTTAAGTGGCTGCATGCGTGCCCTCGGCTGCGACTCGTTGCATGCTACTTCGCGTACTGCCTGCGCGCGATTCTGAGTGCCTGCATGCAACCGGTCGTAATTAAGGCAGCTAACTGATGCGAAAAAAGATACGCTTTAAATCCGTGGAATCATTGTTGACAAGGAGGGAGATGATTCGAGTGCACTTGTTCGACCGCCATGCCGGCGTGCGACCCAGACGGGACGGGACGACAAAGTCATAATTTCAGTTTCCCTAGTTTTCCACGGCAAGCTGGCGCGCTAAGCCATTATGCATTGAATTCCAATTACCGTCGTGCTACCTTCCGCCTATAAGTACTGTTTCCCGGCCTTCTCAGGTGCCACCGTGACCCAACTCGCCATATCCTCATAAGCCCCCACCGGCCCAACGTCGCTCGCCACATCCACCATGCCCCCGCCCGTCCGCGGTAGGCGACGCCGGAGGCGGTCACCGCCGGAACTAGTGTTCGGGTTTTCACCGGAAGGCAGATGGAGGGAGGAGGCATTCTATCTGTCTTTAGATGGCAATGCGGAGATCGAGGAGTTGTTGGAGCGCGACCGCATGGCGGAGGAGCATGAGTTGTTGGAGCACGATCGCCTGGCGGAGGAGCAGCATATCGCCGACTTGCGCCGCCAGCGGGACATGGAGCAGCAACGCACCGACGCTCTGGGTCGTGAGCAGAGCGCCCGGAACTGGGCCGACTATGTGGAGGCCGGCGCTCGGCAAATAGCCCTGGAGGCTGTCGGGCATGCACGCGTTCGCGACGCTGATTTTTACTACCAGCTCGTCATGTTGGTTTCCCGCTTGGAAGCCGAAGCTTCGGTGGACCACGCCGGCATGGAAAGGGCCAACGCGCGCGAGCAACGCGCCCTATCGCACCTCTGGCAAGTCCGAGGCGAGGCGGAGGACGCCGGTGCCAGCGTTTAGCATGGACAGCAGAAGGCGATGGCATCGTCTAGTTAGCTAAGAGTAAGTTAGTACTTGTACGCTACTAGAGTGTTAGTGGGAGTAGACAGTTAACTTGGCTATGATGGTTGTCAACGTGGAAGTTCAGTACTCTATATGTGGATCAGACATGTTACGTTGGTCTGAATGTTGAACTTTCCGTTTGAACATATGGAATGGGCTGTTATTTTTTTAAATGGGTTGTATTTGTCCTCCACGGTTTAGAGGCTGACTTGTGGGCCTAGCAAGTTGACGCGTACACAATCAGGAGATCATTGTACGTGGAGAGGACGACAGCAGGGACCCGCCAAGGTCATGGCAGTACGCAAGCACGTGCCTCCTTATTTCAAGCCAATAAAAAAATGGCTCCTCCTAGTGGATTTCTGACATCTGGGTCCCATGCCATTGTCAACGTAGTCAATAAACGAGAGAATTGCACAACGAGAGGCTAACACCAGGAACCCAGCAGATCGCCCAGTTATTTTTGTTTTTGGTTAATTTGATAAATGCCACTCCAAATCTGGTGTATCCGAGAAATGCCACTGCAATTTCCAAACATTGAAAAATGCCATTTCATGGCCATTTCTAGTGGCATTTTTCGAAGTCTGGAGTGGCATTTTTCAAAGTTTGCAAACTGCAGTGGCGTTTTTCAAAGTTTGCAAAAATTGTAGTGGCATTTTTCAAACTTTGGAAATTGCAGTCGCATTTTTATGAATCGCCGTAATTGGAGTGGCATTTATCTAATTTGTTTTTGATACGGAAGCAGGGTGTCAACTGGGCTATGCGGGACACTCTGGCCTGTCTAGAAAGCCTTTTCTTTTATGTTTACCACAGACCAGCCCAGTAGTTTTTTTTTCTTTCTGAAAATGGCTAGCCAAGTTCTTTTGTGATTTGTCAAGTAAGTCGCTTTATCAGGCCTGCTGGGCTGCAAATCTTTGAAGACGAGGAGAGCTTCATTCGGTTGGCTGAGAAAATGGCCTATCAGTAATGAGAAATGGGTTGTACATTTTTTAAACGCATCAAACCGGCAATTATTTTCAAATATCTTTTTTCATTTCGAGATTTTAAATTGCATTGATTTTTCTGCGTGGACAATTTATTGGATTTTATACTGACATACATTTATTTTTAAAATCAGTCTGAATGTGACTCGAAATTTCGGGATTAAAAACAGTTCAGACCGCACCGACATATGCAAAATTTCGTATAATTTTTTAACCGTGGCCACAATATGGTTTGTAATGCTAACATAAAGAATATGGGCTCCAAAAAACCCCGTAAAAATTAGCAAATGGGCTGTAAATTATTTGAAATAATGGCAGATGGGTTGTATGCTGTTTTCCACAGATTTGAGGCTTTCCACAGATGGCATGTATACTGTTGGATGTCCATCCAACGGCCGTCGTGCTTCTTCAATCTCTGCTCTTCCTGCTCCAGCCGCTCAAACAAGCGCCGGTGGGACTGACTGCTCCCTCCTCCCCGCGCCCGGCTGTGCTGCCGCGCAGGCCTCACCGCCCCACCGTACTCCCATCGCTGGCCTAGCCATCCCTCTACTCACCCACACATGCTTTTATTCTCCGGCGATGGCAGACAAAGCAGTAAACCCTCGTACAGTCGTACTCCCCTCCGCATGAAAAAAAAACAATGGCCGAGTCTTCCCTGCCTCTGTGTCGTTCCCTTCCTAGGCATCACCGTCGTCCACCGCCCTGGTGCTCTCGGCGTGGCGTGGTCAGCGTGGTCAACAACCGACATGCATCTGAAGTGGACTGTACGTGGATAGGCTGATAGCTGGGTCCACGGCCGCACGCAAGGAAATACCTCCTTATTACGCGCAAAATAATGATTTCCTCCACCTGACATCTGGGACCCACCGAAACGGCCTCTGTATTTCACGAAAAAAACGTTGCCGCCGCTGACAGGTCGGACCCACCAGCTATATCTTCGCACGCAAGGAAGTGCCTCCTTATTACGCACAAAAAAATGAATACCCCCCTGCTAGCTGGGACCCAGTATAGTGGGCCTACTAAGTTGACGGGGACGGAGGGCTTTGTCAACTTAGTCAATATGCACGATTCAAGGTCGACTAACCGTACGATGTCCATCCAACGGCCGTAGTGCTTCTTCAACCTCTGGTCTTCTTGCTCCAGCCGCCCAAAGCAGCGCTGGTCGTCCCACCTGCTCCTGCCTCCCGTGGCCGGCTGTGCTGCCGCGGAGGCCTCACCGCCCCCATACTACTCCCACCGCTGGCCAGGCCATCCCTCCACTCCACTCACCCACACCCCCTGTTATTCTGTGGCGATGGCAGCGCAGCCGAACCAGTGAACCCTCGTACCCCTCTCCGCGTGGGCATCCACTGCCTCGTCTTCCCCGGCTCCGCGTTGTCCCCTTCCTAGGCTCGCCGTCGTCCACCGCCGTGGTGCTGTCGGCACGGCGTGGTCAATGTGGTCAACGACCGAATTCCATCGGAAGAATACTGTACGTGGAGAGGCTGACAGCTAGGTCCACGGCAGCTGCAAGGAAATGCCTCCTTATTACGCGGAATATAATTATTCCTCCACCTGACAGCAGGGACCCACCGGACGCCCACCAGTGTATCGTGAAAAAAAGTTTGCCCCTAACTGCTGGGACCCACCCTACGAGCCACCATATTTCGTGAAAAAAACGTTCCCCCTGCTGTCAGCTCGGACCCACCCGAAGTGCCTCCTTATTACGCACAAAAAAAAGAATACCCCCTACTAGCTGGGACTCACCTTGGTGAGAGGCTGACTTGTGGGCCTACTAAGTTGACGGGGACGAAGGGCTTTGTCAACTTAGTCAATATGCACGATTCTAGCTCCAGTGATCGTACGATGTCCATCCAACGGCCGCAGTGCTTCTTCAACCTCTGGTCTTCTTGCTCCAGCCGCCCAAACCAGCGCCGGTCGTGCCTCGTGCTCCTGCCTCCCGTGGCCGGCTGCGATGCGGCGGAGGCCTCACCGCCCCCTACTACTCCCACCGCTGTCTAGGCCATCCCTCTACTCACCCACACCCCCTGTTATTCTGCGGCGACGGCAGCCTCACGCCGCAGCGAACCAGTGAACCCTCATACTCCTCTACGCGTGGGAATCCACTGCCGCGTCTTCCCTAGCTCCGCGTCGTCCCCTTCCTAGGCCTCGCCGTCGTCCACCGCCCTGGTGCTCTCGGCGCGATGTGGTCAACGTGGTCAAGGAACGACTTCCATCGGACATGGACTGTACATGGAGAGGTCAAGCTGGGTCCACGGCCACAGCAAGGAAGTGCCTCCTTATTACGTGCAAAATAATTATTCCTCCACCTGATAGCGGGGACCCACCGGACGGGCCACCGTATTTCGCCCCCCTGACTGCTGGGACCCACCAGCTACATCTTCGCACGCAAGGAAGTGCCTGACAGTCGGGACCCACCTGGTCGAAGCGTACGTAGCGTTGTCATTCTGGTCGCGAACGTGTACGTACATATATATATATACTGGTGGATGTAGAGGCGCGCACGTGTGGTAGTAGAGGCGGCCAGGGTGCAAGAAAGAAAATACGGCCACGTATGTGTACATCCGGGCGGGGTCTCGAACGCCTACTCGTGCATACGTACGGCGAGGGCTCATTGACATGGCTGGGTCGGAACGGAGAAACAGCGTCGTCGTCATGTTCATGGGGAGGCAACGGAATACGTCGTGTTCATGGGGAGGCAATGGAACGCGTGAGAGCCAACCGGCTGGGTCGGAACGGAATGCGTGGTCGTGTTCATCGGGAGGGCTTCGACGGAACATGCGATGGAAACGAGGCCTAGCGTACCGCACAATGGAGGAAACGGACCTCCTACATTCGGAACGGGGTCCTGTTGATTGGGAGGGGTCTGGCATACCGCAAAACAGAGGAAACAGACCTCCTACGGTCGAAACGGGGGTCCTGTTGATCGGGAGGGGTGTGGCGTACCGCAAAACGGACGAAACGGACATGTGTTGGAGCGCTATGGACGAAACGGGGGTCCTTTTCATCGGGAGGGGTGTGGCGTACCGCAAAACGGGACTCCACGGGATACTGTTCATCTCCACCGTCGACCCCCTCCAGCCTCCACGCGCTACTATTCATCCAATGTCGACCTCCTCCAGCCTCCACCTGCGACTGTTCATCCATGGGCTCCTGTTCATCCAGCCTCCACCGCGCGCTACTCCACCGGCTACTGTTCAACCAGCCCTCTCCGCGGGCTCCTGTTCAACCACTCCTCCATGGGCTACTGTTCATCCTGCCCTCCACCGTCTACTGTTCATCCTGCCCTCCACGGGGTGGTCCTATTCATCCAGCCCTCCACGAGATCCTGTTCATCCAGCCCCAACCGGCTTGATCGATCGGGGTCCTGTTCATCCAGAGACAAAACCACGGGGTCCTATTCATCCACCCCCACCGGGAACTGTTCATCCAACCCCCCCCCACCCGCAACGCTCACTGTTCATCCAGAGGCAGGATCGATCGGCTTCAGTTAGCAGCAGTAGCGAAGGAATCGCTCGATCGGGTTCAGTTAACAGCCATCGATCGATTGCTCGGCTTCAGTAATGCGTAGCCTGCAGTGCAATCGCTCGAGTTCAGTTAGAGCCCAACGCCGCGCTCGGGTTCAGTCAGAGTCAACGCCTCACACACACGTGCGTATGTGTACGAGAGAGACGCGCATCGCTTGGCCCCCGACCTCCCACCGTAACCGGGAACTCCCCGAAATTTTCCTACCCCTCGCTTCTACCATGGTTTTTTCCGTCATGGATGGCCCAAAGAATGTCATGCAACTGCGTCTCCGGCCCGCCCAGGATGAAAACCCCATTTTCTGTCATGATTTTTTGTCATAGAAGTAGGAGCCCACCACATCTATGATGATACCGGGTTTGTTCACAATTATCGTCATAGAAGTGTCATATGTATGACAGAAAAAAATTTCGTTCGGCCCAAAATGTCACGGATGTGTCTTTTTTTGTAGTGCATAAGATCAGGGGCTGCTCCATCTAATCCCAAAGGAACTTCTAAGCTAGCTGCTCCAAAACCCAAAACTACACCCAAGAGGAGCACCAGGAACATCCGAGCAGCAGAGAAGAACAAGGCCCCAATGCCTAAAGCTGGAATGGAAGAAGAAGATGATTCTGTTGTCTTGAGGAAATTGAAGCCAAAAATTCCAGACCAGAATGATGCTCATCCAGTTGTAGATAACATAAAAGTCAGGAAGGACTCTGGTCTAAGGCTATGGAGAGAGTCTGATCCATATGCCACTAGGAGAAGGACTGATGTGGACCACAGGTTCCATATAAAGGAACAACAGGACTTCTATGAGACTATCTTGCTTGACAAGAAGCCCATAGTGTGTGACATGAGATGGGTCGATTGGACATTCATTGAGGAAACGAGGATCACTTCCCTAGTGTATATGACAGCTTCAAGGCTTGTGGAGTTGATGAGTTTGTGGCTCAGAAGCTCACACTACTCCACAACTCACTTCTACCCAGATGGAAGGATTGTCTGGATGTCTGAAGGCACTAGGTACCAGTCAACAGTTGCAGAATGGGCTAAGTTGATCAATGCCCCAGAAGAACTTGAAGATGACTTGGATGTCTATGCCAAGAAGAAGAAGGATCACAACACCATGGCACACATGTACAAGGAGATCCCAGATGCTGCTCTTGAGACACACAAGTTTCGATTAGTACATTACCTTCTGTCAGGCTTGCCAACAATCAACTAGATCCTCAGGCACACTCTCTTGCCAAAGTCAGGTGATCACAAGATGATCAGAGGCCATGCAATTAACTTGCTTAACATCTTTGATTTCCCATAAAAGTTCAAAGTCATGAGCCTAATTGTGGAAACCATAAAGAGGACAACTGCAGATCAGAAGAGGAGTTGTGGATATGCCCCACAGATCCAGGAGCTGATTAACTCCAAGATGGGCACTGGCACATATCTGCTGGACAAGGAGCACCTGCCCATCTACCCAGACTTTGAGGACAACACTGTGGTGATGGATGAAAATGAACCATCATCTGTACACGCACAAGCCAAGAAGGAGAGGGCAAGGGCTGAAAAGGCTGCAACGATGCCAACTACTGAAGAGGCATCTCAGTATCTTCTGAAGAGCACGCATGAACAACTTGGCTACTTGATTGCCTCCACTCTGAGGATTGAGAAGGGGCTGGCTACCCTGACTCAAAACCAGGAGAGCTTGGAGAGGATCGTGGAGCAGAAGTTCTATGACCTAGATGTGAAGGTCACTGAGATGCAGTCAGTCGTTGAGCAACTTCAGGATGAAGTGCAGGAGAAGAAGGGCAAGACAACCACTGATGCTTTTGCTAGAGTGCCCAGAAGTCAGAGGTCTACTACAGTGCCTGTTCCAGACACCAGAGCAACTTCATCTGCACCAGCTACAGCTTTAGTGCCACCAGCTCCAGCACCTACTCCACCTGCTCCATCTACATCAACTGATGCCTTTATCCTTGGAGTTCTATCTACAACACCACCTGAAGACCAAGCCTGAGAGTCGCTTTAGCACTATGCATTTTCTATGAAATTTTTGGTAACTTGTTGCCAAAGGGGGAGAAAATGTATAGATCATAGGCTTCGAGAGAGAGTGTCGCTTTTTATTCTCTCTTTTTTGTTTGGTGGTTAAACTTCGTTTATTTGCTTGGTTGAGATACTTTATGCCTTTGTGATAATTGGATGATCATGTGTTTGATCATATGCTACCTTAATGCTTGTTAGATGACATTATCCTTTTTATGTGATCACTCACTTTGCTTGGTGATGAGTGCATGTATTTTAATTATTATCATTTTCAGTGCTCCACCAAGATGTATGTGACATGGAAGAGTAACCCATGATCCTAACTCTTTGTGCATTTGCAGTCCAAAGCAAATCTTAAACAATGCACAAACTTAGGGGGAGCTCTTGCTTTTCATACACTTCTCAAAGCGACAATGTTTTTCACTCTTGTTATCATTTGTCGAAGCTTTGATGTATATGTTGTCATCAATTACCAAAAAGGGGGAGATTGAAAGTGCAACTATCCCTAGGTGATTTTGGTAATTCCTAACAACATATAGCTCATTGAGCTAATGCTATTTCAAGATTAATATTTCAAGAAAGCTCAATGATTGGCATGGCATGGATGAGAAAAGTGGACCCCTCAAAATGCTAAGGACAAAGGATTGGCTCAAGCTCAAAGCTCAAGACAAGTTAACCTCACTGAATAGGACAATTCATGATTATGGAATAAATGGTAATTAGTTTTGGAGTTGGAATTTGCTATAGGTTTGAATTCCACTTCAATGAATATGACTAACTATTGCACTAGGTCAATTCAGTACTTTAATATGACATATCATTCATATGAATGTGCATTGCACTGATTGTGGTTCCTTTTGTGTTTGCCGGTGGTTGTTCTCTCTTAGTAGACGATGTTTCCGACGACGTGATCGATGACACCGATGAAGAGTTATATTATCTTCAGAAGTGCCAGGCAAGCAAAAACCCCTTGGTCATTCCGATACAATCCCACTCTCTCGCTCCTGCTCTCTTTTACTGCATTAGGACAACAACGTTTCAACTGTTACATCCTGCGGTAGCTAAACCCCTGTCCTCTGCATGACCTGTCATTGCCACAGTAAATAGATGAAACCCACTAGCATGAGTAGGAATTGTTTGAGCCCTGATGTGCCTACTCATTCATGCTTGTTGTCATGCCTGCTACTGCTTAGAGTTGAGTCAGGTCTGATTCATCGGGAATGAATTGGAACGTGGTGAACATGTCCTACCGTTGAGAGCTAAGTGTGTGAACACGATTTGGTAAAGGTAGCGGTGAGAGGCCATGTAGGAGTACATGGTGGGTTGTCTCATTGCAGCCGTTCTCAGGAACTGAGTTCTGTGTTTGTGATCCATGAACAGTTACTACCACACATTGGGTTCCGGTAACTCGGCCCCTCTCGACTTATTAGTCAACTCGATCTCTGTCCAGGAGTTGCAACTAGTTTCTGGTGTTTGTAGGTAGTGTTAGTAGTCTACCAAGTGGCACCCGGTACAGGTGGGCTTGGGACAGACTAGGCACAGTGGCACCGGGTACCAAGTGGCACCCGGATGGTGGGCTTGGGAACCCTGCACACATCGTTTGGGGCCGTGAGTGACACCCCGGCCGGATCTCCTTGCGGATGGAACCCGAATAGGCGATAAACCTGGACGAGAGACTTGTGTGGTTAGTCAGGTCGTGGCCGACTCCCTCGCCAGGCTTCCGCTTGAAGGTTGCCGAGGTACACGACGTGTATATGGTGGTAAGTGGCGAGAGCGTGTGTGAAGAAGTACACCCTGCAGGGTTATCATTATCTATTCGAATAGCCAGATTCCTCGGATCTGGAAACTTGGACCCCTTGCATAGTTCATAGACAAGTGAAAGTGGATACTCTAAAATGCGCAAGATAAGCGTGAGTGCTATGGATGGCGTTCTCGTAGGGAGATGGGAGCGGATCCATAGTGGTGTATTGATATGGTCAATATGTGGACTCGTGTGCGCCACCTCAAAAGAGTTACTCGCAGTCGTAGTTTAAGATAGCCACCGAGTCAAATTTGGCTTGCTGCAGTTAAACTCCAGCAGCCCCCTTTATTGTTACCGATGCATATGTAGATAGTTCTGATGTAAGTCTTGCTGGGTACACTTGTGCTCATGTTTTCTTATTTTATGTTTTGCAGAGAGACGTCAGCCTCGCTAGTAGTTCCACGTGGACTTCGATGTTTAGCTTGTTACATCAGCTATGATCTTGTACCCTTGGGAGGGTCTGGTCGATAGTCAGGCACCTTAGCCTTCTTCATTTTTAGTTGTCTGTACTCAGACAAGTTAAGCTTCCGCATGTGCTTTGACTTGTATGCTCTGAATGTTGGGTCATGAGACCCATGTTTGTAATATCTCTCTACTCAGAGCCTAATGAATAAATACTTGAGACGTAGGGTTATGTTGTGATGCCATGTTGTATTTACACTTATCGAGCATATTGTGTGTATGATTGAAATGCTTGGTATGTGTGGGATCCGACAACCTTGTTGTTTATCCTTGGTAGCCTCTCTTATGGGGAATTGTAGTCTTGTGCTTCCATGAGACATAGTAGTCCGCTACAGCCCGGTTCACCGGAGTCCTGCTAGCCCAGCACTACTGCTCCAGAGCACTTGACTGGCCGGCATGTGATTCACTTCGTCCCTGTGTCTGTCCCTTCGGGGAAATGTCACACGGTGACATCCGAAGTCCTGTTAGCCCAGTGCTACAGCCCGGATTCACACGCTGCTGACCGACATGCTCGATGTTGATTCATGTATGGCTGTCCCCGTAAGTTAGTGCACTTTGGGTTCACGACTAGTCATGTCGGCCCGGGTACTCTATCATATGGATGCTAGCGACACTATCATATATGTGAGCCAAAAGGCGCAAACGGTCGTGGGCCATGTTAAGGTGACACCCGTGGGAATACCATGCGTGAGGCCGCAAAGTGATATGAGGTGTTACAAGCTAGATCGGTGTGACTTAGAATCGAGGTCAAGCTTGTTAACATAGTCCAAGTCATGCTCATCCGCCGGATACTCCCGTGCCAACAACTGGAGTTCACCTTGTGGGAGTTGAATCCGGCGCAACACCGAACTCTGAACAGGCTCTTCGACACGACTCATGAAGACGCCTAGAGGGTGCTGTTCAAAAGTGCCGAGGTCCCTCCCCCTATCACGGAGGATCGCGGATTCAGCGCGAAGCGCCAAGCCAGTGCGGTAAGCTGCTTTACCTTTCACAGGATACTTATTTTCTATATAGATTGACTCTATGCGGGATCTAAACTCCCGTACCTTTGACAGGACTGGCAGAAGATGGCCGGACAGATCGACTGTCTGGCTCCTTTGCCCGAGGGCCCTGCTGATGCTCTTCTGGCGAAGATGTTGACTCCGGCCCCTTACAAGGTGCCGAAGAAGACCAAGAAGGCCAAGGGAGCTCGAAAGAGTTCCCGACGCCAGGCGTCGTCGGACTCACCATCCGATGACTGTGCGGCGCACTCTTCCCTCGAAGACGAGGAAGAAGAAGAAGACGATGCTCCCCCACCGACTGGGGGAGACAAGAAAAGGAAGGCTGCCCCAACCGGGGAGGCTGGGGGCTCCAAGAAGGGAACGACTCTCCTTCCGGACAGTTCCACCGCCGCCGACGAAGGCGAAGACGAGTGGTTGCATAGGATCAAGCCCCCGGGGAGATCGTAAGTATTCGGATTCCAGAATAACTCATATGATTCCTTTGTCGCACTGCTTTCCCTAATCGCCGAACATAATTATGCAGGCCTCCTCGAGCCAATATCGAGGTATCATCGGACGACTCCCTGGGCTCGTCGGACATGGATAGCGATCCAGTCCCGACCGCCACCTCCCCATCCTGCCGACGACACCGGGGTGTTGTCTCAAGAGGCACCGGATCGAGGGGAGACAGTCCCGGAGGCGCCTCAAGGCGACCTTCCGGATTCCGGAAGCCGAGGGGACGGGGCCCCCGAGAGCTCTGAGTTCGGCCCTCAGCCAAACACTGTGCCGGACCCTCCAGCGGTTCCGGGCTCAGGCAGGCGGTCTCCTTCTAAGAGGGGCCAGACGCCTGTGCCGGTGACCTCTGACCATCCAGAGTCACCGGAAAGTCTGCTGGAAGCGCTTCGCAGCGCTTCCATCGACGAGGAGCACCGCACTATCATGAGTGCGGTGATCCAGAAGGTTCAGTCCGCCAAGAGCGGATTGACTAAAGTTTGTGCCAGCCTTCTAACGGGCTTCGAGGTAAGTGTTTTAAAATGTAGTGGAAATATTACCGCATAGACAGTAGCCCCTGATGCTTTGTTCGGTGTTCAAAAAAAAGCTGAATAGAGGATAAAATAATATCGCAGGAGTTTACATAAGTATGTCGATATGCGTATGCAGGCTTTGCTGCTGGCGTCCGCTGCACTAACTGCGGAGGTCGCCGTACTGAAGCAGGACCTCGAGGAGTCCAAGAAGGACCTCGGCCTGGCCAAGAGGCAGATCGAGGAGAACAAGGGTAAGTAATACCCCGTCTATAGATATGCATATATAAAAAAGGACGCGATTGCAAAATGACAGGATAATTGTATGTTTGCCAGGGGCCACGACCGAGGTGGAGACCCTGAAGCAAGCACTGACCAAGGGCGAGGATACAGCGGCCAAGGAGCGCGCCGAGCGAGAGAGGCACGAGGCTCGGGTGCAGCAAGAGCTCCAGGCTCTCGTGAGGAAGCACGAGGCGTTGGAGCTTGACTTGAAGACGCGAGAGTCTGAGCTTGTCATGGCCCGTGAGAGCGCAAAGAGTGCCAAGGCCGAGTCCCTGAAGGCCCTTCAGGAGATCGACGCGGTGAAGAAGATAGAGGCGGGTAAGGCTTTCTATATGCAAATCAAGCATGTAAAAGTAAATTACCGATTACTTACCGGGATCCGGAGCTCTTCAGGAGCATTCGCAGATTTGCCCCGCAGTGTGTCCGACGCCGCACAGTTTTACCAGGCCGAGGACGGAAGCTCGATGGAGAAGCTGTTCTGGTCTCAATATGCTGAGGCCGAACATCCGGTGCCGATGAGCGACCAGCTGAAGCAGATGGTCGAGTTACATAAGGCGGCCGATCAGGCCATGAAGGGCTTCATAGTCCGGTTGTGGCCTGGCGACGCCCTTCCGAACAGCTTCTTCGGCCTACTGAGGCGGCCTGTGGATGCCTGCCCACGGCTGGAGGTCGTCAAGCGATCCGTCTGCATTGAAGGTGCACGCCGGGCTTTCGCCCGTGTAAAAATGGAATGGGTCAAGCTAGACGGCATGAAGCTGATCAAGGAGGGGCCGCCGGAGGGCAAGGAGCACCGCCACCCCGAGATGTACTACGAGGGTGTTCTGCCGGGTGCCCGTCTTATCGCGGATGAGTGCGCAAAAGATGTAATATTTGAATGAGACTTGCTCGTTTTATACTGTATGTATGAAAACTTGTTTCATATGCGCTATGCAACGCTTGTTGGAATTTAAAATATTACCTTCTATTTGGCTGTTTATCCAATCTGAGAGATGGCTAGTCCTCGGCTTCTGCCCCCATGGCACAATTGCTGGGGTGTTCGGGATAAACCTGAGCACTCTTGTTCCCATGTTTGGGTCCTTCAAAGGAGGTTCTCAGCACAACGAACAAGGCAACCGGACTAATAATGCTTTATCACTTTCACTTAGCCATAGAATTCTATAATTTTAAATTTCGGCGAAGCCCCTAGTATTCGGAAGGCCGAATTCGGGGCGCGATACACGCCTTATCATGAGTCTTTAGGGACTCGAAAAACCTCGCCGAACAGCGACCAGTCTCTTGCCTTATCATGACAGTCAGTTTTAGCTTTCTCTACCGAGGTGCTCAGCCCGGCAGAACCGGGGCACAATCGCAGTAGTTCTCCTAGCTCTACCTTAGCGATAGAGCGGAACGTAAGGTACCAAAACATAGGAGTCGGGCAAACCCAACATTTGACCAAAGACATGATTCGGAGCTGATGCATATAATGCTATAAGTTCGGGGTGCTGCACTTGTGAAAGTGTTCGTACTTTTCACACCGAATTGTGGGGTACGTAAGCCCCTGGTGTATTGGCCGTACCAAATTTTACGGTTGCAAGGCGTCATTAGTGAACACATAGATATATAAATATATAACAAGAATGCAATAATAATCGTAATGTCATGCATTGTTTATTGAAAAATTGCGTTGAAGCAGAATGATACAGATAGTGCGATAAGCAAAGAGTAGGACTATGTCCCTTACAAGGGCAAGCTGAGGAATGATATGAAATCGAATATTTCGCTCGTTACTGTAATCAACCTGGGAATTCCGTGGTATGACATAGCTGTTTGCCTCCTTGGTTGCTGTATCATGTGTTCGGCAATAGTGCTACCGGACATTGTTTCCAGAGATTAAGGTCCTGAAAGAAAAATAAAAAGAACCAAACGGGAAGCCCCTAGTGCGGTTGAAGCCGCGTTTTGGGGAGTGCCGTAGTTGTGCCCCCCCTCCCCTCCTATGCCCATGGTATTTTTAATGCGTAATTATGTACGCGTGGCACGAGTTTCGCCGCTGGGCTGGGATTGGGGTGGCCGCCGAATTGCTACACGAGCTCAGATCGCGCCAAGCGGTCTATTTGCCGATTGCCCCGAGCGCGCTTGAAGGTGTCCGGGCTTTGAAATGCCGAACTGGTTGATTGCCTTGAGAGGCTGCTTTGCGCTTCTGCTGCGAGGGCCGCGGTGTGCTCCTTTGTTCGAAGAGAGCGCTCTGTGTTTCCATTGACTGTAATAACTCCGCGAGGTCCTGACATCTTGAGCTTGAGGTATGCGTAATGCGGTACCGCATTGAATCTAGCAAATGCGGTTCGCCCGAGCAGCGTGTGATAACCACTGCAGAACGGGACTGTATCGAAGATTTACTCTTCGCTTCGGAAATTATCCGGGGATCCGAAGACCACTTCTAGTGTAATTGAGCCTGTGCAATGGGCCTCTACACCTGGAATGACACCCTTAAAGGTCGTTTTGGTGGGTTTGATCCTTGAGGGGTCTATACCCATTTTGCGCACTGTGTCCTGATAAAGCAGGTTCAGGCTGCTACCGCCGTCCATAAGGACTCGAGTGAGGTGAAATCCGTCGATGATTGGGTCTAGGACCAGTGTGGCAAATCCGCAATGACAGATACTAGTGGGGTGGTCCCTGCGATCGAAGGTGATCGGACAGGATGACCAAGGGTTGAACTTTGGGGCGACTGGTTCCAACACATATATGTCCCGGAGCGCACGCTTCCGCTCCCTCTTGGGGATGTGGGTTGCGTATATCATGTTCACCGTCCGCACTTGCGGGGGAAACCTCTTCTGTCCTCCAGTGTGCGGCTGCTGGGGCTCCTCCTCGTCATCGCTATGCGGCCCCTTGTCCTTGTTTTCGGCAATTAACTTGCCGGCCTGCTCTAACACCCAACAATCCCTGTTGGTGTGATTGGTTGGCTTGTCTGGGGTGCCGTGTATTTGACACGAGCGGTCGAGTATACGGTCCAAGCTGGATGGACCCGACGTACTTTGTTTGTATGGCTTTTTCCGCTGACTGGGTTTAGAGCCTTTGAATCCGGCATTGACTGCCGTATCCTCAGTATTTTTGCTGGTAATGCGGCGCTTATGCTTGTTGCGACATGACCTGCTATTGTCTTCCTTGGTGTCTGAGGTACCATGGTTCTTTGATATGTTATTACTGCGAGCCAGCCAGCTGTCTTCTCCCGCACAAAAGCGGGTCATGAGCGTCGTGAGAGCTGCCATAGATTTCGGCTTTTCCTGACCAAGGTGCCGGGCTAGCCACTCGTCTCGGATGTTGTGTTTGAAAGCCGCTAAGGCTTCTCCATCAGGACAGTCGACGATTTGATTTTTCTTTGTAAGGAACCGAGTCCAGAATTGCCTGGCCGACTCTTCTGGCTGCTGAACTATGTGACTTAAATCATCGGCGTCTGGTGGTCGCACATAAGTGCCCTGAAAGTTGTCGAGGAATGCGGCTTCCAGATCTTCCCAATAGCTAATGGAGTCCGCTGGCAAGCTGTTAAGCCAATGCCGCGCTGGTCCTTTGAGCTTTAGTGAGAGGTATTTGATGGCGTGTAAGTCATCGCCGCGGGCCATGTGGATGTGGAGGAGGAAGTCCTTAATCCATACTGCGGGATCTGTTGTGCCGTCGTATGATTCAATGTTTACAGGTTTGAAACCTTCTGGGAATTGATGTTCCATTACTTCGTCTGTGAAGCATAAGGGCTCTGCGGCGCCTCTGTATTGGGCTATATCACGACGCAGCTCAGATGGGTCTTGCCCGCTGTGTTCGGCCCGGCCCGATTTGCTTCTGTATCCGGCGTGACGTTTGTCTCCGCGCAGAGTGGTGCGCCCTCGTGATCCGTAGATCGATCTTGAATGCTTTGCCTTGTCCTCCAATATGTCTCGCAGGTTTGGCGTATCTCCCCATGCCTTTTTATTTGAATGGCGTTGGGGTGGAGGCTGAGCTTTTGGTTGGAATGCCTCTCTATCGCGGCCACGGGGTGGCCGATCAGCCGTATCATACGCTTCTTCCTCCAGTCGGGTTAGCAACCTGCGCCTTGGGTAACTCTTGGAGGGGTGCTCGAGTTTATATTCCTCGGCTGCGAGGACTTGAGTCCATTTGTCAGCCAGCACGTCTTGATCAGCTTGAAGCTGCTGCTGCTTTTTCTTCAGGCTATTTGCCGTGGACATAAGCCGGCGCTTGAAGCACTTTTGTTCGACGGGATTCTCCGGGACGACGAATTCATCGTCACCGAGGCTTGCCTCGTCTTCGGAGGGGGGGATGTAATTGTCATCCTCCTCTCCATCTGCCGCTCTCTCAGGAGAGCTGGCTCCTTCATCCTCCTGCTCTAAATCTTGCTGGAGGGGATTGTTGTTGTCTTTGGCACTATCCGGAGTGTTATTATCTCCTGTGCCGGTATCACCACTTTTGCTTTGGCGGGACTTAGATCGGCGCCGCTGACGTCGGCGCTTGGGTTGCTTCTTGGAGGGGTCATCCTCCCCTATCTTGTCGCCATTGCCTTCATTGGGTGTATCCACCATGTATATGTCGTATGACGAGGTGGCTTTCCAGTGCCCTAAAGGTAATAGTTCATGTTCGTCTCCTACATCGTCGTCCATACCGTCGATGTCTTCGGAATCAAAGTCGAGCATGTCGGTTAAATCGTCGACAGTGGCTACGAACTGGGTGGTGGGTGGGCGTCGAATTTCTTCGTCGTCCGCATCCCAATCCTGTTGGCCATAATCCGGCCAGGGCTCTCCTGACAAAGAGAGAGACCTTAGTGAATTCAGAATGTCGCCGAAGGGCGAGTGCTGAAAGATATCTGTGGCGGTGAATTCCATGATCAGCGCCCAATCGGATTGTCCTCGCGCCCTCCTCGCGCCGCGCCGCCCCAGCCAGGCCGCCCCGAATCCGCCTCCCTCCTTCTCGGGCCTCGGCCCTCGCCGTGCCGGCCGGGGCTCGGAGCCCTCCTCCAGCGACCCTTGCAGCGGTGGCCCCGCCGCCCGACCCGGCGACCCCTACAGCGGTGAGACGGATGCATGGATGAATTTTTTTTGCATTATGTTACTAGTTGTTATGTGCATGGATGAAATTTGTGATAGTTGTTATGTTACTAGTTGTTAAATGAATTAATGAATATTGGTAGATGGATGGATTGATGAATGTTGTTATGTTTTGTTAGATGAATTTGTGATAGATGGATGGATTAATGAATTTGTTAGATGGATGGATGAAATTTTTTTAGATGGATTTGTGATAGATGGATTGATGAAATTTTCTTAGATGGATGGATTTATGAATATTTGTAAGTTTTGTGTTTGGTCATGTTTAGTGTTAGGTTATGTTGTTCCATAGGACACTTAAATAAAGCTTTTTTTGTAATTTGAGATGTTGTTTCATGTTGGTTCATAATATAGTGTCAATGCTTTATGTGATATGTGATGACCTAATTTTTTTCACTCGGTGTAATTAACAGGATTTGTGGTGTTCCATCTTCGTGGAGTGATCGTCGACGTTGGAGGTGTTGGTCCATGATCATCCCTCTCCTTTGATCGACTACATCGGAGGGTGAGCAGCAATTCCATGACCTTGTCCACTTTTTTTCCATGTCACTAGATTAAATTTTCACATCAAGTCGCGTAACCTAGGTCTCCCGTTCGAAAGGATTGCATCGATAAATATGCATTCAAT
The DNA here is from genome assembly GCF_056163025.1 of Triticum urartu. NCBI lineage: Eukaryota > Viridiplantae > Streptophyta > Magnoliopsida > Poales > Poaceae > Triticum > Triticum urartu. The sequence goes on from NC_141879.1 coordinate 653,986,116, forward strand.
TGCATATTTATCACCGTAGCTCTTTCGAATTGTCCAGCGCTTTCCACGGACAGCCCGAGGTTGTGTAGATTGGGTACGTTGTTCATGCTCTACCCCGTTCCGAGACAGGATTTCGGCGGCGCCTCCCTGTTGTTCTCCGGATGCACATTCTCTCGGCATTTGTCCGAGACGTGTATTTGGAGAACAGCGGGGAGGTGCTGCCGAAATTTTGTCTGTGAATGGGGTAGAGCATGGACCGTACTCAATCTACACATTCTCGGGTGGGATTAGGACCCATCTTTACCTATTAGAGATGTAGGTGTATTAAATGTCGTTTCTCGTCAACCTTGTAAAAAATAAATATTGATGTGGGTAATTTAAATGAATCCTTAATTTTGTTGTGTGGCTTCCAATAAAGCAGAGATGGCAGATAATCAGTGGATGTATAGTGGGTTTTTCCGTCGTAATCAAGTAACAACAGAGTGGGTCGAGAAAACTGATGTGTTTTTGAAAGAGATATTCCGTAGTCCAATGAGGATGGTGCCAGAATGCCCGTGTGCCAGATGTAAGGGGCGTATCCGCAGAGATAAGAGTGAGATGACTAAGCACCTTCGCACGCATGGATTTATGCCCAACTTTAATATGCCGATAAACTTTGCCCAGCGGGACCGTGGTAGAGAGGATGTGATACGACAACGCGCCACTGGTTATGAGGACGATGGGGTTAGAGACATGCTAGATGATGTCTTTGCTGCACAGCCGACACCTCCGTCACATTCAGCGAATGAACCGAAGGAGCCGGAGGAAACCGCAAAGGCCTTCCTGGAAATCTTGCCCTCGTCAAAGAAACCTCTCTATGAGGGTGCCAAGCTGTCTGTGCTGGATGCCATGTCGCAACTGATGGCAGTCAAGGCTTAGTACGGCTGTAGCCGAGGTTGCTTTGAAGCATTTCTGGGAGTATGGGCTAACAGCCTGCCTGAGGGCCATGAACTGCCGAAAACCATGTACGCTACGAAGAAAATCATGAAGGCGCTCTCGATGGACTATGAGAAAATACATGTTTGTCCAAAGAATTGCCTTTTGTTTAGGCATGAGTATGCGGATGACAAGTACTGTAGGAAGTGCGGTTCCTCTCGGTATATTGAGGTGGTCGATAAGCATGGTTAGAAGTAGCAGCTAAAAATCCCTGTGAACGTTCTTCGGTATCTTGATTTTATAAAAAGACTGCAGCGCCTTTTCATCACCGAGGAGTCTGCCAAAATGATGAAGTGGCACAAGGAAGGGAAAAGGTACAATCCAAAAAAAATTGTACATCCATCAGGAGGTGAAGCATGGAAGTCATTCGATATAGAGTACCCGGAGGAAGCAACCGAGGCTGGGAATGTCAGAATTGCTATAACAGGTGATGGGTTCAATCCATATGGTATGTCGTCTAATCCATACAGCTGTTGGCCCGTATTTGTTATTCCGCTGAATCTCCCTCCCGGCGCCATAATGCAACGCAAGACCATGTTCCTGTCGCTTATAATTCCGGGGCCTGAATATTCGGGGAAGAATTTGAGTGTGTTTATGCAGCCGTTAGTGGATGATTTGCACCATTCTTGGTACTTCCCGAGGTTGACATACGACCGACATCTGCAGAAAAATTTCTTGATGAAAGTTTGGCTACAATATTGCATGCATGACTTTCCCGGTTATGCCCTGTTCTGCGGATGGTGTACAAGTGGAAAGATGCCTTGCCCAGTGTGCATGCAGGCCTTGATTTTCATTTGGCTGAAGAAGGGTGGCAAGTATGTTGCATTTGACCTGCATCGACAGTTCCTCCCTCCAGACCATCCTGATAGGGAAGACAAGAAGAACTTCACAAAAGGCAAAGTTGTCCATGAAGTAAATGAGATTCCAACGTTTTCTGGTGCGGATGTGCTTGCTCAGCTGAAAGCTCTTAAGCCTGCCGGTGAGGGGAAAGGCAAAGGCAAAGGCAAAGGCAAAGGCAAAGGCAAAGGCAAAGCCACAGGCGAAGACGAGGGCGAGGGCAAAGGAAAAGGTAAAGGGAATTTTTTTTTGAAGGATATGGTGAGACGCACAACTGGACTCACATTACCCCCTTCATCCAGCTTCCCTATTTTAAGGACCTCAAACTTCCATACAACATAGACGTGATGCACACCGAAAAGAATGTCGCAGAGTCCCTTTTTCGCACGATCCTCAACATTCCTGATAAGACAAAGGATGATGTTAATGCTAGAGTTGATCAACAGAATATTTGTGATAGACCACGTCTACACATGCAGCCTCCCACAGGCAGTCGAAAATCTCGGTTCAAGCCAGATGCTGACTTCGTACTTAAAAAGGATCATAAGATGGAGATATTCAAGTGGCTAAAACACGTCGTGAAGTTCACTGATGGTTATGCGTCGAATATAAGTAAGTCTTTCAATGGGCAGAGTGACCGGGCTCAAGAGTCATGACTATCATGTATGGATTGAGCGGATTATGCCGGTGATGGTTCGGGGCTATGTTCCCGAGCGTGTCTGGCGTGTGCTTGCGGAGTTAAGCCATTTCTTCCGCACGCTTTGTGCTAAAGAAGTATGTCCTGAGAAGATAAAATAAATGCATAAGAAGGCGCCGGAGTTGATATGCAAGCTAGAGAAGATCTTCCCGCCAGGCTTCTTTACTCCGATGAAACATCTCCTTTTGCACCTCCCGAACGAGGTATTGTTGGGGGACCCTGTGTAGAATCGTTGGCAGTACAGCCCTGAGAGACAAAACAAGCATCTGAGACAGAAATGTGGAAACAAAGCTAAGATTGAAGCTTCCATAGCTGAGGCAGTTATCCTAGAGGAGGTGGCAGACCTCAGGATAGCCTACTATCCGGACCATGTTCCCACGTTGCACAATAAGGTGTCTCGATACAATACAGAACAACCCAAGTATAAACCCAAGTTGCCTCTATTCATCGGGCAAGGTGGTAGGGCTGGATGCTCGAAACCTTATCTCATGCCACGAGATGAGTGGGAGGATGTCATGTTCTATATCTTGCACAACATCAAGGAAGTTGAGGATGAGTGGATGAGGTAATACCTTTGCACCATTCTTTTAGTCAATTCGTTATGTTCACTTTGCCTAGTTCTTATACCGCTTTTCTTATTGTAGTCGATTCGTTGAAGAAGAATGGACAGGATTTCTGCCTCCTACTGAAGCGGAGGCACTTGCTCTTCTCCGAAAGGGTGCTGATGGAAGGAAAAATTTCGTTGCGTGGTTCATGGAGAAAGTAAATTTTCACACTTTCAATTAAACTCATGCACCCTATAATTTCAATTAAACTCATGCACCCAATAATTTCAATTAAACTTGTAGGGAAATGATCCGACCGAATCAATGGATGAAGAATTGAGATGGGTTTCCATGGGTTTTGATCCTGTCGTCATGACGTGCGAAAAGTATGATGTGAATGGGTATCGCTTCCATACAGAGGAGCACCAGAACAGTCGGCCTGATCCCAAAACCATAAATACCGGAGTCTTCACTGAAGGAGATAATAAAGTAGATTACTACAGAAGGGTAGGAAAAATATACGAGCTTACATTCAAACGTGGCCGTGAACACCTAAGTCTCACTGTGTTCAAATGCCGATGGTTCGACCCCAAAAAGGGTCTGAGACATACGGCTTCTGTTGGTTTAGTTGAAGTTAAACCATCAACCGTCTATGCCGGAGCTGATCTCTTTATCGCCGCTACCCAGGCCACACAAGTATATTATCTGCCTTACCCATGCCAAAAAGAGTACCTAAAGGGTTGGGAAGTTGTGTTCAAGGTATCGCCGCATGGTAAGCTACCGGACCCGAACGATGATGATTACTACAACATAAACCCCATGACATACGAGGGAGTGTTCTATCAAGAGGAACATGATGACGTGGTCCACAAAAACGAGGATGATGAGTTGGGTTATGTTGACCTGGACCCAAACGACGACGACGCACGGATTGATGGTTAGGCAGTTGTGAATCAAAGAGACATAATTATGCTTGAAAAGTTAAATGAAGACGCTGACGATGAGGAAGAGCCTCCACCTCCGTCAGACAACGAAGAAGATATGCGTGATAGTGATGATGAGACCGGTCCACAAATAGATTACAATAGTGATGATTCATATGGGTTCTAGAAAATGTAAGTTCTTTTAATGATCATTACAATAGTATGCTTAATGTGCTCTTCTGGTATTAATGTTTTTCCTATATGCTTGTTTAATTGATATCCTTACTAATTGTTTATTCTCTTCTCAATGCAGGTTTGCTAATCATGGGCAAGTCCAGCGGCGCTAGTTTCCTCAGTAAATTTAAAGGACTTACTCGGAGTGGACGAGCCCACAAGGTTCCCTCCCGACTACGCGAGGATGACACCTCACAGGGAGGTGGAGGGGTCGGGGGAGGAGACCCTAGAGGAGGAGGCGGTGGGGGGAGAGCCCCTAGAGGAGGAGGAGGTGGGGGGAGAGGCAACCGGGGCAAAAAACTCCGGGCCGTGTATGAAATAGGAGGGTCTTCTTCGATGCCCTCCTATACAGAGGCACCTTCTGAGTCTGAGGAGGATGAGTGTGTTCCTGATGGCGAGGAGGAGGAGGCCGAAGAGGAGGGTGAGGAGGACGAGGCCGAGGAGGAGGGTGAGGAGGAGGGCGAGGAGGGTGGAGGGGAGCTTGATCCCGCGTTGTGGGGTGACTTGCCACCGGGTGCTCCATAGGGGTGGCTACGTGGTAATGCCGGACTACCTACACCACCTTCTATCGAGGAGCACAAGTGGCTCATTGAACCTGTGGGGACAGAGTAAGTGCCTCTCAATCATATTTTCAACACATGACAACATTTTCTTATTGTACACATGGCAATCATTTGATTCTTTTGCAGAAACTGGATCCTTCGCGGAAAGGGCCGTAAACCGTAAACCTGGCCTATTCTGCCCGCAGCCAGACAGGGACCCGCTGCAGCGGGTTTTGGCCACGAGCTGGGCCCACTACGAGGCTTGCAGCAACGCGGAGTATGGGACGGCCGCTAAGGCCGTGATCACCAAATTTTTGGTAAGTTCTCTTCTGAATCACTTGTCTTCAGTTTCGTTCATAGTTTATCATTGAATCACTCAACTCATGCCTTGTTTGCTTCTGGTTTATGCATTTTTGCAGCAACTCTATAGAGTTCTTGACGAGCACAAGGCCAGAGCCGACGTGGTCTTGCTTGCGGCTGCGAAGAAGAAAGCTCGTCAGTTGCAGTACGAGGTGCGTTGGGTTGCCGTCTCGCAGTACTACCACATCTACCTGCACCAAAAGATGAATAAAACTCAAGCGCAGAAGCTATGACTTACCTTGAACAGGGAGCAGTTCATGATGGTAACTATTACTAACTTTTCATTGTTTCAAGCAGTCAACTATATGTTTCGTGCTCACATGTCATGCTTCCAAAATTTGCATAGGTTGTTCCTCGTTGGTGCTATGGAAGGCATGACGGATGGGCGAGTTTGGTGGATAGGTGGCTCGGCGCCGATGCAGAGTTTGCTGCCAAGAGCATCAAGGCCCGGGCTAACCGTGGAGACGACGGGACACACGGCCAAGGAAACAGGAACCACTGGGGCTTCAAGGCTATGAAGGTATATCTATGTGCATGATGCATTTTTGTTCTTCTTTACCGTCATGTTCTTATGTATGGCTGACTTCTATTTGATGTTGTAGGAGGACAAGTTGAAGAGGCCGCTCTCAGACATGGAGTCGTGGAAGCTGGCCCGCGAGCGGAGTCATCGCAAGGAGGGCGAGAGCCAGTACTACGGCAAGACCGAGGAGCACCTGGGGTCTTACATTCATCACTATCGGGAGTTGCATCCAGATGTTCCTGTTGCTGAGGTCGCCCAGTCTCAGATCGACGACATGGCGGTGGTGGCCATCCAGGGGAAGAAGAATGGCCGGTATCCGTGTTTCGACGGCTTGATCACTCCTTCGATCTCGTACAAACAGCTTCGGGCTACCAACCCGAGCCAGTTAGAGAGTACGGGGCATTCACAAACTCCCTTAGCCCGCCAGCATGCTGTAAGTACTTCCTCTTTATCTTTTTCTATCTAGCATTCTCAGTTTATTTTCAGCATTGCTCACTTAGAAACAACCTAAATTATGTAGGCATATAAGGAGTTTGTCGAGCATAGGAATCTCGAGGTGCGGGAGTACTTGAAACGAGTGAAGGCAAACGATGATTACAACCGTCAGATGATGACAGTTAGTTTTGCCCTCTTAAAACCAAGCTAAATTTTTGCACTTTCATTCCTTCTGATCTTCTAGTTTGCTTGTTTAACTAACATTCAGGCTATGTTGGCGTCTTGGACTAACCGCACAGATCCACCACAAATGGGATGCCCACCACCACCTGCGGGAGAACCCCCACACGTGCCCACGTTCGATGAATGGGTGGCACTAGGCAGTGATGGTCCGGTTAGTATATTTGCCTAACTACTGGCAAACTAGTTCTCGTTCATGAAACACTATCATATCATATTTACCGTTAGAATCTTTTCTGAAACATGTAGGGGACCGGTGGCTCAACTCCTGCTCCGTCGACCCCAGTCACTCCGATCTGGCAGAGTGGTGGTGGTTGCGATGGCGGTTTTGGCGGAGGTGGTGGTGGTTTTGGCGGAGGAGGTGGTGGTTTTGGCGGAGGTGGTGGTGGTTTTGGCGGAGGTGGTGGTTTTGGCGGAGGTGGTCTTGCTTGATGATTCCATGCATGTGGCCATCGTGGCATGCCTTTCATATTCCTACTTTTATGATGTTTCATGTCTTGCACTACTTTTATGTTCATGAACTTCCGTCGGTGATGATCTTTAGATGATGTGATGAACTTGAGTATGTTTAGATGATGATGGTGAACTTGAGTATGTTTAGATGAACTTGAGTATGTTTACATGATGAATTGTCATATTTCTGCATAATTTCATATTGTTCAGTTTTGAAATGCTGTCAAATGAATTGGAAAAGAGAAAACAGGGAAAAAACTATGCCTACGGCTAAACCGTCGGCATATATATGCCCAGGAGTTACCAGGGCTCGCCACATGGCACATCTATGCCTACAGCAAAGCCGTAGGCATAGCTGAAAATCTATGCCGACGGCTTTGCCGTAGGCATAGCCCTGCTACCAGGAGGAACCAGGAGATGACACGTGGCAGAGATATGCCTACGGCAAAGCCGTCGGCATAGATTCATCTATGCCTACGGCTTTGCTGTAGGCATAGCCCTGCCACCAGGAGTACCACGGGTTGCCACGTGGCAGAGGTATGCCGACGGCTTTACCGTCGGCATATCTCTGTGATGTGGCATTGCGTGATTCATGAGAGCTTTTGACGGTGCCGTCCGTTGCCGTCAGACAAAAACACTGCCGACGGCTATACTATGCCGACGGCTGACGTCAGGCCGTCGGCATAGGCCCCTATGCCGACGGCTATACTATGCCGACGGTCTGACAAGACTACGCTGACGACATCTACGCCGACGGGCCTATGCCGACGGCAACCGTAGGCATAGATCTATGCCGACGGCTTAGGGGCCTATGCCGACGGCCCATGGCCGTAGGCATAGACCGCGAGTCCGGTAGTGCTAGAGGTTGTGGTAAAAATTTGATCGCGCATCTTGGCCATTCAATTCTCTCAGATAGGAAAATTGGGTTAGTCACTCTCTCTATCTCCCCCTCTCTCGCTTTATCTCTCTCACCTAAAAACGTGCTCCCAGCGAATCATGCACGCCGTCGCCAGGCTCGCGCTTCATCTTGATCGGCGACTCCCCGTTTTTGCGCCGCGGTCTCCCTGCCTCCTTCCTTCGCTCCCTACCTGTCACGGTCTACCGAAGCAGCACCTTGCGAAGATGCCCAGCAGGGGGGGGGGAAACGTGAGGCGCTCGATGCAAGTTAATGGCAGGCTGCGACCGTGTCACATTGACCTCCTGCCAGCGCCGCCTCCACCTCTACTGAAGCTCGTGCCTGCCTGCTCCATGTGCAGGGAGGTGCTCCACCTCATCAGCGCCGCCGGGCTCTAATCAACAAGTCCCCTGCCCCACTGCGAGCTCCAGCGGAGAATCATAGGGCTTGTGGCTACGCCCATGACTGTTGTGCTTTGGTCGTTACCTATGCCTTGTGGTAGTAGCATTGTTTGCACTCGGAAAGTGTCTTTGCCGACTACCTGAGTCATATATGTTGGGTGTGAAACTCGGCAGACACTTTTTTCAATAAAGGGCGTTTTTATTATCTTGAAATGTAGCATCAAGCGGATAAAAATCATTATGAGTAACACTGGGCCTCTGCATAACTAGGATGCATATAGCCAAACACGTAAAGACTGATAAAATGAAAGAAAAAAACCGATAAATCGGTGACAGTAGAGTCCTATAGACCGACACTATGTATATGTCGCAAGGCATAGTGGACCATCCGGATATTATGCTGCCACCCATGTTGGGTAAAAACCACCATAGCCACCTGCTCCAACCGCGTACACATCGCCTTGAACAGCGGTTGGTACTCCGCTTTTTGTAGCGTAGACCACATACGAAGCGAGTGCGTACAACGGAAAATAATCTGCAGAGGAGAAGCATTTTTATCATTGAAAACCAAATCATTTCTACATAGCCAATGCTACCATAGTAAGGCGTATGCTCCCACCCATATTAGCATTTTGAATCTATTTGGAATAGCATCCAACCAATGACCAAAAATATTGGCGACACTTGTGGGCGGATACAAATTTGACGCTATTTGGATGATTGACCACATAGAACGTGCAAACTTGTATTGGAAAAAGAGGTGTTTGATTGTCTCTTCATGAGTACAAAAACAACACTTCTTACTTTCTTGCCAGTTCTGTCGTGCGAGGTTGTCTTTGGTTAGAACAACTCCCCTACGAAGATACCACATGAATATTTTAACTTTTAGTGGAATCTTCGACTTCCAAATTTTCTTGTTATTACTCATCGATACCTCAGAATGCGTGAGTGCACGGTACATAGAGTCAACTCTGAATGACCCTGATGTAGTAAGGTTTCAGCGAAACACATCCCGACCTTGTCTAAGATTAATCGAATTCAGACGGGATAAAAGATTGTGCCATGACATAAGTCGAGGGCCAATCAAATCCCGCCTAAACAAAATGTTGGGTGGGGATGAACTGAGCACTTGCGCAATAGTATTATTCTTTTCTCGAGCAATGTTGTACAGGGCTGGATATTATTCTCGAAGACTAGCATTGCCTAGCCAAATGTCTTCCCAGAAACGAACCTCCGACACGTCCCTTATCGCGAAAGACCCAAAACAAAAGAGGTGTTTATTTGCCGCCATTAGGCCAGCCCAACAGTGTGAGTCGCCAGGTGTCCAATATGCCCGAGACACCGCCTTTTGGCCTAGATAATTGTTGCGCAGTATGGTTTGCCAAACACCATCCTCAATAAGAAGTTTAAACAACCATTTACTAAGTAGGGCCTCATTCTTGATCTGCAAGTCATGAATTCCATGGCCACCTTGATCTTTCGGCCTACAAACCACACTCCATTTGGCCAGTCTGTATTTTTTTTCACCATTTCCTTGCCAAAAGAATCTGAATCTAAAATAGTCCAGTCTTTGCAAGACCCCTTTTGGGAGTTGGAAGAAAGAAAGCATATAGACAACCATATTTGTGAGGACAGAGTTAAACAAAACCAGCCGTCCTCCAACTGAGAGCAATTTTCCTTTCCAACTGCTCAATCATTTCTCTAACCGCTCCTCTACATGCTTCCATTCCGCAATGGTGAGACGCCGATAATGAATCGGTATTCCCAGATATTTAATCGGGAATTGGCCATGTGCACAACCAAACATGTTAGCATACTCGGCCGCTGCCTCGGTGGCTTCTCCAAAGTAGAAAAGTTCGCTTTTATGGAAGTTTATTTTAAGACACGACATTTGCTCAAACGCTGACAACAAGAATTTAAGGTTTCGAGCCTTGTCCAGGTCATGTTCCATAAAGAGAATTGTGTCATCGGCATATTACAGAATAGAGAGAACACCATCAACAAGGTGTGGGATACGATGGAATAATTCATTATAATCATGATCGACACATGAATCAATTAGTGATGTGCATATATTATAGCTGCATATGCATGGGTTTGCGACTAGTTAGGATTTAGGAAGGAGCCCACAGTGTTGTTAGAGAATAGTGTGCGTAGGCACCAAAAAACTTTGCCGATGTAGACAATGCAGATATATATTTTGCGCATGCAGGCCTTGATAGATCCTATTATCCAACGCGGACCTTCCAGCGAACGCCATCAGCGCCAAGGCCGACGGGATGTGGTAGATGGACATGGTAGTGCGGAAGGTCAATGTCGTTGTCCAGTGCATCTTCAAGCCGTTCTGACGGGTTCGTCACCGGTGCACATCACCGCCGATGATTAATTACTGCCCAGTAGCCGTTCCGCGACTTGCTGCTCACTTGGTCCCTGTTCTTTGTCGCTATCCCAGATGGCTGTCTCATTTGCTGAATCTCAGGGACGATGTCGCGTGCGTCTGGCCCCACTTCTTGGTCGACCACCCCATCAGTCAACGTACTCTTGAACACGGAACTTCTGCACATCTGCATGTTCTGATGCCTCCTAAACCGAATAGTGCAATGGGCTACAGAAAGATGACACCAGTCTCATAATCTCGGTTGTGAATCAAGAAACTCTGGATAGGTCAAACAACTGAAGTATATGTGTTTGGAGTTGGAACTACAATGTGGCTGGAGATAAGAGGATGGAGAGGATGGAGGGCTCACATAAATGACAAGCGCAAGTTGAAGGTAGGCAAATAAAGTAGGGTAGTTTTAAGCATTTGATTGTATTGGAGTGAGGGCGGACCAACATCATCTCCAACAGGCGCGCTATCTTAGCCGTGCGCTTGAAAAAACTACCTTTTTGCACGGGCGCAGCCAAAACGGGCGCTCCAGTAGGTGCGCAATAATCACACGCGCGGTATAATGGGTTCAGCGCAGGGAGGAAAACGTTATCGCGTCCCGCTTATTTTGTGCGCCCGCTCCCGTGCGCTGGACAGCGACGACTCGCGCGCGACTTCACCAACCACCAAATCTGAGACCTCCAAGTGCTGGCGCCGCTGCCCGCACATTCCCCATTTGCTCCAGCGACCCGTCGGCGCTTCTCACATCAATGCCCGCGCGCCACTAGTGCAGAACCGGGATTTAGCACCGGTCCGTAAGGGCCTTTAGTGCCGGTTCTGTAACCGGCTCTAAAGGGTGGGGACTAAAGCCCCCCCCCTTAGTACCGGTTCGGCACGAACCGCCACTAAAGTGCCACCACGTGGAACGAGCCAGGCCCTGGTGCGGGGAAACCATTAGTACCGGTTGGTAACACCAACCTGTACTAAATGTTTGGGGGGTTTGGTTTTATTTTTTATTTTTCCTTTATTTTTGTGTTTTCAATTTAATTTAGAGATTGTTTTTACATTATAACGAGTTGTTAAATCATTAGGTGAAAGTACCACAGATTAGTTTCAACTAGATGGATCCTAGCTAATTAAGTGATCAAGTATATGCCATATCCATATTACTTAGGTAGGCTCACTTAGCTAGGATCCATCCAGTTGAAACTAATCTGCGGTTTCTTTCATAAATGATATAATAACTCATCATCATCACACTAGTAGAAAAAGGGTCAGACGTGAAGCACATTAGTGCCGGTTTGAATTTGATTCGGCACTAATGTGTACGTTAGTGCCGGTTCCAACGGCTAGCCGGGCCGCTCTCATTAGTACCGGTTCGTGGCGAACCTTTAGCACCGGTTCGTGCCACGAACCGGTACTAAAGTGAGTGGTGGCAGGATGTTGTCAGTCCGGGGCCCCTCCAGCACCTTTAGTACCGGGTCGTATCACGAACCGGTACTAAAGGTCGTCCAACATAGACCCTTCGTCCCCCCGAGCTCGCTCTGTTATGCCCCTTTCCCCTCTCCTCTCTGTTCTTTTCCCTCTTCCTCTCAAGCTCATCACACATTTTGCCCAAGATTTGAAGGCCCCCATCCATTCAAATGATCACAAAGGTTAGCAACTCTTTCATTTCATCTCTCATTGCTAGATTAGCTCGTGCAATGCTTTATATAGTGATTGATTTTTGAGTTTAGTAATTTGGGAGGAATTATATATATGTGCTAGTATTTGATTTATATGCAATTTGAGGTCAAAAGTAACACTTAGTTTTGCATATGTAGGTGTGGTTTACTTAGTACCTTCTAAATCTCCGTCGTAACCACCGTCGATCGCTCGCAACGTCCCGTCGCCGGCACCACCTTGTGGTGAGCCTCTTGTTCATGTAGTTCTATATAAAAAATGATGTTTGTGTGATTTGGCTATATAGTTACTTGTATAATTATCTTACCCATACATTGTTTGTTATGCATAGTGCCATGATTTTGATATCCATCCCCATCGGCCCTCATCTGGGTTATGATTCGGATGTGGTATATTCTCTTTTAAAACTATTCATTGCATTTCGTGTTTATGACAAATTATGCCCATCAAGTTGACATAGATATTTGTATGTAGGAGGTAGTTGAACCCAAAATTCCAACCGACCCTATTGTCGAGAGGTTAAATTTATTTGAAAGAGAAATAGAAGATTTGAAGGAAAAATTGAAAAGAATTGAGGGGGAGAAGATGGAATTGGAGTTGCATGTTGCCGATGTCGGCGATGATCACAAGATTAAGATGTAGAAAATGCGCTTGAAGATTTGAAAGATTAGAAAATATGCCATTCATAGTGAGGCTTGGTATCATTATGCTGTTGGATCAATTGTTACCTTAGTTGCGATCTTGATCGCATTTGTTGTTGCATTTAAATTCTTTAGCTAGAGAGTTATTTGTTTGTTGCATTAAAGTGTTGTATGCTCTTTATTTATGAACTTTATGTATGAACTTTATGTATGAACTTTATGTATTGTATTAATTTGATGTTTTCGGTGCTGTGTATTGAAGATGAGCCGGCAATGGATGTACGATGACCGATGCTCACCGGAGTTCATTAATGGCGTGCGTACTTTTCTGCTTGCGGCTGAGGCAAACAAGCGAGCGGATGGTTTTATGCATTGTCCATGTGCTGGCTATAAGAATGGTCGCAATTACTCTACGTCAAGAACCATTCACGTCCACCTGTTTAAGTCCGGTTTCATGCCCCACTATAATGTTTGGACCAAGCATGGAGAAAGAGGGGTTATGATGGAAGATAATGAAGAAGAAGAGGACGACGACAGCTATCCTGGCCATGGGTTCCCTGAATACGATGATACAACAATGAGGGAAGAAGCTGAGCCGGTAATGCGGGAAGAAGCTGAGCCGGCAATGCGGGAAGAAGCTGAAGAAGAGGCATCGGATGAGCCCGTTGATGATCTAGGTCGGGCCATTGCCGATGCAAAGAGAAACTGCGCAAGTGATTTGGAGAAGAAGAAGTTGCAGCGCATGTTAGAGGATCACAAAAAATTGTTGTACCCGAATTGCGTACGTGACAAGAAAAAGCTGGGCACCACACTGGAATTGCTGCAATGGAAGCCAAAGAATGGTGTATCTGACAAGGGATTTGGAAAGTTGCTGGTAATGATAAAGGATATGCTTCCAAAGGACAACGAATTGCCCGAGAGTACGTACCAAGCAAAGAAGGTTGTCTGCCCTCTAGGGTTAGAGGTGCAGAAGATACATGCATGCCGTAATGATTTCATCCTCTACCGCGGTGAGTACGAGGATTTGAATGCTTGCCCGATATGCGGTGCATTGCGCTATAAGATCAGCCGCGATGACCCTGGTGATGTCGAGGGCGAGCGTCCTGGTGATGTGGAATGCTCCTATAATACCACGGTTGAAACATTTGTTTCAAAACAAATAGCATGCCAAGGCGATGCGATGGCACAGAGAAGACCGTAAGGAAGACGGAAAGTTGAGAGTACCCGCTGACGGGTCGCAGTGGAGAAAAATCAAAAAAAGTACGCGAAGGAGTTTGCAGATGACGCAAGGAACGTATGGTTTGGTCTAAGCGCAGATGGCATTATTCCTTTTGGGGAGCAGAGCAGCAACCATAGCACTTGGCCTGTGACTCTATGTTTGTATAACCTTCCTCCTTGGTTGTGCATGAAGCGGAAGTTCATTATGATGCCAGTGCTCATCCAAGGCCCTAAGCAACCCGGCAACGACATTGATGTGTACCTAAGGCCATTAGTTGAAGAACTCTTACAGCTGTGGAATGGAACAGGTGTACGTGCGTGGGATGAGCACATGGGGGAAGAATTTGACCTAAAGGCGTTGCTGTTCATGACCATCAATGATTGGCCTGCTCTCAGTAACCTTTTAGGACAGACAAACAAGGGATACCGCGCATGCACGCACTGTTTGGACGATACCGACAATATATATTTGGCTAATTGTAAGAAGAATGTGTACCTGGGACATCGTCGATTTCTTCCGACCAGGCATCCCGTAAGAAAGAAAGGCAAGCATTTCAAAGGTGAGGCGGATCACCGGACGAAGCCTCGCCACCGTACTGGTGCTGATGTACATGATATGGTCAAGGATTTGAAGGTGGTCTTTGGAAAGGGTCCTGGTGGACAACCTGTTCCGAATGACGCTGAGGGACGCGCAGCCATGTGGAAGAAGAAATCTATATTTTGGGACCTGCCCTATTGGAAAGACCTAGAGGTCCGCTCCGCAATCGACGTGATGCACATGACGAAGAATCTTTGTGTGACCCTGCTTGGCTTCTTGCGCGCGTATGGGAAGACAAAAGATACACCTGAGGCACAGGAGGACCAGCAACGTATGCACGGAAAAGACGGCATACATGAGGGTCATGCAAGCTACGCTCTTACCAAAGAAGAGAAGGAAATCTTCTTTGAATGCCTGCTTAGTATTAAGGTACCGTCTGGCTTCTCGTCGAATATAAAGGGAATAATAAACATGGCAGAGAAAAAGTTCCAGAACCTAAAGTCTCATGACTGCCACGTGATTATGACGCAACTACTTCCGGTTGCATTGAGGGGGCTTCTACCAGAAAACGTTCGATTAGGCATTGTGAAGCTATGTGCATTTCTCAATGCAATCTCTCAGAAGGTAATCGATCCAGAAATCATTCCAAGGTTAGAGAATGATTTGGTGCAATGTCTTGTCAGTTTCGAGTTGGTGTTCCCACCATCCTTCTTCAACATCATGACGCACGTCCTAGTTCACCTATGCGAAGAGATTAACGTTTTGGGTCCTGTATTTCTACACAATATGTTCCCCTTTGAGATGTTCATGGGAGTCTTAAAGAAATATGTTCATAACCGTGCTAGGCCAGAAGGAAGCATCTCCAAGGGCCATGAAAATGAGGAGGTCATTGAGTTTTGTATTGACTTTATTCCTGACCTTAAGCCGATTGGTGTTCCTGAATCGCGGCATAAGGGCAGACTGGATGGAAAAGGCACGCTAGGAGGGGAACAAATAATATGTATGGACGGACATTCTCTCACTGAAGCACACTACACACTTCTACAGAATTCCGCCTTGGTGGCTCCGTATATGGATGAACACAAGAATTTGCTACGCTCCAAACACCCGGAGCGGTCTGATGACTGGATTACACGTGAACAAACCAGGAGTTTCGCCAGCTGGTTGCAGACACGTACCATGCATGACACCTCTATTGAAGATGACCTGTACTTGCTGTCCTAGTTACCATCTTCGAATATAATGACTTTCAAAGGGTACGAGATAAATGGTAATACATTTTACACGATCGCCCAAGATAAGAAGAGCACCAACCAAAATAGTGGTGTCCGCTTTGATGTAGAAACCAAGACAGGAAAGGAAACATATTATGGTTATATACAGGACATATGGGAACTTGACTATCGACGTGGTTTGAAGGTCCCTTTGTTTCGGTGCAAATGGGTCAATATGACACGAGGCAGGGTAACGGAAGACCCGCACTACGGAATGACAATAGTGGATCTCAACAATCTTGCATATGCAGATGAACCATTCATCCTAGCCAATGATGTGGCACATGTTTTCTATGTGAAGGACATGTCTACCAAGCCAAGAAAAAGAAAAGATAAGGAAGCGAATGCATCGTACGATGAGCCAAAGCGGCACATAGTTCTTTCTGGGAAGAGAAACATCGTGGGAGTGGATGACAAGATAGACATGTCAGAAGATTATGAAAAGTTTGATGAAATTGCTCCATTCACAGTGAATATTGACCCGAGCATCCCGTTAAATGATCAAGATTTTCCATGGTAACGATGCAAAGGGACACACGCGAAGAAAAAGTTTCACATCCAAAGATTTGGGATGTGATCGGCTTCACTATCATCAGTTTCTTTTGTGTTTCACACCCAGGAGGGAATCTCTGTAATAGTTAGGGTAGTTATGTGTTTTGGCATTTCAAACGCGAAGAAATTTTATGTGTAAACAAATAATTTCATGCCTTTACTGATTTTTTAAGTTAAGTTATTCACAAACTAGTGATTCACACTAATTTCAAATAATTCAAAATTTATACTATTCAAATTTGAAAACTACGGGCACTAACAGAAAGTTTGTAACTTTTTGTAACTAAATAAAAAATATTCACAAATAAACTCTAAATACACAAAAAACAACTAAAAATAAATAAAGCAAAAAAAATAAAAAAAGCCCGCCTACTGGGCCAGAGTGGCCTGCATACGACTAGAAACCCAACCTGTTGTTGGGCCAGGATGCAGGCCCGCAAAGGCCCAGTAGCCCACAAGGCAACACAGAACATGTAGGCCCAGTAGGCCTGCTTTGGAGAGGAGCTCGAGAGAGCTACCGCACGGGGGTTTATAAACCAGTGCGGACGCCCCTCGGCTAGCGAGGTGGGACTAAACTTGCTGCACAGCACCTTGCCAGCGCACCCTCTTTAGTACCGGGTGGTGGCTCCAACCGGTACTAAAGGCCCCCCCTTTAGTACCGGTTGGAGCCACCACCCGGTACTAAAGGGTGTGCGGTTCCCGCCGCTTGGCCTGGCCAAAACAGGCCTTTAGTACCAGTTGGTGGCTCCAACCGGTACTAAAGGTCCATCCTATATAACTAAACACTTCAAAAATTTCAGTTTCTCATCTGCTTCTTCTCCTCTGCCCCGTCGCCCGCCACCCCCGTCTCCATATCCCTCGTCGCCGCCCCGTCCCCGTCGTTGCCGCCCCGTCGTCCCCGTCCCCGTCTTCCCCGTCGTCACCACCGCGCCGTCCCGGCCCGTCCCGTGCGTCGTCCCCGTCCCCGTCATCGCCGCCCCGTCCCCGTCGTCGCCGTCCCGGCCCGTCCCCGTCGTCGCCGCCCCGTCCCTGTCCCCATCGTCGCCGCCCCGTCCCTGTCCCCGTCGTCGCCATCCCCATCGTCGCCGCGCCCGTCGCCGTCCCCGTCGCCACCCCCGTCGCCTCTCGCCTCGCCGGTGAGCACACACACACACATACATTTTTTTAGTTTTTTAGTTATAGAAATAGTTATAAAAATGTTAGAAATTTTTCTTTTTTTAGTTATAGAAATAGTTAGTTATATAGCATTGTTAGAAATGTTATAGAAAAGTTAGAATTGTTAGGAATTTTTCTGTTTTTTAGTTATAGAAATAGTTATAAAAAATTTAGAAATTTTTCTTTTTAGTTATAGAAATAGTTAGTTATATAGCATTGTTAGAAATGTTATAGAAAAGTTAGAATTGTTAGGAATTTTTCTGTTTTTTAGTTATAGAAATAGTTATAAAAAGTTAGAAATTTTTTTTTTAGTTATAGAAATATTAGAAATGTTATACAAATGTTAGTTATATATATAGAAATGTTATAATTTATTTTTCTGTTTTTAGTTATAGAAGTATTAGAAATGTTATAGAAATGTTAGTTATATAGAAATGTTAGAAATGTTAGTTATATAGAAATGTTAGAAATTTTAGTTATCAAAATCCAATCATAAAAAAAATGTTACTTTTTGCGGGCATATAGCTAGTATTTGTTCTCGACGATGCCCGGCCCGCATCCTCGCCGTCGACCCGTCCGTGACGACGTCCGGGTGACCCATGTCCGGTACTGGGCTCCGCCGGGCTGGCATTGGGAGGTGCTGCCTGGAGGGGCACGCCGCTTGATGAGGAACCCGGCCCCGGTCGTCGACCCTGATCTCATTTGGTGGCGTTCGCGTAGGCCAGTTTTGGTGCGGAGGGAGTCGGCCCCGCCGGAGGTGGTACATCGCCGTGTCAGGGAAGAGGACGAGCACGTCCATCGCTACATGGTTGCGTTAGAGGGCGGCAGGTTCTCCAATACCTGGCAGTTTCTTCAGGGATCTCACTTCAGCTATGATCCTGTGAGGGTTCCTTCTCTTTGGGTGTTCACCGCCCGCGCCGCATGATCCGACGATGTATTCGAGATTATATCTATTATTCGAGACGATGTATTCGAGATTATATCTATTATTCGAGATGATGTATTCGAGATTATATCTATTATTCGAGACGACGTATTCGAGATTATATTCGATGATGCTTATTATGTACTATGATTGATTCAGTTTTTGCTTATTAATTGATTGCATCCATGCATTGTAATTTGAATATATTTCTTTTGGATTAGTTAAACAAAACCTATGGCGGACAATACCGACAGAGAGGGAGAAGAGGCCCTGTTCAATATCATACGCAATCCTCGCGGGCCAGATGATGATCAGAATGAAGAAGATTATGACGGCTCCGAATATCTAAACAACACCGGGGAGGGTGATATGATATTCGATCACGACGACCGAATTGATGAAGTCATGAACTATGAACATGACGAAGAAAATGTTGATCTTGAAACAACAAAGACCGGCGAGGTATATATATTTATATAAGCAGGCATCTGGTGATCATCACATGTTTTAAATGACTTGAAGATATATTAACGAATCGATCTTTCTTCTTTCAGCCATCCGGATCGAGCAAATCTTCAGGCAACAGGACGAAATGAGGCCTGAACAAAAAGTTGAAGGAGGGCGTAAAGTACAATATCGAGGTAATCAGACCTAATGGCGAACCATTCGCACATAAGAAGATTGCGGACAAGTTCGTTCATTAGTGTGGAGTTCTTGTGAAGGACCAGCTCCCGATCTCCCTTCAAGAATGGAGAGAGCCAGCAAAGCCACGTCCAGGAGTTACTTTTGTCGATGACAGACAAAAAAATTTGCTTTGGTAAACGCTCATGGAACATTTCACCCTACCAGATCATTTCACAAATGCAGATGTGGAGAAAGTCAAGGACGCTGCTCTAAGGAAGATGGCGGTTGCATTCAAGAACCACAAGATTCGTGAATGGGCCAAGTACGTCAACGGAGGAAGGAAGACTCTAGTATTCGAGGGAACACTAGAGAACCAAAGTGCTCATTGGGACGATTTCATGAAATTCAAGGATTGGGAATTATCTAAGGAACGGTCGAGAATAAACAAGGCCAATGCCGCAAAAAGGATAAGTTCCATAAGCTGGGGCCAGGTGGCTATGCGGTGGGAATGCCTAAGTGGGATAAGTCTGAGAAAGAGATGCTGGATGCAGGTGTCACTCCAGAAACATTGAGCTGGCCCCCCAGGTGCAGGAATTGGTTCTATGCGCATGGGGGGAGTTGGACCCGAAGATAGGCAAAGTTTCGAAGAAGGCATGTCTGGACGGAGCCGAAGATAAGCTACTTGTTGCAATAGAAGAGGCTCGATCCGGGTTGTTCGTGCCCAACAGAGAGAACGACGAGCTTACGCGTGCCCTGGGAAATCCTGAACACCCGGGAAGAACACAAGGCATGTGCGCTATTCCGTGGTATGAGGGGTTTTCGGACTAGAACGCCGACTACAGAACCCGTGCGAGAAAGAAGATTGCGGAGGAGAAGAATAGGAAGATGGAGGAGGAGCAGAGGAAGCTAGACTCACTGGTAGAAAAAGGGCCTTTAGTCCCGGTTCGTAAGGGCCTTTAGTCCCGGTTCTGGAACCGGGACTAAAGTGTCGGTACTAATGCCCTGACCCTTTAGTCCCGGTTCAATCCAGAACCGAGACTAAAGGCCCTCCACGTTGCCGGTCCACCTTTAGTCCCGGTTGGTAACACCAACCGGTACTAAAGGAAATTTCCTGATTTTTTTTTGAAATTTGTTTTGAAAATTTTTTTTGAATTTTTTTTGAAATTTTTTTATATTCAAATTTCTGAATTATTCTAACCTCTAATCTCTAATAACCCCTCATCACTGCTCAATTTAATCTCTAATCACCCCTCATCATTCCAAATCATCTCACTTCCCGAACGGTCACCCATCCTCTCACTACTCCAGCCTGAGCACGCTTAACTTCTGGGTTCTATTCTCCCTCGTTTCCAAGTCTGCACTTGTTGTTTTCCTGACAATAGTAAGATGTCAATCCTATTAACCCTCAGAAATTTAGCTTGAGCATGAAGTCACATATTTCAGTGTTTGAGTTTAAAACTATTGTTCTAACAAACAATAATTTTTTAGTAACACTAATATTTTTGAATAAGTAGTTTGACCATTCTTTGACCACAGTTTGACCATAGTTTGACCAGATTTGACCAAAATTCAAAAAAGGTGAAATAATTATTTAATAACACTAATATTCTTGAATAATTATTTAGTAACACTAATACTTCTTGAATAAGTAGTTTGACCATAGTTTGACCAGATTTACTGAAAATTTAAAAAAACTGAAATTTGAGCATAACTTTTTTTCCTTTTGGAATTTGAGGATTCTAGAAATTTGCAAACAGGCCGTAGGCGGTCTCCATCGGATGTAACTTTTTGAGTAGATGATTTTTCATATAAAAAACTTTTTCATCCGAGTTCGTATGCAAAAGTTATGCCCATTTTACAAATTCTAGAGAGATTTTGTAAATAAAGTCGAAATTCATATTTGTAAATTTTCCCAACAACTAGACCACATATCACATGTGAAACTTATTTTCTTTTATTTTTTTGACATGTCCATCATTTTCTTTTATTTTTTTTAAAACTGAAAAGGCGATCCACCGGGGGGGGTTAAGTTTGAAAATGGGACCTTTAGTACCGGTTCGTGGCACGAACCGGGACTAAAGGTCTCATCCCCATTAGTCCCGGTTCGTGCCTCAAACCGGGACTAAAGGTCTAATCTTTAGTCCCGGTTTGTGGCATGAACCGGGACCAATGGTTGTGGGCCAGGAGCGAGGCCCATTGGTCCCGGTTCATC
The DNA here is from genome assembly GCF_056163025.1 of Triticum urartu. Classification (NCBI taxonomy): domain Eukaryota; kingdom Viridiplantae; phylum Streptophyta; class Magnoliopsida; order Poales; family Poaceae; genus Triticum; species Triticum urartu. Next base: position 654,007,339 of record NC_141879.1, read on the forward strand.
CCACCAACCGGGACCAAAACGTCTAGATGAACCGGGACTAATGCCTTAGCTGCACGAACCGGGACCAATGCTCACATTAGTCCCGGTTGTAGACTGAACCGGGACTAATGGGCTGAGCCGGCCTGGACCATAGCCCTGTTTTCTACTAGTGACTATGAACGCCTTCAAGGCCTAGAATCAGCGCACACGGACTTGGCAATCAAATTCCAGACGCAGCAGGAGCAGATCGACTCACTTAGCCAGCAAAGGGGGTCTTAGCAGCTAGCGGATGATCCACCAATGGATAGCACCGTCCAATCCATGCCGAGAAGCAGCGTGGGCTCTGCCCCGGGTGACGCATTGCTGGATAGCTACCCAGTGGATGACATCATGGAGAACACTAACTGCGAGCTACACTTCAAAATGAAGAACATATCCATGAAGGTGGCAGACGCCCTTGCTTTTACAAATCCCCCCGAGGAAATCTTCCATTGCAACCCGATTCTAGCGGACTATGCTCGTGTCTTGGTTGATGAGGTGGTGGACCAATATTCGGTGCTAGAGCTTGACATTCCTGGAGGTGACGATGAGCACACACTAGGAGAGGCCAACCATCATATCATCCTATGGAGAAAGGATTGCATCATCTTTCGAAGGCCACCGACACTGCGTCATCCGACTCCTCGTCGCAGTCCGCAACCGAGTCAGCAGACTCCCGCTCCTCCAAGTCCACCAACGCGTCAGGCCACTCCTCCTCCAAGTCCGGCACAGCTTCAGGCCACTCCTCCTCCAAGTCCGACAAAGCGTCAGGCCACTCCTCCTCCAAGTCTGGCACAGCTTTAGGCCACTCCTCCTCCAAGTCCGGCACAGCTTCAGGCCACTCCTCCTCCTCGTCCAACTCAGCCACGTCAGCCGTCTTTGCCGCCTTAGCAATCACGGAAGAGAGCTGCCTCAGCTATGGTGAGTAGCGGTACAAGTCGAGGTAGTACTGCAGGTACAGGCGGAGGCAAGCGATTTCAATAAGGTCCAAGCCTCGCGCCTCTTCCGCAGAGGCCTTATGACAAGTCCGAGGAGGAAAACGTAGCCATATCGAAGGCCGAGGTGGAAGCCCATTTTGCACCGAAACCGCCACCGCCGCCAAGGGGGAAAGTGCTTGTGGAAAAGATTGACCACTTCATTCATATGGCTAGACCACCAGCTCCCAAGCCTGTTGACACAGACTATGAGCGCCACCTTAGGAATTTAAATCGAGCATGTCTACAGAAAGAGGAGAGCTCGAGCTCGAGCAAATCAGCTGGCAATAGGAGCGGTAAAACCGTTCCCCGGCTAGGAGAACAGGCTGCGCAATCAATCCCCCCTCTTGTTGTGCCAACAACACATGAGAGTAGGCGCGCCCAATATTATTGTGGGCAAACCGTTAACGTTCCCGGGGTGGGCGATGTGGTAATAACCGAGGAGCATATTGCGCAGGCTGAATCGGTCGGGATCACTGTTGGACAACTCCTCGATATCGAGCCCATGTCTCCGACTAGAGAGGAGGAAATAAAACGGAAATATGCCTGGGGCCAACCTTTGGTCGAGCCAGAGGAGGTCAATAAGCTCCCAACCAGAATGTATGAATTTCATCAATGGTACATGGACATTACCAAGATTTCCAATCAAGAGTCCCTCTTGGTGAATGTCAACGAGGAGCATTACTACCATAAGAAAGCTGTGACCGTTGAGTATTCAGAACTTTTTCAGCTATACAATAAAGACGCACTCGACAAATCTATCGTCAGTTGCTATTGTCCGTAAGTGATTTCTTTCTGTAATTTAAGTCTCAAGCTAGCTGATCATTTTGATCAATCATTACCTGTAATTATCCTCACTATATTCTTTTCTGTGGTATTATGCAGGATGAAGATTTATGAAATGAAAAAAGGTGGACACTATGGCATTGGGTTCATTTACCCAAATACCATTAATGAATACACATGGAAAATAGATCCATATCACGCAAAATGTGTATAGGAAAGCATGCTACAGTTCTTCAAGGAACTCATTTTCTTTGTCAGCGGGCAGGGACTCGGCAAAGTTCATCAGGGTCACTCTAGGCCCATGGAAACAAAGTCTAAAATGGTATCGACCCAAGGTAAGTAATTAAGTAGTACTAGCTAGCTGCCATCTCTTTAATTATCATGCTTGATTAATTATTATCTGATCAAAATTCCATTCTCGTAAAGTCCCTGAAGCAGGCGCCGGAGAATGATCTATATGCATACTACGTTTGCGAGAACATTCGCATGATGGCGTTCGAAAGGAGCAAATCTCAAAGACAGGAGTGGGTACGATATCGATTGTCAGAACACTATTCAAAAATTTTACACCATTATCGATATCTAGTCACACAACTAATACACATGCATATTGATCTCCTTCTTAATAGTTCAAAGAGGTGCGAGACAAGCTCCTAGCACAGGACCGCATAGAAGCAATTCAAGAGGAAATAGCGGGATTTTTGCTCGACCAGGTCATAGATCCCAAAGGAGAATACTATTACCCGCTACCGCCCCCATGAACCACTTCCAATTGTTATCGTGCTCCGAGGGCACCAATTAGGAGAAATTGTATATATATATATACATGTGTCTATATATGTGTGAATTAATTAATGGTGGTTGTGAGACATTCGATGATATATATATATAATGAACGGTTCTACTAGAATTCTATTTATATATATGCATAACGTGTACAATATGTAGTATCATAAAATACCAGCAAACGAAAAAGAATTAAATGGAAAACACAAAATTAAATGAAAAAGAAATCATAAACCCAAACCCCCCCCAACATTTTAATACCGGTTGGTGACACCAAACGGTACTAAAGGGCTCCCTGCCCCCGAAGCTGGCTCGTGCCACGTGATTGCCCTTTAGCACCGGTTCGTGTTGAACCGGTACTAAAGGGGGGGCTTTAGTGCCTACATTTTAGCGCCGTTTACCAAACCGGCACTAAAGGGCCTTACGAACCGGTGCTATTTCCCGGTTCTGCACTAGTGTCATCATCATCATCATCATATTAATATAAAAACTCTTAACATCATATCATCACCAACAATAGTATACTAGCTAGCTAGCTAAAAATCATCATAGTCATCATTACCACTATTTAACCATCATAGCCATTACCGCTATCATAACTAGCTTAAAGAAGAAACATTCACTTGTACCAGAAGCAAAGATATCATCGAGTTCAACATGGTCATGAGATTATAATTAAGCGTTCATAAGACCACAAAAGCAAATCACTCTTTGAGATCAAGTTCAGGACGAAGAACACAGACATGAGAGGACAAGTACTAAGAGCATGAACTAGCTAGCTAATCACTCCTACTGCTCTCTCTCAGGTAAAATAGCATAGAACATGTATAGCTCTCCCGATTCATCATATTGGAGCATGCAGATGAACATGTCTCCTAATCGTGGGCTGCGCTTATGATTTCTGCCCTCTAGTACTTCTCTGTGATTGTTAACAATTTTGCTCCAATCTTTCACTATTAAGCATTCCTCGCTTTTAAAAATCCTGAATGCACTCATGTGCATTGTAGGATGTCTTGGTCGTAAGCTAACCATTGACATACGACCTTTAGTACCGATCCACTGAGGCACAACTGTCATCGGGAGTCCCTGTTAAAGAACATCGTATAGCAACATTACTTAGCAACATGAAGTTTAGCTTGAAAAATAATGTATGCAAAAGATGCACCGAGGACAAATAGTAAAAATCTTACCATCTTTCCTAAATAGAGGTGACTGTAGTTCAATACGATCACTATTGGTCGCACGTTTTGAGTACTAAGATTTTCAAATTTAGGAAAATAATTTGTCTTGACAGCATCAAGATCCTCAAGCCATGAAACATAATGACTTATCTCCTCGCAGTTTAGTTCAGCCTCGGGATAGTGGACGGTCCTGTCTACCATGCGCCGGACATGTTTGCTTGAATGGAAATAAGTTGTCAATAGAAATTAGTTCTCAACTATTTTTGAATAAAAAATATCGAAGACATAAATATGGTTGATAAACTCACATAATGGTAGAACTGGAGACGTCTGCACATCGACCCAAATGTCTCTATTACCTTCAATATCATCTTCGGGAGGAATATCAAATGTGATAAACATATCAGGATCAAATGCATAAGCCTTGCATAGTGCTTGCCAAGTTTTGCATTCAAAATAGGTGTAGGTGTCTACATTGTATAATTTGGTGTTGAAGGTATAACCATGCTCGATCTTCAAGTAAACTCTCTTTATCTCCATAGTTTTGTTAGGACTGAAACCTATCTTATCCAAGACAAAAATTCTTGCATGGCAGGGGATACACTAGTAGAATAGTGAAAATTTAAAATTATAAGTTGAAACAAATAAAGAATAATTAACTAATGCTTAATTACGAAAAAGACTTGTCGTTGTGACTTACTGTATTCACTTCAAAGTTCTCATCCAGCTTGATGCTGAAGCGCCTATCATCAACTAGGAAATTTCTGTTGCACAGGCCACGCTCGTCTTCGCAGTATTCGCACATAATGAAATCCTGTTCGTCGTCAGACGATATTCCTATGTTCATAGGTGAAACATTATACACTTCTTAGTTCTATTAATTCAACTAACTCAAGTAGTTCTATTAATTCAACTAGTTCAACTAATTAATTTAACTAATTCAACTAAGCACTTACTAAAAAATATACATAAATAAAGTAGCTCAACTAATTCAACTAACTAGTTCAACTAATTCAACTAATTCAACTAAACTAGTTCTATTAATTTTCTTACTAAAAACAAAGTAGCTAGTTCTATATAGTAAACTTTTAATTAGATGATCAAATCTCATATAAGTAAATTAAATATATATCTAACATATAATTTCTATTTAATTCATCTAACATTTGACATTAATATCTAACATATATTTCGATATATCTAATTCTTCATCTAACATTTATATAAAATAAAATTATAGTAAACTAAAAAAACAGAAAACAGAAGAAAAAATGATGTTTACTTTGTGTGTGTGTTACCAGGGCGACGCGACGACGACGTACGGGCCGGGGCGGCGACCGGGGGCGGCAATGACGGGGGCCGACGTGAGCGGCGACGACGGCGACGGGCTGGGGCGGCGAAGAAGGGGGCGGCACGCGACGAGCGGGCGGGCGATGGCGGCGACGGGCCGGGAGCAATGACGGGGGAGGTGATGACGATGACGGGCTGGGAGCGGCGATGAGGGGGCGACGACGACCGCGACGGGCTGGGACGGGCTGGGACGGCGACGCTGGCGGCGCAGGGACGGGCGCGTGACGAAGACGGACAATAACTAACTGAAAATTTTCATAGGTGCTATTTATATAGGAGTGGCCTTTAGTATCGGTTGCAGCCACAAACCGGTACTAAATGTCAAATTTGGCAGCCCGGGCGGCAGGAAGCGCACCCTCTTTAGTACCGGTTCGTGGCTCCAGCCGGTACTAAAGACCCTCCCTTTAGTACCGGTTGGAGCCACTAACCGGTACTAAAGAGGCCGCGCTCGCATCTAGCGGTGCACAAAGTTTAGTCCCACCTCGCCGAGCGAAGGGCAATCGCACTGATTTATAAACCTAGCCGCGGCTGCTCCTTCAAGCTCCTCTCTAAAGCAGGCTTCTGGGTCTAACTTTCCCGCGCTGCCTGTGAGCCTGCTGGGCCATATGGGCATGCATATCCACGCCCAAGGCTGAGCAGGCCCATTGGGCAGCGCCGAAATATTTTTTATGTAGTTTTTTCTTTTCGGCTTTATATATTTCTTCTATTTATTTCTGAGTAGTATTTTGCGGTATTTATAGTTTCTTTGTGAATATTTTAAATAGTTTAAATTTGAATTATTTGAAATTTGTGTGAATCACTAGTTAGTGAATAACTTAACTTGAGAAATAGTTTTTGAGTGATTATTTTTTCTTATGTTTAATATTAGTGAGTTTTATCATTATATTCAAATTGGTAATACGTCCGGAGTTGTAATAAGTTGTTAAAAATTTTAATTGCCAGCGTAATAGATGAGTTTTCGTCCGAAACCCTAATACTTCGAAAGAGATTATTCAGTTTGTACACGAAGTGCCTCCAGTTTTTGCCGTGGCCCTCTCTACTTTTTTGCACATGCTATGCGGGTGAAATAATGATACCATCCCAAGATTCAACCTTTTCACAGTTCATTTCTAGAGCCTTTCAATTTCAGGGCCATTTAGCTAAAAACAAATCAGTAAATGCATGAAAAAATAGCAAATTATGTCAGGAAGGGTTGAAAGTTGATTACGTGGCTTTGAATGGTGCATGCTGAATGAAAAAAAATGTCCGCAGTTGTAATAAGTTATTAAAATTTTGAATTGCCGATGTAACAGATGTTTTCGTCCGAAACCATAATACTTCGAAAGAAATTATCCAGTTTGTACACGAAGTGCATCTAGTTTTTGTCGTGACCCTCTCTACTTTTTTGAACAGGCTATGCGAGTGAAATTATGATACCATGCCAAGTTTCAACCTTTTCAGAGTTCATTTGTAGAGCTTTTCAATTTCAGGGCCTTTTAGCTCAAAACAAATCAGTAAATGCATGGAAAATAGCAAATTATATTAGAAAGGGGTGAAAGTTGATGATGTGGCTTTGAATGGTGCATGCTGCATACAAAAAACATCCAGAGTTGTAAAAAGTTATTAAAATTTTGAATTGCCGGTCTAACAGATGAGTTTTCGGCCGGAACCCTGATACTTCGAAAGAGATTGTCCAGTTTGTACACGAAGTGCGTCCAGTTTTTGCCGTGACCCTATCTATTTTTTTGCACATGCTATGCGGGTGAAATGACGATACCATGCCAAGTTTCAACCTTTTTAGAGTTCATTTGTAGAGCTTTTCAATTTCAGGGCCATTTAGCTCAAAATAAATTAGTAAATGCATGAAAAATAGCAAATTATGTCAGAAAGGGTTGAAAGTTGATCACATGGCTTTGAATGGTGCATCCTGAATGCAAAAAACCTCCTGAGTTGTAATAATTTAATAAAAATTTGAATTGCCGGTGTAACAGATGAGTTTTTGTCCGAAACCCTGATACTTTGAAAGAGATTGTCCAGTTTGTACACGAAGTGCATCCAGTTTTTTCCGTGACCCTCTCTACTTTATTGCACATGCTATGCGGGTCAAATGATGATACCATGCCAAGTTGCAATCTTTTCAGAGTTCATTTGTAGAGCTTTTTAATTTCAAGGCCATTTAGCTCAAAACAAAACAGTAAATGCATGAAAAATAGCAAATTATGTCAGAAAGGGTTGAAAGTTAATGACGTGGCTTTGAATCATGCATGCTGAATGCAAAAAACGTCTGAAGTTGTAATAAGTTATTAAAATTATGAATTGCCGGTGTAACAGATGAGAAACCATGATACTTCAAAAGAGATTATCCAGTTTGTAAACGAAGTGCATCCAATTTTTGCCGTGACCCTCTCTACTTTTTTGCACATGCTATGCGAGTGAAATGATGATACCGTGCCAAGTTTCAGCCTTTTCGGAGTTCATTTGTAGAGCTTTTCAATTTTAGGGCCATTTAGCTCAAAACAAATCACTAATGCATGAAAAATAGCAAATTATATCAGAAAGGGTTGAAAGTTGATGATGTGGCTTTGAATGGTGCATGCTGAATGCAAAAGATGTCCGGAGTTGTAATAAGTTATTAAAATTTTGAATTGCTGGTGTAATAGATGAGTTTTCGTCCGAAACCTTGTTACTTCGAAAGAGATTGTCCAGTTTGTACACGAAGTGCATCCAGTTTTTGCCGTGAACCTCTCTACTTTTTTGCACATGCTATGCGGGTGAAATGATGATACCATGCCAAGTTTCAACCTTTTTAGAGATCATTTGTGGAGCTTTTCAATTTCAGGGCCATTTAGCTCAAAACAAATCAGTAAATGCGTGAAAGATATCAAATTATGTCAGAAAGGGTTGAAAGTTGATGAAGTGGCTTTGAATGGTGCATGCTGAATGCAAAAAATGTCCAGAGTTGTGATAAATTATTAAAAAAAATTAGAGTGAGGGTGTAAACATATAAAATATACGTCAAAAATACATTGATCATCAATGATCTTTTTCTATACAATCTAAATTGTCAATATGAGTCCTCAATGGTTTAGAATCCGGTGAAGACTCATATTGCGGCCACAAATTCTACACATAGAGTTCAACGAAGACCAAGTGCTTGTGATAGTTTCAGAAGTAACATATTTAAGGTGGTAAAAACCCTATTAGGGGAGCAAGGTGGGACTAAAAACAGCCTGCCACAACCTCTTTAGTGCCGGTTCATGCCAAGAACCGGTACTAAAGGGGCAGGTCGGGCCCCAGCATGACAACAGCCAGCCACTACCTCTTTAGTACCGGTTCGTGGCATGAACCGGTACTAAAGGTTTGCCACGAACCGGTGCTAATGAGTGCCGACCGCCTAGCCATTGGAACAGGCACTAATGGCATTAGTGCCGGTTCAGTTGCAAACCGGGACTAATGTGCTTCACATTAGGCCCTTTTTCTACTAGTGCGCCGGCGCTGCTTCCTCCATCTCCTCTCGTCGCCGACGCCCCTCGAGCACACCATTTCCTCCGACGAACAGCACCTGGTGGTCCATTGCAGCTCGGCACCCACAAGGTGTTTGACAAAACGCTTGCAAGGTATGCATTGCTTCAACTTTATTTTGTAGATGAATTTGGCACATGTTGTTTATAGTTTTATAAAATAGTTTAAATTCAATATTGTAGATGAGTTTGTCCTACGACTCTTCCAACGAAGAATTTAATATTCAAGAGGAGGAGGACCCCGCAATGATCCTAGCTATGCACGTCAATAAAAAGCCAAAGCACGGTGGTTTGGTTATGGTTCGTCCAAAATTTTGGATGCATAATATGGACGCCCACAACAGATTGTTGAGGAACTATTTTGTGGAGAATCCCACAGATCGTTGTAGGCGGCAGAGATGGCCTGTTGAGTGCCATTGTATAATTGATCCACAAGAGTATATGTGGCTTTGAGTTTGATGCGCATATCTTGGCCAAGGTTGGAGCTTCTCGGGCTAGCATCAATGAATAAGTGTTGGTAAGCCGGGTAATGATTGATATACATTGCTACGGAAACATTGAAGTACAATGTTACTTACTAAAGATGGCGGCTATCATGGTGTTAATTTGATGTTTTAAACCGGAAAGCTCATCAGCTATAAATCGGCTAGCTGGCTAGCGGTGATACTCTCACGAACAGGTAGAAAGTGGGCTACTTTGGAAAGTCGGTCGATCACGACGAAGATGGCATTATTCCCTCTCTTGGTCCTGGGAAACCCAGTGATGAAATCCATACTGATTTTATCCCATTTCCATTCAGGAATAGCCAAAGGTTGAAGGGTGCCAGCAGGCCGTTGATGCTCTGCTTTAACACGACGACAAACGTTGCAACTAGCAATGTATTGAGCGATTTCTCTCTTCATCCTAGTGCACCGACACCTCTGGCGTAGGTCTTGATACATTTTAGTACTACCGGGATGAATGGTGAGAGGGGATTCATGAGCTTCCTTAAGGATCAACTGGCGTAGATGTTGTTTCTTGGGAACCACCAGACAGTTCTCGAAAAATACAGCACCTTGCTCATCCATGGAGAAACATTTAGCAACTCCTAGCGATGTTTTCCTTAATCCGGGATATGCCCTTATCACGCTTCTGGGCAGCTATGATTTGATCCATAAGGGTAGGTTTCGCCACCAGGGTGGATAGGAATCCTTGAGGAACAATGTGAAGATTAAGCTTACGAAATTCCTCATGGAGAAGTGGTTGACTTTGTTGTAACATCAGGTTGTTACAATAGGACTTACGACTTAGTGCATCAGCCATGACGTTGGCTTTGCCCGGGGTGTAAGTTATTCCTAAGTTGTAATCCGAGATCAACTCGACCCAACGTCTTTGCCTGAGATTCAAATCTGGTTGGGTGAAGATATATTTCAAACTTTGGTGATCGGTGAAGATCTCGCAACGATTACCGAGAAGGTAATGTCGCCAGGTTTTAAGTGCATGGACTACAGCTGCAAGCTCTAGATCATGTGTAGGATAATTTTCCTCATGTGGGTGTAATTGCCGTGAAGCATAGGCAATTACCTGACGATCTTGCATGAGTATGCAACCTAGTCCTTGTCGCGAGGCGTCGCAATAGATAATAAAGTCCTTGGAGAAATCTGGTGGTACCAGTACGAGAGCAGATGTCAGGCGTCTTTTCAGTTCCTGAAAGCTGAACTCGCACTGTGGAGTCCACTCGAACTTTTTATCTTTCTTGAGGAGTTCAGTTAGAGGTTTAGCAACCTTGGAGAAATTCTCGACGAAGCGGCGGCAATAGCTCGCTAAGCCAAGGAAGCTCCGAACTTGCCTGACCGTCTCAGGTGGAGTCCAATCAAGGACGGCTTGAACTCGCTCGGGATTGACAGCAATACCCTTACCAGAGATTACATGGCCTAGATATGTCACTTCTGGCAACCAAAATTCACACTTGGAGATTTTGCATAAAGGCGATGCTCTCGAAGTTTCATCAATACCAGCCTTAGATGTACGACATGTTCCTCTTCATTCTTGGAGTAGATGAGTATGTCATCGAGGTATACTATGACAAATTTATCCAAGTACTCCATGAAGACTGAGTTCATTAACCGAGAGAAGGTAGCCGGGGCATTGGTTAAACCGAAGGACATGACGGTGTACTCGTATTGGCCATAACGAGTAACAAAGGCCGTTTTGGGAATGTCCCCGTTTCTGATTTTGATTTGATGGTAGCCCAACCTCAAATCCATCTTGGAGAAGACTGAGGATCTAGCGAGCTGATCATACAGATCGTTGATCCTGGGAAGCGGGTATTTGTTCTTGATGGTGACCAAATTGACAGGTCGTTAGTCCACAACCATTCGATCCGTTCCATCCTTCTTCTTAACCAAGAGGACGGGGCAAGCCCAAGGAGAGGAACTAGGGCGGATGAAACCCTTTTTCAAGGACTCATCGAGTTGGTTCTTAAGCTCGGGTAGTTCTAAGGGTGCCATCTTGTAGGGTCTTCTAGAAATTGGAACGGTTCCTGGAACAAGGTCTATCACAAACTCGACATCCCTGTCAGGTGGAACACTTGGCAGTTCTTCTGGAAAGATATCCGGAAAATCTCGGACTACCGGAACATCCTCAAGGTCTGGAAGAGGGTTGGCATTTAGAGAGTAAAGCTAGCGCTTGGCCACTCGAGTTAAGACGTTAACTGTCTTGCCCGAGGGGTGAGTAAGTTGAACGGTTCTAGTGGCACAATCGATCTTAGCATAATGAGCTGACATCCAGTCCATACCCAAGATGATGTTTATGTCGGAGGACTTGTGAGCTATTAAGGATGCAAGGAAGACAAGTCTATCGACAAGAATTTCGTTCCCATGGATTACTCTAGAAGTTTGCCATCTAGAGCCAGGGGTTTGAATTTCCATGGTAGAGGACATGTCACAGAATGTCGTGTTATGCAGTCGAGCATAGTTCTCGGATATGAATGAATGAGATGCTTCGGTATCAAAAAGAACAGATGCCGGATGGCAGTTAACAAGGAGCGTACCAAGGACGACGTTAGGATCCTCATGAGCCTCCTCGGCTGAAACATAATTGACATGGCCACGTACAGTGGTGGCCAGCTTGGCGTAGAAAGTCTTCCCCGCAGGCTTACCATGGCCAACGGACTTTCCAGTTTGATTGGGGTTGTTGTTCTGGGGACACTCTCGGCTATAGTGACCCGGCTCTCCACACTTGAAGCACGTCACCACATTGGGGCGTGGAGCAACATTAGCAGCGGGGCCACCATAGGGCTTGGGCGGTGCAAATTGCTGGTTGGGACGAGGCGCCTCGAAGGATGGCCTCGGGATGAACCAGGGTGGCAGTGCCATGCTTGGAATCCACACCCGGCGCTTCTGAGCTCCAGAGCCGGATGAAGAGCCAAAATCATGGGAGTGCTTGCGTGAAGCGTCATAATCAGTCTGGCCCGTCTCAGCACTGATGGCTTTATTGACCAACTTCTGAAAGGATGTGCACTCGTGCAGACAGAGATCGCGGCAAAGCTCAGGGCTAAGTCCATTGCGGAACCTTGCTTGCTTCTTAGCGTCAGTAGATACCTCTTCGGGAGCATAGCGTGCCAGATTTCCAAATTCACGACTATAAGCATCCACAGTCAGTCTTCCTTGGGTGAAGTTGCAGAATTCCTCCCTCTTGCGATCCATGAGACCTTCTGGAATGTGATGCTCACGGAAAGCCTCATTGAATTCAACCCAAGTAGTGATTTGGCCGACCGGGCGTATAGCTTCGAAGTTTTCCCACCAAAGGCTAGCAGGGCCTTCGAGGTGATAGGCAGCATAGGTAACCTTGTCGGCTTTGGCTACGTTGGCAGAACGTAGCTTGTGGGTGATGCTGCGAAGCCAGTCATCCGCGTCGAGGGGCTCGACGGAATGGTTAAACTTTGGTGGGTACAGCTTGATAAAGTCATTGATTGACACCAAGTCACTTCGTGGGTGGCGTGCAGTGTTCTGCTCAATCCGCTCTAGCAGGTGGTTAGTCTCACGCTTGTTTCTTTCCGCCTCCAGCATTACTTCGGCCAGAGAAGGCGGGTGAGGCAGATTTTCACCTCTAGCTGCACTGGCTTCCCCCTGCTCCGGGGCAGCAGGGTTGCTGCGGGTGTTGACCATCCTAGGAGAAAACAAGACAACGGTTTAGACAAGGATGGCTCAAACTTAGCAAGGAAGTGCAGAATGTAATGGATAACACGGAATGCGGAGATGTTCATCCGCATGTCATGGTAATATAAAACTGCCATATATATACCAACGGTCATACACATCATACATAGTTTAGTACAAGCCCAGGCTACAGTACAACTATGATGAAAGACATTACATCTCATCGGAGGCATTCCAAGGTCCTATACATTATTTGTCTACACCTCCGGAATCGATTACACGCAAAGTCATATTCCACAAGTCACACAGCACAGTGGAGATACAACTACTACAATACTAGTGGTACTACTACTAACTCAGACAGCTCTGTAGTAGTCCTCATAGAAGTCACCTCCATAGCCTGGAAGTTCAACGTGACCATCCGGAAACAGACGGTCCTGAGGAGCCTGTGGACCATAGGGGCTAGGATGAGGTCTTGGACCAACAAACGGTGGCCTGCGGGGACCACGGGGTGGGGTGATGCGTCCCACATCGCGCCAATCCACCATGTCTGGCAGAGCTGATCTCACAGGATACAGATCCCTTGTATCCATACATCTAGCTTGCACCACAGGTGCAAACCGAGTCAATGTGGCCCAATGATCAGCACGGGTATTGAAAAGCTCCAGCCTCAAGGCCCGATTCTCTCGGTCCTTATCTTTGAGCAACTCGGCAGTGGTACGAGTTAATGAGTCCTCCTGAGTGGAGTCAGCATAAATAGCCTGAAGATACCCTTGCGCTCCCGGAAGTGAAGCTGGCATGTAACGGAAATCGGTGTTCCGAAGCAGGCCAGTCCGGACTCGCAAGATGGTCATCATGGAATTGGCAGCATCCTGCACAGCCATCTCAACAGTAACCCCGAGTCCATAGGAACAGTGAAGGGGCTTGGTAGATCCAGGATAAGAAGGAAATATCCTGACAGTGCAGAAATACTGGCTTTGATTAATGTCGCGGAACTGCTCTTCGACGGTGTATTCGGGATACCAACGGTAACCCGTCTCGATCATGACCCGGACTAACATAGCGGTATGACCGGGCACGTCGAGGCACCTGGTCAGGCGAACCACTTGGTTATGAACACGGTTGGCCATTTGAAAGCACAACCACAAGACAAAAGACATCAGAATTTCTAGGGAAAATTGGACAGCATAACGGCTGTAAATGCTCAGAAAAAGATTTGAGACATCCACAACAGTTCACAATACCAATCAACAACATCATATCAAGGTTCTGATTCAATTAGCAACATACTAAGAATAGTAGAAACTGAACTGGGACTTGTAACAACAATCCTATAAGCTACAACGGATTAGTAACACGTGAACCTGATAGAAGAAGAGAGTCTAGTCCTTAACCCACATTGAATGAGAAGAGAATGACTCAGATCAGAGGCATAGGGTAAAGGAGTAAAAGAGCCTTACGTTCCCTCCCACAATCAATTCCCCTACATATAACTAAAGCATTTCTAGACTCGACACCGACCAGTTTGGCTCAACGAACCTACATGCAGTCCGACTCTGATAACAACGCTGTCAGGACCCCGATTCCAAGTCACATCAATCTAGCCGGTAACACCTCATATCACTTTGCGGCCTCACGCACGGTATCCCACGGGTGTCGCCTTACCATGGCCCGGGACCGTTTGTGCCTTTTGGCTCACGTATATGATAGTGTCGCTAGCATCCATATGACAGAGAACCCGGGCCGACATGGCTAGTCGTGAACCCAAAGCGGCACAAACCTATGGAGACAGGCATACATGAATCACATCGAGCATGTCGGTCATCAACGAGTGATTCCGGGCTGTAGCACTTGGCTAACAGGACTCCGGGGATCCCGGGCTGTAGCAGGCTAGGCAGGACTCCGGAAGTCACCGCGTGACATTTCCCCGAAGGGACAGACATAGGAACGAAGTGAAACACATGCCGGCCAGTCAAGTGTCCTGAACAGTAGTGCTGGGCTAGCAGGACTCCGGTGAACCGGGCTGTAGCGGACTACTATGGCTCGAGGAACACTAGACTACATTTCCCCATAAGAAAGGCTGCCAAGGATAAACAACTAGATTGTCGGATCCCACTCATACCAAGCATTTCAGTCATACACACAATATGCCCGATATGAGTACATACAACATGGCATCACAACAAAACTCTACAACTAAAGTACTTTATTTAATGGCTCCAGAGAGCCATACATAACATGTCATACATATAGGGGTCACATGACCCGACACTCAAGTCATACAGTCATACAAGCACATGCGGAAGCAACTAGTCTGAGTACAGACTCTAGAAAGAAGAAGGCTTCTCGAAGCCTGTCTATCTACATAGGGCCCTCCATGGCCAGGATCACCACCTGGGTGGCTAGTCACTCGTCGACGTCAAGGTCTATATAAAACCCATCGGATGGGGTAGTGTTGTCGTCTGAAAACAATAAATAAGCAAACATGAGTACAAAGGTACTCAGCAAGTCTTACATCCGAACCTACTATACATGCTTATTCTCAAGAAGGTGGTGGGGTTGATGCAGCAAGTCAGCTTTGACTCTTGGCTAAGCTATCCTACGGAACTTCACCAGAAAAAAATAGTTTTCGCATGCGAGTCCACTACTCACCAACACAATACTCCACCGGGGATCCTCCCTCGTCATCCTACGAGAGGGCCATCCTCGGTACTCACACTTATATTAAGTCTTTTAGTAGTATCCATTAACTTGTCTATGAACTGTATAGGCAACCAAGTAGTCCTTTACCGCGGACGCGGCTATTCGAATAGTTTTATACCCTGCAGGGGTGTACTTCGTCACACATGTTTCCACCACTTAGCGTCTGCACACGACATGTGCTCGACAGACTTCAAGCGAAAACTGACGTGGGTGTAGACCACGACCTGACTAACCTCACAAGTCTCTAGTTCAGGTTTATCGCCTATTCAGGTTCCATCCGCAAGGAAATCTGGCCGGGGTGTCCTCAACGGCCCCAAACGATGTGTATAGGGTCCCGAGACGCCAAACGGGCGTCCGGCATACCTGGCCACAGTGTATCTACCGCATCATAGCCCACCCCTAGGGTCAGCGCTACGCACGGCCACCAACACATGTCCTACAAACACCAGAAACTAGTTGCAACTCCTGAACAGAGGGGAGAGGGGTCAGTAAGTCGAGCGGGGTCATATTTCAGGGCCTAATGTGTGGTAGTAGCTGAATCTTAAATCACACATACAGATCTCAGTTCTTAGGGACGGCCTCAATGAAACAACCCACCATGTACTCCTACATGGCCTCTCATCGATACCTTTACCAAAACATGTTCAACACATCCCTCACATTACGCATAAGCATTTCACTCTAGCCCATCACCCAGATGAACCAGACCTGACACAACTCTAAGCATAGTAGGCATAGCAAGGTAGGAATCACATACATGGCTCAATCAACTCCTACACATGCTAGTGGGTTTCATCTAGTTACTGTGGCAATGACAGGTCATGCAGAGGATAAGGGTTCAACTACCGTAGCACACAACAGTTTGAATCGCGTTGTCTTAATGCAGTAAACAAGAGCAGAAGCGAAAACATGGGTTTGTATCGGAATGATCAATGGATGCTTGCCTGATGGAGTGGTAGCGGGATACTGCCCTTCAGTTGGATACTCGTGAATATCCTCGGAGGCAGAACCTACCACGGAGAACACATCGGAACACAATCAACACATGATGATATGCAACAATATGATGCATGCTATGACATGGCAATATGATTGTGTCTTGGCCTAATGCAAGCTAAAATAGAAAGGGATGAACTCATTTGAATCAAAGATTCAAATATTAGCTCATTAAACATGGCATTTATAGTGCATTACCTTATTCTGCCTAAAAATAAAGGTAAACTTCTTTTGTCATGCATGAAACCATTACAAATGGATAGATTGAATTTTTCTGATAATTTTTCATATATAAATTATTTCATTTGGAGTTACGGTTGAATTTCTATGATTTTTTGAAGTTTGAACTATTTTCTGGAATTTCCTGTATAAAAATAAATCCAGAAAATGCATTACTGCGTCAGCATTGCGTCATGCTGACCTCAGCAGGTCAAAGGCGCCAGCCCAGGTCAAACCTGACTGGTGGGCCCCTTCTGTCAGCCTCTCAGTGCACTAACTACATTTAGTTAGCCTAATTACTGGGCAGGGCCCACTAGTCAGTGACTATACTAATTAAACTAACTAATTTTAGTTAGAAACTAATCTGGATAATTAGCAGAGGGGGGCCACTTGTCATTGACTCAAAGGAGTCAACCTGGGCCCACCCAGGGGTCAAACTGGGTCAACTCGCCGGCGAGGCCCGAGACGGCAGCGCGGCTCGGAAAACGCCCTCCGGCGACCAAATCGACTACGGAGACCAGCCGTGCGAAGCCCAGGCTCTCGCGCATCCAATGGAGCAAGTGTGAGGAGCTGGGGTGGAGCGAGCTCGCCGGAATCAAGCTCGTGGCGGCGGCCAGAGTTCGGGCGAGGTCGGTTTCGACGCTACGGTGCCCGGGAGGAAGAGCTGGTGGTGGCTACGGGTTCCTAGTGCTGCACTGAGCACGGTGAGGTGCTCCGTTTTGAGCTTGCACGGCTGTGGCCACGGCTGCACCATGGCCGGCGGCGAGAAGCTCTCGGCCGCGGTGGAAAATGGAGCTAGGGGACGAGCGCGAGCACTAGAGAAGAGGGGAAAGGAAGAGGAGCTCACAGCGGGGTCGGAGAGGGGGTCAACGGGCTCGGGGACGGGCTGGAGAAGAGGTGCGGTCGCCGGTGATCTCGGATGCCTGAGGTTGAAGACAAGGCGAAGGCGGCGTTGCAGGGCTTCCGGCGAAGCGTGGCTCGGTGGGGAGGTCGAGGGAGTCGAGGCGGAGCTGATGGGCTCGTCGGAGGGGCGAGGGGAGGTCTCTGGCGGCGACTACGACGATCGGCGGCGAGGGACGCGCTCGGCCATCGCGGGAGAGGATGAGGGAGACGAGGGGGAGAGTGAGAGAGGATGAGAGGGAGACGTGGGGGTCGCATGGCGTCCTCTGGGCGTCTCCCGGCGTCGGCAGAAGCAGGAGGTGGCCGGCGCGTGGCCGGCGCGCGGCAAGCACGCGCCCCTGCCTCCTGGCGCGAGGTAGGGGGTGACTGGCCGAGCCAGTAGGCTGGGCCGAGCCAGGTAAGGCCCAGGTGGGCTTCTTTGTCCTTTTTTTGATTTAGTTTCTGTTTTCTATTAAACTGCAACTATTTAGCTTTATTTAAAATACTAGAACATTTCCAAAAATCCTGAAAATAAATGTGGCCTTTGTTTAGATTATTTCCAACAGGAAACATTTACTCCCAGAATTATTTGAGCATTTAAATTATTTTATAGCATTTAAATGCCCAAATTCAAATACTTATGATTTAATTCAATGACCTTCTGTTGACCTAGAAAATTGTGCACCAGTTTTGCCAGAGGTTCTAACCTAAGACAAAGAGGGTGAACATTTTAGATGGGCATTTCAGGTTCATTGAAATTATTTTTAGTAAACCCTAGTTGATTTCAAAAGGGTGCTGGTTGTTCTGCCTTCCCATTTCAAGTTTCTGATCAAAAGTAAACATGATGCACACTCTAATGCATGGACTAGCTACAGTGTGACAACATACATGTGTATGATCGGGAAAATAAGATGGCATTGCAACAGAGCACTAGAACAGCACTTCAATGTAAAAAAAACATGGTATGGTAGACATATGAAGTACATACTGATGAATAACAATGCATAAGATATTCAGAAGCATGATGTACAAATTAAGCAGATGGCATTGCGATAGAGTAGAATGATAGTACTTAAATTTGAAAACATGTTATCATGAATGGAATAGGTACTGAAAAACAGGAAGGCTTGACATATTTACATGCATGATCATCATGCTAAGCACATGGCATTGTAACAGAGTAGATACACTCCAGGACATTATATGCATGTTGTACCCATATCACAAGCCAAGTTAGAGCAAGGACCTTGTGGGTGAAGAGGATTCATCATCTTTCTGCAGGTCTTCTGAAGAACTGCCTTTACATGTTCCATCATATTGGGTATCATTGACATCCAGTTTATTGGCCTTTACATTGCTCCGTGAGGTTCTTGTGGATATATCAGTGTGTGCAATTATATCTGACATGCATGGAAGACAACTAGTAGTTAGATTTATGTAATGAGTGCCTGTAGGAGACGACATAAATAGTAGGACTGGGGTTAACTAGCAGCAACATGTCTCATAAACTAAAGGGAGAACACAGATGAAAGCTACTGAATATGTATCGTTTGTACTCGAGATTAACTAGATGGCACACAAAAGTATCAAAGAACAACATAGGAAATACTAGAAGTGGTATAATACTATAATCACCAGCCTGTGGGATAGCATTGGCTGATGGATGATAACTATGGAACAGTGTTACCTAAAGAACAAGTATCTTATATGAACTATGGAACAATGTTAACTCCTGAACAAGACCCGTAAGAGATCAGCATGAATATATAGTGAAATGTGATGATCTATTTTCCATGCTTAGATGAATAACAAAGGCATAAATGTTGCACACAAGTCAGATGAGGGTACAACCTATCTGGCTGCCATCCATAGGAGTGAGCATCATGTGCTGACTTGTGGATGGCCCTGCAATAGTTGTGGCTGTGCATGTCGGGCACGCGCATTCGATGCAGGGAACTGTTGAGTGGGGACTATAGCTCCCTTCTAGTGTATGCTTCCCTTGTTGGAGCAGCTGCGGTGAGTCGGAAAACGGTGTGTCTGAAGATGCAGATAACACATAATGTTAAGAACGACATATCTCTTTGATTTGAAGAAATACACTAAGAGATCAACAGCAAGGTACGAGAGTGGTCACACGTCTATTGACTGAAGACTAAATTGGGGTCACACGGTTTTATTTTATTTTTGTACTGTCTGATCTAGGCCGGATGGCTGGCTGTCTTGTGCCTCCCGGCTGACACTGTTCGGAATCTTCCCCGAAGAGCCAGCAACCAACAACAGAGCAGCCTGCCTCCGTCATCGATGGCCCTAGCCAAAACCCCGCTCCCTGCCCCACCGCACTGCCGTGGTTGCGCCGCCCCGGGGCCAATCCACAAAGACTCCCCGTCATCCAGATCCGGCGGCAGCAGTACCTTCAACCCACGCAACTCTAAAAGATAGCCATCGAAGTGCTGCTTCCGCGGCGAACTTTGCGGCCCCGCACCCTTACATTAGACACCAGCCAACCGGCAGCCTAGGAGCTCCGCCGCGTCGAGGGGTGCTGCTTCCCATTGCAAATCGATTGGCTCAGAATAAAAATTCAGACAACTGACTCCTAAATAAAGTGATTTGAGATGAGGGTGCGACCTATCTGGCGGCATGATGAAGTAGGCAG
Organism: Triticum urartu; assembly: GCF_056163025.1. Classification (NCBI taxonomy): domain Eukaryota; kingdom Viridiplantae; phylum Streptophyta; class Magnoliopsida; order Poales; family Poaceae; genus Triticum; species Triticum urartu. The sequence continues at coordinate 654,027,523 of NC_141879.1, forward strand.
GTGCAACTGCCGAGTCGGTGAGGCCGACGCGGTTGCAGTGGCGACCGGCGGCAGGGAAAGAGCGATGTCGCGACGGTCGACGGCTACGCCGAAGCAGCGCCAGGACTCTGGATGGATCCAAAGTTGGAGCCGCTCTGGTGCCGTGAACAACGGCGGGGGTGAATCAACTCCGGTACGGTTCACGCGGCCGTCGTCGAGGTAGCACCAGCAGCACAGAGTAAGAGGCACACGGCCCAGTGCACGACGACAAATGGACAACGTCTCCGGCATTAGGGAGGAGGGAAGCTGTGAAATTGGTGCTGTGGGGGGCGCCATGGAGGTAGGGCTGAGGTTTCGCGGCTCGGGAGAAGGGAGCTTCCCGGGGAGAAGGTGATTTGGCGCCCACGAGGTATGAATGGGGGCGGACGGGGGAAATTGGGAGGGGAGTGGAACCATGTCTTACGGACGCATTTGTCTGAAATGTGAGGGGGAGTTACAGTTCTACCCTTGCCTATAGGCTTCTCGGCTTGGGTCTGTGTACTGAGGGTCGGGGATAGCAGAGTAACTTTACTTCTCTGGGCGGGAGCGATTTCGGGCGAGGAGGGCGTGTTTTTAACTATAGTGGGCGCGAGCGATTTCGGGCGAGGAGAGCGTGTTTTGAAATAGTGGGCGCGAGCTATTTCGGGCGAGGAGAGCATGTTTTTCCGACCATGGTTTATGAATTATTCGGCACATGTCATTTCGGCCGAGGAGAAGGCGCGCTTGGATGAAGTTACGAATCTACCCTCGATGTACAACGGGCGAATTGATGCGTGTCCCACATAGGAAGGTAATTTTGCGTCTCCCATTTATTTGCTCGGGCGAATTCCACCGAGCAGATAGGATGTTTAACGGTTCGTTCCAATTTTGGGAGAACGAGCATCCATGTCTACCTTACCAAGTCGATTCGGATAAAATTTTGAAATATTAGCTTGCCACTTCTTTTTTAGATGGAGAGATGATGCTCGGGAGTAATGTGTTTTTACATGCTCGTTGCTAGCGATTTACTATATGACAAATAGTTGACCCACTCAAAAACGTGAATCAAACCCAAAATGAAATATCTCGATTCAATGTAATAGCTCGTTGAGTAGGTCAAAATAGTGAACTAAATCCAAAATTGAACACCTCAATCGAGTAGCATGTTGTACAGTATTATAGTACTCCATGAACATCTTGAAAGTCAAATTAATGAACTTGTTTGATATACGCATATATCCGTTCATGTGTGGATTGCAGACAACATGTTCTCCAATTTAAATATTTGAATGCTAGTTTATATCGAAACATGGTTTATATCAGACTTTGATGCATAAAACGCGACCTCCCCCTCTCCCGAACTCCTGTTCTATCTCTCTCTCTCGCCGACAATCTTCAATTATGTCGCATGCATCCAAGACAAAAACCTTGTTTGTCCCTCTCCCTTTCTCTCCATCTCTCTCTCTCTCTCTCTTTGTGTGTGTGTGGGGGGGTCTTTCTAGTTCGCATGCATATATACACCATCTATAGGTCTCTCTCGCACACTATGTATGATACTCTAGCTAGTCCAAGCTAGATATCTTGGGTGCACTCATCGTACGCACACAGATTCCTTGGCTCTTTGCCTGTAACTCTCTCACGCACCACTATGTCGTCTCGGAGCTCTTCCCCCCCTCTCTCAAACTCTCCATCCACGTGGGTGACACATACACATGCATATCTCACTCACACTCGATAGGCCCATCTAAAACTCTATCTCTCCCCCTCGTTCTCTCTCCATCTCACACGCGCACACACACAATCTCAAGCCCAGCTAGCCAAGTATGATGGTCTCTCACTCAATTGTAGGCACACGCAGTCCCCCCTATATGTATATGACTAGCTAATCTTAGTCTCCATCACAAACATGTGCATGGTCTATCTCGGTTTCTCTCGGGGCATCTTTCTATCGTGCACGCACTCCCTCGATCTCCCACCCATATAGTCCCCTCACGATCTCGACGGGATCTCTCTATCACAAACACACCCTCTCTCCCTCCTCATGCTTCCATGCCATCCATGTGTCCCTCTCGACCTTTGTTCGAGTTTGGCCACACCTCTATTGGACATGTGCTACAAGGGTGTCTCTCTCCGTTGCAAACAATCACACACTAGCTATCTTCGTGTATCTCCTCACCTCGCTTTTCCATCTCGGAGATGCATGCGTGATATGTTCGCATAAGAAACGAAAAAACACACACACTCTCTCTAATTTATCGTTTGTTGTCACTTTCTCTTCCACACACATACTCTTTTTACACACTTACTCATTCTCCTTTACACGCACTTGATCTGTCTCGACTGAGGCACTCTCCTCGGTCCATAGCATATAGATTTATTGAAAAGTCAAACATCACAAAAGTTTGACCATGTACGTGGAGAAAAAGAATTACATCTAGTACGGCAAACATATGCCATTAGATTCACCATGAGATGTAGTTTTGTATGATGTATCTTTGGTATTGTAGATATAAATAACATTTGCGTAAACCTGATCAAAGTTTCCAAAGTTTGACTTCTAAAAAATTTACATGCACTGCATTATCGAGCGGATGGAATATCTCTTTCCCCCTCTCAGCTATCTGACGCACCACTCAGCCTTATCGGGGCTCCTCAATCTCTCTCAAACTTTATTGGTCAGTTTGGTTCGTGACCTGACCCTCATGCCTTGATGGCCGGTACTGCCTGGTGTGGACGTGAGATGTAAAATATTTCTGCCTGGCCAGGCTTGTGTGGTGCTGAAGCGTTTGGTTCATGCTTGGGGCAGGCAAAGCATCAACGTCCCATCAATCAATCCATGCATCAATTATTTAATGCTAATATCCATCCATGTTGCTGTTAGCCTCGTGGCCACACGACCAGGCACGACCAGGCATTCAAAATCAGTCGCCTAGGCCAGGCTACTTGCAGTGTCTGGAGGTCAGCCAGGCTAATTAAAGTGCAAGGGAACCCAGGCCAGGCAGGCTTTCTTTTTCACAGGGTAGCAACCAAAAAAGCGTGCATGAAATCCAGCCACAACCCCAGGCCAGGCAAAAGATGCTCAGGACGCAAGCCAAACTGGCCTTATATCTCCCTAGTTCACACATACACATGTCTCGCTCGCGCTATACATATAGACCCATCCAACACTCTCCGCCCTTGTTCTCTCTCCATGTGACACGCACCCCCCAAAGTACCATAATCCCTCAATCCATCATAGGCGCAAGCACTCCCCCCCCCCCTCCTAAGTATGATTATCTCTTACTAGCCAACAGGAACACACGTATTGTCTCCTTCCATCCATACATCTATCTCGATATCTCTTGGGGCATCTTCTATCGTGCACACACCTTGTCACTCAATCTCCCACCCATGTAGTCCCATCACGATCACCAGGGGATCTCTCTATGACAAACATACACTCTCTCCTCCCCATGTCTGCATTTTCTCCGTACGTCTCTCTCGACCTCTCTCCCTTGTTTGTCAGACCCCTCTTGGCCACGTGCTAGCTTAGGGGTCTTGCTCTCTCGGTTCCAAACAACCACACACTATCTCCTCACCTTGTCTCCGTTGTCGAAGATGCATGTGTGATATGTTTGCATAAGACACACACGCTTTTTCTCTACTTTTATCGTGTGTTGTCTATGTCTCTTTCACACACGCACACACACTTTTTTCACTCTCTCTCTCTCTCTTGTTAGGGAATCTGTCACATCCATAAGCATATGGATGTTCTGAAAAGTCAAACCTCAGAAACGTTTGAACAGGTATATGTGGAGAAAAACATTTACATCTGGAACAATCATTAGATTCATCACAACATGTACTTACTTCATACTATCATTTATCTTTGATATTGTAGATATAAGTAATTTTTTTATAAACTTGGTCAAAGTTTCAAAAGTTTGACTTAAAAAAATGTTGGAACTACTTTATCGAATAGAGGGAGTAACTCTTTCTCTCTCTCTCTCTCTCTCTCTCTCTCCCTTCTATCTCTCACGGGCCACCCCTCTCACTCGAACTTTGTATACCGACAGATTATACGGTCACTGTGTCAGCATATAGCTCCGTATATTGTTTAGTTGACCGGTCAACCAATCCACATGCTGCCTTGTCAGCTCGTGTTCTGTATATTCGTGTGCTGGCCCATGTGGCAGTGGGTGAAAATAAGTAAACTGGAGGCCCATCTGACACGCGGTGAAGTAAACAAACTTGAAACCACTCAGGGTAGCACCCCGCACGCTAGTAAATTGAGGGCGCATTGAGGACAAACTTCTTGCGCGCGAAGGACGCACTCGCGCACAATTCCCCACTGCACGGCGGCATGCTTAGAAGGATGCACTTGTGCACACCCAGCACACAACACACACCAGCACACGTGTAGACATCTAGGAGTAGAAGGCCGTGGAAAAATCTGGAGCGATGGCCGCTGCCAGAGCCGTCCACCCCCAATCTTGGTGTTCCGTGCAATGCACGGGCATCTACGCACGGGAAATTATGTCGAACAGGGCTAGTTGTAAGCAGGCTAGCTCTACAGCCATGATGATAGTGACTACAGACTGTTAGGGTCTTGTCACTTCATGTGCCATCTCCAGCGTAGGGTCTTGTCACTTCACTGTGAGGAGCAGCACGTAATAATTTGTCCAACGGGTAGTACAGTGTTAGTACTCCTACTACTAGTAGTACTACTACTAGTACTAGTAGCACCACCGTCTGGATTTAGGAGTACTACCACGTCCACCGGCACCGAGGAACATCTCCAGGTAGTATTGCTTGAGGCTGCCAGGGCGAGGGGCCGCTTGGACGACAGCTTCGTCGCCTTGTTCGGCGAATTCCTCGTCCGTTTCCTCGACAAGTTCACCGTCGTCAAGAAGCTTGCGGACGACTTTGACGTAAGCCTCCAGCCGACGCGCCCAGGCTCTGCGATGCCCGCCACCCTCAACGGCCACTATGGTAACAACCTCTTCGAAGCACTGGTGGCCCTGCGACTGCCCGCCGTCGCGCCGGAGAACGTCCACCTCGAGGTCGCGCTCGCCGCGCAGCGCCTGGCGCAGCAAGACACCATCGACATAATCACCCACGTCTACGCGCAAATCGTCCACAAGGACTACTACATGCAAGAGGAGGACGATAGGACGCTGGCCTTGTTGGAGCGCAGGGCAACCTTGGCCGGCACTGTTCAGAAGCACGTTGAGCTCGCCGCCAACGCCGCTGCTCCTCACACGTCGGTTGGTGACCCGGCGCACTAGGGCGCGAGGATGTCGTTGAACATTGATGGATCCGTATGTATTTTTATCTTTCCGTCAAATCCATGTAGTAGTATATGATACTACAGTAATTATCTTACCTTTCGCATCAACTTCATAATTATCATACGTACTCCATGCATGAACGGCGCCAGAACCAAACTTCTCATTACTCTAGGCAAAATCGTTATTTTCTATCTATCGATCCCGCCATGGAGCAGAACCAAATTTTACAAGTTACGAGTTCAAAAGGAAAAGCCTGTCGTGTTCGCGTCGCACCCCCACATGGTTGGTCCGGCATGCCGCTCAAGCGGGAATGCGTGCGGTGTTGCATTTTCACTTACAAGTGGGACTGCAGTTGAGCAAATCGACTATCGGCAAACCCCCACCCCGACCACCGCGCGATGGCTGAGAAACAGGAGGGAGAAGAGATGGCTGTAGCACAGACTCCAAGAAAATTGGTGTCGGATGGGACTCATGTGGGTGGCGTGTGCCGTAGTACTAGACGTGAATGCTACTGAGTTATGGCCCATGCCACCCCACTATATCGAGCCTATATCGAGGTACGTAGAACAAATTTCCTGCACTCCGTGCTCAGCCCTCCTCTATCTCTCTTCTCAGCCAGCCAGCGGATGCGCGAAGCCCATCGTATGTTTGTTCACATGCGGCCCACATGTCAGTGAAAACGCAAGAGGACCCACTGAACCTGCACATCTTTCACCTCGACGTGCTGGTGATGAAAAACAAATCCAATAAAGATCTTCGGTGGCCGCTTTTGGAGTTATTCAAGAGTAGTAAGATTCTATTTACAGTTTAACCCAAGATGCACATCTCGTGGCTTCAACTACCACTCTATTTTCTTTCATGACACGACCTGGATGCTGGATGTCCCACGTGTCGGCAAAAGGAGGAAGAACTCGAACAAATCTTCGTTCTGCTCTCGGATTAGACTAGTTGTGCTAACTTAAAAATTTTATTCTGTATTCCCTCCGTTCCAAAAATACTTGACTTCCATTTGTCCAAAAATGGATGTACCTATATACTAAGAAATGTCTAGATACATATATATTTTGACAAATAGAAGGCATGTATTGTGCAACGGAGGGAGTAGAATGGATGCAAGTTTTTGTATTGGGAAGAAGAGTACATCCATATATTGATAGAGCACAATTTAGTAGATGTTCTATCACTTTTAGCTAGCACAGACGCAAGATCGAGCCTCCGCAGATCAACAATGAATGCATCGAGAAGGCACTAATCCAACTTACAGGAGTAGTAAAATGTATTCTTGTGGTTCTTGTTTTCTTTGGTCTTGCTTTTCTAGTCAAAATTATCATTGGAGTCCGTGCAAAACGGAGGTGCGTTTGGGGTTGTGCATTGGAGTTGGCCTTACAAGTGGGACCGCAGTTAAGGAAACCGACTATCGGCAAACCCCCACCTCGCCCGCCGCGCGATGGCTGAAGTTAGAGAAACGACAAGGTTGAAGAGATTGCTCTAGCACAGACTCCAAGAAATAATATGGTGTCAGATGGATGTCGTGGTGGTGGCGTGTGCCGTACTCCTGGACGTGAATGCTTGTTCTGGTCCATGCCACCCTACTACTCCCTACTACTTACTCCTACTATATAGTACCAGTATCGAGGATTCGAGGTGCTGGTTACGTACAGCGAACACATTAACATATGGCTACAGTAAAAACAACCGCCCGACGCGCGCAGCATCTGAAGCTAGTACAAATAGTGTACTACTATTGTTGATTGGCCTCATCTGATAACCTGTTGCAATGCACGTACAATTATGTATTCGGAAAATATTTTTTTGCCTCGTCGCACCACTACCTCAGAGAAGCGACTCGAAAGCCATTCATAAATTTAGTAAGTTTATCGCACGCATATCATTTTATTACATACAACAGGTCATCAACCCACATCGACAACGAGGATACATTATAAATACTAAAGTTTTCACCACACAACAAATAATAAGCAATGAAATGAACTTCAACTCAACCATTCCTCGGCGTTAGAAACGCTTGCTTTGAACCACAAGTGATTCTCTGGGATGGGCCATCGATTGTCGATCTGGAAACCAACGCAGGACTGATCATCCAGGCTGAAGAGGCCTACTATATCCCTACCAATGTAGGGAACCACACAAATGTCCGAGGTATAGACACAGTTGCTTCTCATAAATGTGTCAACAACAGTTGGATCGCCTTTCACCATCATCTTATAGTTTTGTCCAAGGAAGAGCGAGTATTCTCCAAGACTATCAATTTTGTACCAGGGAGAAGGAGTTGGCGCTAGCACACTAGTATCCATCCCGAATACCATGAAATGGGTGTTGGGATAGGTCCGGAGAGTGCAACCATGGGAGACACCTGCTTCCTTAGCAGTAACATCATCAGTGGGCTGTATACACACAAGAAGAGGGGATCCATCGGAATTAGTTGCCAGGCGCCACAGAGTATATGGGTGCTGCTCGTCCTCATGCTCGTGATCATCACCATCGTCATCTCCCCCTTGGTTATAAAAATTTTCAAGTAGAAGTGGTGGGATGTTCACAGGACCTTGGAAACACAAGAAGAAGGTTAATTAGTAAAGGGAAACTTGCTAACCCGCATGCATGTGGATGAAACAATTATCATTATGGTGGAAGACAAACGTACCGAAACTATGAGGATGCCATGCAAAAACAGTGCCACGAGTGGTGGCAGCAAACACAAGGCGCTCGTATTGAATTGCCTCACAGTACTCATCCGTGTACATAAACTGATTTTTGAGCAATATCCATCAAGTGAAACCATCAAGGAAGGCAACAAGCTTGTCGAAGATAGCAACAACATCATAGTCGCTGTAATTCCATGAGCGGTTGGGAACTCGACAAATTGCTATCTTCTGTAGAATACAATCACCATGATCGTATTTGAACGGGCGTACATTACCGGTGTGCTCAACCTCTAGGCAGTGTGCAGTGATTTTTGGAAGTGGAACTCGGTGACAAGTGTACACATTCACAAGTTCCCACTCACAGTTGGACCCAATGTAAACAACCCAATCTTCATTTGCGCCCGCCCAAGCCTTGCCCTCAAGCGATGGCATCTTAACATCATACGTATCATTATCAAGCGGCATCAACTTGCACAGGGCAAGGCCTCCGTCGTGCCGGCGCCAGTCATCATCAGGGTCACAGCGAAGAAGATAGGGAAGATCAAACCGCTCCTGGACTCTTGGGTTCTTTGTAATGATGTTATTAGTTGAGTCGAGAATGGGCTTGAACGAACCTGCCATGCTAGCTGAGGTGATGACGTCGCACTGATCAATGAGTTCCTCCACCACGTCATCTTTCAGATCGGGGCAAGAATAACGGGGTCGTTTCCGGCATGTTCCCTCCATGGAGAAGATGATCGAATAATGGCAGAAGAAAGGGTGAAGGGCTGAAGGAAAATGGAGGGAGAGGAAGAGCGTGCAACAGCAGTTCCAAATCGAGAGGGAAAGGTGAAGAGTCGGTGGACGGTTGCGAGTTTTCCATGGTTCATGAAGAGGCGCCCCGGCCTACACATCCGTTCGGAAATACTCCTACTACTCGCAGTTGTCTCACTGATATGTTGGAACGGGACCACATGTCAACGAAACATGGTGTGTAATTTCTCATGCAAAGTGCGATCTGGCTGTGTTGGCCCGAGGTGCGGCTTTAGTTATCGACCTTTATTTTTTTAATGGCGTGCCAATCAGTTTTGAAGCAAGACGAACTGGTACTGTACGCAGAGAAAATATAAACTACTCTACCACTACTCCACCTCCAGTACTAGTAGTATAAAAAAGATATATAGGCTTGAGCTTGAGCACTTTCTTTCTAAGGGCTGCCCACTTGCTTCTCACACTACCACCCTCTCTCCAGATCTAAAAAAGACGGCCCCTCTCACCCTCCTCACTGGTGGTCACAGATCCGCCGGGGAAGAAAAGGACGTGCAGCGTTGACGCACTCGTCGTCGGCGAGCGATGTCACGCACTAACGACAAGGCCGTCCTCTCAGACCTAGCGCCCGCGCGGGATGGCCTCCGTCCCCAAGCTCACTTCCGTAGTGTGTGCGGAGGACGACGACCATGAGCGAAGCCACTTCCCGCCGACCCTCAGGTATGCTACGTCTTTTCGAATCATAACCTTGTTCTATTACCCCATCTGCCATGTCGTTGCATGTGGATCTTTTTCCACTCCACCATCTTCCCAATTTTCTATCCTCTGCTCTGCTGGCCACGCAGATGAAAACCATAATTTGCACTATTAAAGGAAACCCTACTTCATGCAGACTAATCCATGTTTGGGTTGAATAAGGAAAGGAAGGGAGACTGTACTATCCAAGAGAGTAGGCATCGAACCCGCATCTAGGTTGAAAAGGGGAAAATCAGTAGCTAAGGAATGAGTCTCGTGTCTCTTGGTTGAAGAAGGGTAGAAAGGCATTACAACGCAATAGAGAATGACCAGGTCGATCGGTTTGTTGTCCTCGCATAGGAAAAAGGTGGCTAAAGAGAGCAAAAATGGGACGTAATCCACATATGCTGCCTGGATATTTGTTGCTCTGGGCAACCATACCTCCCTCACCACTCTGCGTCCGTGGAGGTACATCGTACTGGTGCGCCCACTATCAGAATGGGCCTCCCATGCTCTTATTGCCACTTTTTTTGCTGTTAGTATAACACCAGCAGTCAAGTCAAGCAGTGCTACTACTGAAGTGATGCCACATTTAACTAATGCCGCTCTCAGTCTAATGCCACCGATAAATTTAAGCAACACCAGCAGTCTAAGGCATTCTAATGCTGTTGCACAACCAGTATACCAACGATGAGACTTGTTAGTACCTTCAGATTTTTGCACTGTTAATGCTTATAGATTACATACCTCACTTTCATGAGATAAGTTAATTTTTTTGTACAGTGTCACCAAAATGCTAAGGCGCTGATGTCATTTTATTTTGGTTAAACTACACAGACAATTATGAAGACAAGAGGAAAGGTCAAGAGTGGGCACCTCCTCCTCCGGCTGTTTTCTTGATTCGTTCGATCAAGTTTTTATGTTTGATCAATTATCAAGATTGGGATAGCAATTTTTAAGCCCCCCCCCCCCCCCCGAGTTTGAAATGATATTTACCTTGGAGGTACATGGTTTGCAATTTTTTTATACTATCATTAGTTAATAATGCTAGTTACCTTCAGACTTTTGTATTTGGTTTAATGCTAATGCAGAGCTACTATACCAATGTTGAAACTTGTTACCTTTACATTTTGTATTGTTAATTCTTATAGAAACCTTCCAGTGCTTGAGTTTATTGAAATCTGTTCAGTAAAACCATTGTACTGTACCCTGTAATAAACTAACTACTCTACTGTTGCACTAGCCACTGGATTAGTGTATATTTGTAGTATTCGAATGGTGTTGTATTAGCGTATGGACATAAATAAAGTGTGGCAAGCTTTCCCAGATATGTGCTCAAGAAAACTACTACCTATTTTTCTAAATACTAGACGTTTGGGTACTTTAAATTGAACCACAAAAACGTCTTATATTAAGGAACAAAGGGTGTAGGGTTCACTCAAATTATCCCGGTAAAGCTAGTCACACATTTGTTAAAATTAATGTTCATTATGTTATCGGAGGAGGTCTGTATGTTTGTCTCTAATGCCTGTCGACTACATACCTGACATCATGATGTAATGTTAAGTCATTTCCTTTTGTACAGTGTCACTGAATTTTCAAGGCGGTGATGGCATTTTATTTTAGTAGAACTGCACAAAATTTGCTTAAAAGAAGAGGAAAGGTCAGGAATGGCTCAGTTTTTCAGAAAAAACTATGTATGCCTTCCTGACATCAGCCGATGTTGCTTTATTTATTCCTTCAAACAGGTGGTTAGAAACAGTCTTGCTACCTTTTCCCATTATTAAATTGGAATGCTTATATTTGTGAGTCTATGCTTCAACTAGTGCCACTTTTAGAGTAATCACACTTTCAATATCTATGCAAACAGGGATGCTCGATTTTAGTGGAACTGCACACAAAAAGTCCAACTGGTTCAACATTAGGAGCATGTTTTTTTCCAAACCTTTATATCCAATTGGTGGCACTATGAGCTATTCATTACGAAGGTACATGGTTTGCTACTATCTTGGTACTCTTTTTGTACTATCATTAGATAGTAATACTAGTGGTTTGCATGTGAATTTATTGGCAGGGTGGACCTATATTGGAGGTGCAGGACAGGATTCAATGATTGGATGCTCAATTTCGGTTCTATTGATTTCACCTCTTCCATCACTTCGAACATGGATATCCTTGGTCTGATGAAGAATAGGCGCTATATTTCTGCTCTGAACCAGCAAATCAATTCAGTATGAGATTGTCCAGGGCAAAACATAACTGTATCAGATTGTGCAATTCAGAACATGACAGATGCTAAGCGGAAGAGACATGTTTAAATCGAAAATACAAGGTGTGGTATATGTTTACTAGCTGCTTGATATTTGTGTAGACAGAGATGTCTGCCCGTTGCTATTTGGCAAACAAACAAAGTGTCCACAATTTTGGTTGAACTTCACAAGAGAATAGTATAGTCACTGCATGCAGTGCTATTAGAAAATAGACACATAAAGATTGGATAGTCACTTCATGGACTGCAGAAAAGTAGAACTGTACTATTTATTGGCCAACACTAGGTGCTTCATTGCTTTGGTATGATTATACAATGGGCATCATTTTGCCTAAGTTAAAGTTTGTATTCTTAAAATAGTCTCGCGGTGTGATCGAGAGAAGACCAAATCATATTGCAGTGGATGTTCCTCCATCATGTGTGGTTCATTCTCATGGTGCCAGCTGTTGGTGTAACCACTTACGTTTGCAAGAGGAATTGTAGACTTCACAAACAAATTTGTCTTCCAGTCTGTACTAAATGTTGGCCAAGAGAAGCATCCATGTTAGTAGGAAGAACAGACGTTTTTTCTAGATCTCTGCTTTTGGAGCTACATATTTGTATATGATCTGTTATTGTATATCTTAATATTTTTGTTGTTGATTTGTTATTATATATCTTAATATTTTTGTATATAAACTTGGTCAAAGTTTGTAAAGCATGACTTTGACCAAAGCTAATATGCGAACTAAATAAAAACGGAGGGAGTACCTCCTTTCCGGTTTGTAGGGCTTAATTCAAACCTCTCACCAACCAAGGTACTCCCGCCGTCCGGGATTTATTAGTCCCATGAGCAACGCAGCAAGACCAAGGCAAGGAAATAATTAACGGCATGCAGAAGTTTAAGCCTAATTAATTCCAGCGATTTAAGTGGCTGCATGCGTGCCCTCGGCTGCGACTCGTTGCATGCTACTTCGCGTACTGCCTGCGCGCGATTCTGAGTGCCTGCATGCAACCGGTCGTAATTAAGGCAGCTAACTGATGCGAAAAAAGATACGCTTTAAATCCGTGGAATCATTGTTGACAAGGAGGGAGATGATTCGAGTGCACTTGTTCGACCGCCATGCCGGCGTGCGACCCAGATGGGACGGGACGACAAAGTCATAATTTCAGTTTCCCTAGTTTTCCACGGCAAGCTGGCGCGCTAAGCCATTATGCATTGAATTCCAATTACCGTCGTGCTACCTTCTGCCTATAAGTACTATTTCCCGGCCTTCTCAGGTGCCACCGTGACCCAACTCGCCATATCCTCATAAGCCCCCACCGGCCCAACTTCGCTCGCCACATCCGCCATGCCCCCGCCCGTCCGCGGTAGGCGACGCCGGAGGCGGTCACCGCCGGAACTAGTGTTCGGGTTTTTACCGGAAGGCAGATGGAGGGAGGAGGCATTCTATCTGTCTTTAGATGGCAATGCGGAGATCGAGGAGTTGTTGGAGCGCGACCGCATGGCGGAGGAGCATGAGTTGTTGGAGCACGATCGCCTGGCGGAGGAGCAGCGTATCGCCGACTTGCGCCGCCAGCGGGACATGGAGCAGCAGCGCACCGACGCTCTGGGTCGCAAGCAGAGCGCCCGGAACTGGGCCGACTATGTGGAGGCCGGCGCTCGGCAAAGAGCCCTGGAGGCTGTCGGGCATGCACGCGTTCGCGACGCTGATTTTTACTACCAGCTCGTCAAGTTGGTTTCCCGCTTGGAAGCCGAAGCTTCGGTGGACCACGCCGGCATGGAAAGGGCCAACGCGCGCGAGCAACGCGCCCTATCGCACCTCTGGCAAGTCCGAGGCGAGGCGAAGGACGCCGGTGCCAGCGTTTAGCATGGACAGCAGAAGGCGATGGCATCGTCTAGTTAGCTAAGAGTAAGTTAGTACTTGTACGCTACTAGAGTGTTAGTGGGAGTAGACAGTTAACTTGGCTATGATGGTTGTCAACGTGGAAGTTCAGTACTCTATATGTGGATCAGACATGTTACGTTGGTCTGAATGTTGAACTTTCCGTTTGAACATATGGAATGGGCTGTTATTTTTTTAAATGGGTTGTATTTGTCCTCCACGGTTTAGAGGCTGACTTGTGGGCCTAGCAAGTTGACGCGTACACAATCAGGAGATGATTGTACGTGGAGAGGACGACAGCAGGGACCCGCCAAGGTCATGGCAGTACGCAAGCACGTGCCTCCTTATTTCAAGCCAATAAAAAAATGGCTCCTCCTAGTGGATTTCTGACATCTGGGTCCCATGCCATTGTCAACGTAGTCAATAAACGAGAGAATTGCACAACGAGAGGCTAACACCAGGGACCCAGCAGATCGCCCAGTTATTTTTGTTTTTGGTTAATTTGATAAATGCCACTCCAAATCTGGTGTATCCGAGAAATGCCACTGCAATTTCCAAACATTGAAAAATGCCATTTCATGGCCATTTCTAGTGGCATTTTTCGAAGTCTGGAGTGGCACTTTTCAAAGTTTGCAAACTGCAGTGGCGTTTTTCAAAGTTTGCAAAAATTGTAGTGGCATTTTTCAAACTTTGGAAATTGCAGTCGCATTTTTATGAATCGCCGTAATTGGAGTGGCATTTATCTAATTTGTTTTTGAGACGGAAGCAGGGTGTCAACTGGGCTATGCGGGACACTCTGGCCTGCCTAGAAAGCCTTTTCTTTTATGTTTACCACAGACCAGCCCAGTAGTTTTTTTTTCTTTCTGAAAATGGCTAGCCAAGTTCTTTTGTGATTTGTCAAGTAAGTCGCTTTATCAGGCCTGCTGGGCTGTAAATCTTTGAAGACGAGGAGAGCTTCATTCGGTTGGCTGAGAAAATGGCCTATCAGTAATGAGAAATGGGTTGTACATTTTTTAAACGCATCAAACCGGCAATTATTTTCAAATATCTTTTTTCATTTCGAGATTTTAAATTGCATTGATTTTTATGCGTGGACAATTTATTGGATTTTATACTGACATACATTTATTTTTTAAATCAGTCTGAATGTGACTCGAAATTTCGGGATTAAAAACAGTTCAAACCGCACCGACATATGCAAAATTTCGTATAATTTTTTAACCGTGGCCACAATATGGTTTGTAATGCTAACATAAAGAATATGGGCTCCAAAAAACCCCGTAAAAATTAGCAAATGGGCTGTAAATTATTTGAAATAATGGCAGATGGGTTGTATGCTGTTTTCCACAGATTTGAGGCTTTCCACAGATGGCATGTATACTGTTGGATGTCCATCAAACGGCCGTCGTGCTTCTTCAATCTCTGCTCTTCCTGCTCCAGCCGCTCAAACAAGTGCCGGTGGGACTGACTGCTCCCTCCTCCCCGCGGCCGGCTGTGCTGCCGCGCAGGCCTCACTGCCCCACCGTACTCCCATCGCTGGCCTAGCCATCCCTCTACTCACCCACACATGCTGTTATTCTCCTGCGACGGCAGACGAAGCAGTAAACCCTCATACAGTCGTACTCCCCTCCGCATGAAAATAAAACAACGGCCGAGTCTTCCCTGCCTCTGTGTCGTTCCCTTCCTAGGCATCGCCGTCGTCCACCGCCCTAGTGCTCTCGGTGTGGCGTGGTCAGCGTGGTCAACAACCGACATGCATCTGAAGTGGACTGTGCGTGGATAGGCTGATAGCTGGGTCCACGGCCGCACGCAAGGAAATGCCTCCTTATTACGTGCAAAATAATGATTTCCTCCACCTGACATCTGGGACCCACCGAAACGGCCTCTGTATTTCACGAAAAAAACGTTGCTGCCGCTGACAGGTCGGACCCACCAGCTATATCTTCGCACGCAAGGAAGTGCCTCCTTATTACGCACAAAAAAATGAATACCCCCCTGCTAGCTGGGACCATGTATAGTGGGCCTACTAAGTTGACGGGGACGAAGGGCTTTGTCAACTTAGTCAATATGCACGATTCTAGGTCGACTGACCGTACGATGTCCATCCAACGGCCGTAGTGCTTCTTCAACCTCTGGTCTTCTTGCTCTAGCCGCCCAAAGCAGCGCTGGTCGTCCCACCTGCTCCTGCCTCCCGTGGTCGGTTGTGCTGCCGCGGAGGCCTCACCGCCCCCATACTACTCCCACCGCTGGCCAGGCCATCCCTCCACTCCACTCACCCACACCCCCTGTTATTCTGTGGCGATGGCAGTGCAGCCGAACCAGTGAACCCTCGTACCCCTCTCCGCGTGGGCATCCACTGCCGCGTCTTCCCCGGCTCCGCGTCGTCCCTTTCCTAGGCTCGCCGTCGTCCACCGCCGTGGTGCTGTCGGCACGACGTGGTCAATGTGGTCAACGACCGAATTCCATCGGAAGAATACTGTACGTGGAGAGGCTGACAGCTAGGTCCACGGTAGCCGCAAGGAAATGCCTCCTTATTACGCGGAATATAATTATTCCTCCACCTGACAGCAGGGACCCACCGGACGCCCACCAGTGTATCGCGAAAAAAAGTTTGCCCCTAACTGTTGGGACCCACCCTACGAGCCACCATATTTCGTGAAAAAATGTTCCCCCTGCTGTCAGCTCGGACCCACCGGAAGTGCCTCCTTATTACGCACAAAAAAATGAATGCCCCCTGCTAGCTGGGACCCACCTTGGTGAGAGGCTGACTTGTGGGCCTACTAAGTTGACGGGGACGGAGGGCTTTGTCAACTTAGTCAATATGCACGATTCTAGCTCCAGTGATCGTACGATGTCCATCCAACGGCCGTAGTGCTTCTTCAACCTCTGGTCTTCTTGCTCCAGCCGCCCAAACCAGCGCCGGTCGTGCCTCGTGCTCCTGCCTCCCGTGGCCGGCTGCGATGCGGCGGAGGCCTCACCGCCCCCTACTACTCCCACCGCTGTCTAGGCCATCCCTCTACTCACCCACACCCCCTGTTATTCTGCGGCGACGGCAGCCTCACGCCGCAGCGAACCAGTGAACCCTCATACTCCTCTACGCGTGGGAATCCACTGCCGCGTCTTCCCTAGCTCCGCGTCGTCCCCTTCCTAGGCCTCGCCGTCGTCCACCGCCCTGGTGCTCTCGGCGCGATGTGGTCAACGTGGTCAAGGATCGACTTCCATCGAACATGGACTATACATGGAGAGGTCAAGCTGGGTCCATGGCCACAGCAAGGAAGTGCCTCCTTATTACGTGCAAAATAATTATTCCTCCACCTGATAGCGGGGACCCACCGGACGGGCCACCGTATTTCGCCCCCCTGACTGCTGGGACCCGCCAGCTACATCTTCGCACGCAAGGAAGTGCCTGACAGTCGGGACCCACCTGGTCGAAGCGTACGTAGCGTTGTCATTCTGGTCGCGAACGTGTACGTACATATATATATATATACTGGTGGATGTAGAGGCGCACACGTGTGGTAGTAGAGGCGGCCAGGGTGCAAGAAAGAAAATACGGCCACATATGTGTACATCCGGGCGGGGTCTCGAACGCCTACTCGTGCATACGTACGGCGAGGGCTCATTGACATGGCTGGGTCGGAACGGAGAAACAGCGTCGTCGTCATGTTCATGGGGAGGCAACGGAATACGTCGTGTTCATGGGGAGGCAATGGAACGCGTGAGAGCCAACCGGCTGGGTCGGAACGGAATGCGTGGTCGTGTTCATCGGGAGGGCTTCGACGGAGGAAACGGACCTCCTACATTCGGAACGGGGTCCTGTTGATCGGGAGGGGTCTGGCGTACCGCAAAACAGAGGAAACGGACCTCCTATGGTCGAAACGGGGGTCCTGTTGATCGGGAGGGGTGTGGCGTACCGCAAAATGGACGAAACGGACATGTGTTGGAGCGCTATGGACGAAACGGGGGTCCTTTTCATCGGGAGGGGTGTGGCGTACCGCAAAACGGGACTCCACGGGATACTGTTCATCTCCACCATCGACCCCCTCCAGCCTCCACGCGCTACTATTCATCCAATGTCGACCTCCTCCAGCCTCCACCTGCGACTGTTCATCCATGGGCTCCTGTTCATCCAGCCTCCACCGCGCGCTACTCCACCGGCTACTGTTCAACCAGCCCTCTCCGCAGGCTCCTGTTCAACCACCCCTCCATGGGCTACTGTTCATCCTGCCCTCCACCGTCTACTGTTCATCCTGCCCTCCACGGGGTGGTCCTGTTCATCCAGCCCTCCACGAGGTCCTGTTCATCCAGCCCCAACCGGCTTGATCGATCGGGGTCCTGTTCATCCAGAGACAAAACCACGGGGTCCTATTCATCCACCCCCACCGGGAACTGTTCATCCAACCCCCCCCACCCGCAACGCTCACTGTTCATCCAGAGGCAGGATCGATCGGCTTCAGTTAGCAGCAGCAGCGAAGGAATCGCTTGATCGGGTTCAGTTAACAGCCATCGATCGATTGCTCGGGTTCAGTAATGCGTAGCCTGCAGTGCAATCGCTCGAGTTCAGTTAGAGCCCAACGCCGCGCTCGGGTTCAGTCAGAGTCAACGCCTCACACACACGCGCGTACGTGTATGAGAGAGACGCGCATCGCTTGGCCCCCGACCTCCCACCGTAACCGGGAACTCCCCGAAATTTTCCTACCCCTCGCTTCTACCATGGTTTTTTCCGTCATGGATGGCCCAAAGAATGTCATGCAGCTGCGTCTCCGGCCCGCCCAGGATGAAAACCCCATTTTCTGTCATGATTTTTTGTCATAGAAGTAGGAGCCCACCACATCTATGATGATACCGGGTTTTGTCACAATTATCGTCATAGAAGTGTCATATGTATGACAGAAAAAAATTTCGTTCGGCCCAAAATGTCACGGATGTGTCTTTTTTTGTAGTGCATAAGATCAGGGGCTGCTCCATCTAATCCCAAAGGAACTTCTAAGCTAGCTGCTCCAAAACCCAAAACTACACCCAAGAGGAGCACTAGGAACATCCGAGCAGCAGAGAAGAACAAGGCCCCAATGCCTGAAGCTGGAATGGAAGAAGAAGATGATTCTGTTGTCTTGAGGAAATTGAAGCCAAAAATTCCAGACCAGAATGATGCTCATCCAGTTGTAGATAACATAAAAGTTAGGAAGGACTCTGGTCTAAGGCTATGGAGAGAGTCTGATCCATATGCCACTAGGAGAAGGACTGATGTGGACCACAGGTTCCATATAAAGGAACAACAGGACTTCTATGAGACTATCTTGCTTGACAAGAAGCCCATAGTTTGTGACATGAGATGGGTCGATTGGACATTCATTGAGGAAACGAGGATCACTTCCCTAGTGTATATGACAGCTTCAAGGCTTGTGGAGTTGATGAGTTTGTGGCTCAGAAGCTCACACTACTCCACAACTCACTTCTACCCAGATGGTAGGATTGTCTGGATGTCTAAAGGCACTAGGTACCAGTCAATAGTTGCAGAATGGGCTAAGTTGATCAATGCCCCAGAAGAACTTGAAGATGACTTGGATGTCTATGCCAAGAAGAAGAAGGATCACAACACCATGGCACACATGTACAAGGAGATCCCAGATGCTGCTCTTGAGACACACAAGTTTCGATTAGTACATTACCTTCTGTCAGGCTTGCCAACAATCAACTGGATCCTCAGGCACACTCTCTTGCCAAAGTCAGGTGATCACAAGATGATCAGAGGCCATGCAATTAACTTGCTTAACATCTTTGATTTCCCATAAAAGTTCAAAGTCATGAGCCTAATTGTGGAAACCATAAAGAGGACAACTGCAGATCAGAAGAGGAGTTGTGGATATGCCCCACAGATCCAGGAGCTGATTAACTCCAAGATGGGCACTGGCACATATCTGCTGGACAAGGAGCACCTGCCCATCTACCCAGACTTTGAGGACAACACTGTGGTGATGGATGAAAATGAACCATCATCTGTACACGCACAAGCCAAGAAGGAGAGGGCAAGGGCTGAAAAGGCTGCAACGATGCCAACTACTGAAGAGGCATCTCAGTATCTTCTGAAGAGCACGCATGAACAACTTGGCTACTTGATTGCCTCCAATCTGAGGATTGAGAAGGGGCTGGCTACCCTGACTCAAAACCAGGAGAGCTTGGAGAGGATCGTGGAGCAGAAGTTCTATGACCTAGATGTGAAGGTCACTGAGATGCAGTCAGTCGTTGAGCAACTTCAGGATGAAGTGCAAGAGAAGAAGGGCAAGACAACCACTGATGCTTTTGCTAGAGTGCCCAGAAGTCAGAGGTCTACTACAGTGCCTGTTCCAAACACCAGAGCAACTTCATCTGCACCAGCTACAGCTTTAGTGCCACCAGCTCCAGCACCTACTCCACCTGCTCCATCTACATCAACTGA
Organism: Triticum urartu; assembly: GCF_056163025.1. Classification (NCBI taxonomy): domain Eukaryota; kingdom Viridiplantae; phylum Streptophyta; class Magnoliopsida; order Poales; family Poaceae; genus Triticum; species Triticum urartu. Next base: position 654,047,505 of record NC_141879.1, read on the forward strand.
TGCCTTTATCCTTCGAGTTCTATCTACAACACCACCTGAAGACCAAGCCTGAGAGTCGCTTTAGCACTATGCATTTTCTATGAAATTTTTGGTAACTTGTTGCCAAAGGGGGAGAAAATGTATAGATCATAGGCTTCGAGAGAGAGTGTTGCTTTTTATTCTCTCTTTTTTGTTTGGTGGTTAAACTTCATTTATTTGCTTGGTTGAGATACTTTATGCCTTTGTGATAATTGGATGATCATGTGTTTGATCATATGCTACCTTAATGCTTGTTGGATGACATTATCCTTTTTATGTGATCACTCACTTTGCATGGTGATGAGTGCATGTATTTTAATTATTATCATTTTCAGTGCTCCACCAAGATGTATGTGACATGGAAGAGTAACCCATGATCCTAACTCTTTGTGCATTTGCAGTCCAAAGCAAATCTTAAACAATGCACAAACTTAGGGGGAGCTCTTGCTTTTCATACACTTCTCAAAGCGACAATGTTTTTCACTCTTGTTATCATTTGTCGAAGCTTTGATGTATATGTTGTCATCAATTACCAAAAAGGGGGAGATTGAAAGTGCAACTATCCCTAGGTGATTTTGGTAATTCGTAACAACATATAGCTCATTGAGCTAATGCTATTTCAAGATTAATATTTCAGGAAAGCTCAATGATTGGCATGGCATGGATGAGAAAAGTGGACCCCTCAAAATGCTAAGGACAAAGGATTGGCTCAAGCTCAAAGCTCAAGACAAGTTAACCTCACTGAATAGGACAATTCATGATTATGGAATAAATGGTAATTAGTTTTGGAGTTGGAATTTGCTATAGGTTTGAATTCCACTTCAATGAATATGACTAACTATTGCACTAGGTCAATTCAGTACTTCAATATGACATATCATTCATATGAATGTGCATTGCATTGATTGTGGTTCCTTTTGTGTTTGCCGGTGGTTGTTCTCTCTTAGTAGACGATGTTTCCGACGACGTGATCGATGACACCGATGAAGAGTTATATTATCTTCAGAAGTGCCAGGCAAGCAAAAACCCCTTGGTCATTCCGATACAATCCCACTCTCTCGCTCCTGCTCTCTTTTACTGCATTAGGACAACAACGTTTCAACTGTTACATCCTGCGGTAGCTAAACCCCTGTCCTCTGCATGACCTGTCATTGCCACAGTAAATAGATGAAACCCACTAGCATGAGTAGGAATTGTTTGAGCCCTGATGTGCCTACTCATTCATGCTTGTTGTCATGCCTGCTACTGCTTAGAGTTGAGTCAGGTCTGATTCATCGGGAATGAATTGGAACGTGGTGAACATGTCCTACCGTTGAGAGCTAAGTGTGTGAACACGATTTGGTAAAGGTAGCGGTGAGAGGCCATGTAGGAGTACATGGTGGGTTGTCTCATTGCAGCCGTTCTCAGGAACTGAGTTCTGTGTTTGTGATCCATGAACAGTTACTACCACACATTGGGTTCCGGTAACTCAGCCCCTCTCGACTTATTAGTCAACTCGATCTCTGTCCAGGAGTTGCAACTAGTTTCTGGTGTTTGTAGGTAGTGTTAGTAGTCTACCAAGTGGCACCCGGTACAGGTGGGCTTGGGACAGACTAGGCACAGTGGCACCGGGTACCAAGTGGCACCCGGATGGTGGGCTTGGGAACCCTGCACACATCGTTTGGGGCCGTGAGTGACACCCCGGCCGGATCTCCTTGCGGATGGAACCCAAATAGGTGATAAACCTGGACGAGAGACTTGTGTGGTTAGTCAGGTCGTGGCCGACTCCCTCGCCAGGCTTCCGCTTGAAGGTTGCCGAGGTACACGACGTGTATATGGTGGTAAGTGGCAAGAGCGTGTGTGAAGAAGTACACCCTGCAGGGTTACCATTATCTATTCGAATAGCCAGATTCCTCGGATCTGGAAACTTGGACCCCTTGCATAGTTCATAGACAAGTGAAAGTGGATACTCTAAAATGCGCAAGATAAGCGTGAGTGCTATGGATGGCGTTCTCGTAGGGAGATGGGAGCGGATCCATAGTGGTGTATTGATATGGTCAATATGTGGACTCGTGTGCGCCACCTCAAAAGAGTTACTCGCAGTCCCTTTTTCGCACGATCCTCAACATTCCTGATAAGACAAAGGATGATGTTAATGCTAGAGTTGATCAACAGAATATTTGTGATAGACCACGTCTACACATGCAGCCTCCCACAGGCAGTCGAAAATCTCGGTTCAAGCCAGATGCTGACTTCGTACTTAAAAAGGATCATAAGATGGAGATATTCAAGTGGCTAAAACACGTCGTGAAGTTCACTGATGGTTATGCGTCGAATATAAGTAAGTCTTTCAACGGGCAGAATGACCGGGCTCAAGAGTCATGACTATCATGTATGGATTGAGCGGATTATGCCGGTGATGGTTCGGGGCTATGTTCCCGAGCGTGTCTGGCGTGTGCTTGCGGAGTTAAGCCATTTCTTCCGCACGCTTTGTGCTAAAGAAGTATGTCCTGAGAAGATAAAATAAATGCATAAGAAGGCGCCGGAGTTGATATGCAAGCTAGAGAAGATCTTCCCACCAGGCTTCTTTACTCTGATGAAACATCTCCTTTTGCACCTCCCGAACGAGGTATTGTTGGGGGACCCTGTGCAGAATCGTTGGCAGTACAGCCCTGAGAGACAGAACAAGCATCTGAGACAGAAATGTGGAAACAAAGCTAAGATTGAAGCTTCCATAGCTGAGGCAGTTATCCTAGAGGAGGTGGCAGACCTCAGGACAGCCTACTATCCGGACCATGTTCCCACGTTGCACAATAAGGTGTCTCGATACAATACAGAACAACCCAAGTATAAACCCAAGTTGCCTCTATTCATCGGGCAAGGTGGTAGGGCTGGATGCTCGAAACCTTATCTCATGCCACGAGATGAGTGGGAGGATGTCATGTTCTATATCTTGCACAACATCAAGGAAGTTGAGGATGAGTGGATGAGGTAATACCTTTGCACCAATCTTTTAGTCAATTCGTTATGTTCACTTTGCCTAGTTCTTATACCGCTTTTCTTATTGTAGTCGATTCATTGAAGAAGAATGGACAGGATTGCTGCCTCCTACTGAAGCGGAGGCACTTGCTCTTCTCCGAAAGGGTGCTGATGGAAGGAAAAATTTCGTTGCGTGGTTCATGGAGAAAGTAAATTTTCACACTTTCAATTAAACTCATGCACCCTATAATTTCAATTAAACTCATGCACCCAATAATTTCAATTAAACTTGTAGGGAAATGATCCGACCGAATCAATGGATGAAGAATTGAGATGGGTTTCCATGGGTTTTGATCCTGTCGTCATGACGTGCAAAAAGTATGATGTGAATGGGTATCGCTTCCATACAGAGGAGCACCAGAACAGTCGGCCTGATCCCAAAACCATAAATACCAGAGTCTTCACTGAAGGAGATAATAAAGTAGATTACTACAGAAGGGTAGGAAAAATATACGAGCTTACATTCAAACGTGGCCGTGAACACCTAAGTCTCACTGTGTTCAAATGCCGATGGTTCGACCCCAAAAAGGGTCTGAGACATACGCCTTCTGTTGGTTTAGTTGAAGTTAAACCATCAACCGTCTATGCCGGAGCTGATCTCTTTATCGCCGCTACCCAGGCCACACAAGTATATTATCTGCCTTACCAATGCCAAAAAGAGTACCTAAAGGGTTGGGAAGTTGTGTTCAAGGTATCGCCGCATGGTAAGCTACCGGACCCGAATGATGATGATTACTACAACATAAACCCCATGACATACGAGGGAGTGTTCTATCAAGAGGAACATGATGACGTGGTCCAAAACAACGAGGATGATGAGTTGGGTTATGTTGACCTGGACCCAAACGACGACGACGCACGGATTGATGGTTAGGCAGTTGTGAATCAAAGAGACATAATTATGCTTGAAAAGTTAAATGAAGACGCTGACGATGAGGAAGAGCCTCCACCTCCGTCAGACAACGAAGAAGATATGCGTGATAGTGATGATGAGACCGGTCCACAAATAGATTACAATAGTGATGATTCATATGGGTTCTAGAAAATGTAAGTTCTTTTAATGATCATTACAATAGTATGCTTAATGTGCTCTTCTGGTATTAATGTTTTTCCTATATGCTTGCTTAATTGATATCCTTACTAATTGTTTATTCTCTTCTCAATGCAGGTTTGCTAATCATGGGCAAGTCCAGCGGCGCTAGTTTCCTCAGTAAATTTAAAGGACTTACTCGGAGTGGACGAGCCCACAAGGTTCCCTCCCGACTACGCGAGGATGACACCTCACAGGGAGGTGGAGGGGTCGGGGGAGGAGACCCTAGAGGAGGAGGCGGTGGGGGGAGAGCCCCTAGAGGAGGAGGAGGTGGGGGGAGAGGCAACCGGGGCAAAAAACTCCGGGCCGTGTATGAAATAGGAGGGTCTTCTTCGATGCCCTCCTATACAGAGGCACCTTCTGAGTCTGAGGAGGATGAGTGTGTTCCTGATGGCGAGGAGGAGGAGGCCGAGGAGGAGGGTGAGGAGGACGAGGCCGAGGAGGAGGGTGAGGAGGAGGGCGAGGAGGGTGGAGGGGAGCTTGATCCCGCGTTGTGGGGTGACTTGCCACCGGGTGCTCCATAGGGGTGGCTATGTGGTAATGCCGGACTACCTACACCACCTTCTATCGAGGAGCACAAGTGGCTCATTGAACCTGTGGGGACAGAGTAAGTGCCTCTCAATCATATTTTCAACACATGACAACATTTTCTTATTGTACACATGGCAATCATTTGATTCTTTTGCAGAAACTGGATCCTTCGCGGAAAGGGCCGTAAACCGTAAACCTGGCCTATTCTGCCCACAGCCAGACAGGGACCCGCAGCAGCGGGTTTTGGCCACGAGCTGGGCCCACTACGAGGCTTGCAGCAACGCGGAGTATGGGACGGCCGCTAAGGCCGTGATCACCAAATTTTTGGTAAGTTCTCTTCTGAATCACTTGTCTTCAGTTTCGTTCATAGTTTATCATTGAATCACTCAACTCATGCCTTGTTTGCTTCTGGTTTATGCATTATTGCAGCAACTCTATAGAGTTCTTGACGAGCACAAGGCCAGAGCCGACGTGGTCTTGCTTGCGGCTGCGAAGAAGAAAGCTCGTCAGTTGCAGTACGAGGTGCGTTGGGTTGCCGTCTCGCAGTACTACCACATCTACCTGCACCAAAAGATGACCAAAACTCAAGCGCAGAAGCTATGACTTACCTTGAACAGGGAGCAGTTCATGATGGTAACTATTACTAACTTTTCATTGTTTCAAGCAGTCAACTATATGTTTCGTGCTCACATGTCATGCTTCCAAAATTTGCATAGGTTGTTCCTCGTTGGTGCTATGGAAGGCATGATGGATGGGCGAGTTTGGTGGATAGGTGGCTCGGCGCCGATGCAGAGTTTGCTGCCAAGAGCATCAAGGCCCGGGCTAACCGTGGAGACGACGGGACACACGGCCAAGGAAACAGGAACCACTGGGGCTTCAAGGCTATGAAGGTATATCTATGTGCATGATGCATTTTTGTTCTTCTTTACCGTCATGTTCTTATGTATGGCTGACTTCTATTTGACGTTGTAGGAGGACAAGTTGAAGAGGCCGCTCTCAGACATGGAGTCGTGGAAGCTGGCCCGCGAGCGGAGTCATCGCAAGGAGGGCGAGAGCCAGTACTACGGCAAGACCGAGGAGCACCTGGGGTCTTACATTCATCACTATCGGGAGTTGCATCCGGATGTTCCTGTTGCTGAGGTCGCCCAGTCTCAGATCGACGACATGGCGGTGGTGGCCATCCAAGGGAAGAAGAATGGCCGGTATCCGTGTTTCAACGGCTTGATCACTCCTTCGATCTCGTACAAACAGCTTCGGGCTACCAACCCGAGCCAGTTAGAGAGTACGGGGCATTCACAAACTCCCTTAGCCCGCCAGCATGCTGTAAGTACTTCCGCTTTATCTTTTTCTATCTAGCATTCTCAGTTTATTTTCAGCATTGCTCACTTAGAAACAACCTAAATTATGTAGGCATATAAGGAGTTTCTCGAGCATAGGAATCTCGAGGTGCGGGAGTACTTGAAACGAGTGAAGGCAAACGATGATTACAACCGTCAGATGATGACAGTTAGTTTTGCCCTCTTAAAACCAAGCTAAATTTTTGCACTTTCATTCCTTCTGATCTTCTAGTTTGCTTGTTTAACTAACATTCAGGCTATGTTGGCGTCTTGGACTAACCGCACGGATCCACCACAAATGGGACGCCGACCACCACCTGCGGGAGAACCCCCACACGTGCCCACGTTTGATGAATGGGTGGCACTAGGCAGTGATGGTCCGGTTAGTATATTTGCCTAACTACTGGCAAACTAGTTCTCGTTCATGAAACACTATCATATCATATTTACCGTTAGAATCTTTTCTGAAACATGTAGGGGACCGGTGGCTCGACTCCTGCTCCGTCGACCCCAGTCACTCCGATCTGGCAGAGTGGTGGTGGTTGCGATGGCGGTTTTGGCGGAGGTGGTGGTGGTTTTGGCGGAGGAGGTGGTGGTTTTGGCGGAGGTGGTGGTGGTTTTGGCGGAGGTGGTGGTTTTGGCGGAGGTGGTCTTGCTTGATGATTCCATGCATGTGGCCATCGTGCCATGCCTTTCATATGCCTACTTTTATGATGTTTCATGTCTTTCACTACTTTTATGTTCATGAACTTCCGTCGGTGATGATCTTTAGATGATGTGATGAACTTGAGTATGTTTAGATGATGATGGTGAACTTGAGTATGTTTAGATGAACTTGAGTATGTTTACATGATGAATTGTCATATTTCTGCATAATTTCATATTGTTCAGTTTTGAAATGCTATCAAATGAATTGGAAAAGAGAAAACAGGGAAAAAAACTATGCCTACGGCTAAGCCGTCGGCATATATATGCCCAGGAGTTACCAGGGCTCGCCACGTGGCACATCTATGCCTACAGCAAAGCCGTAGGCATAGCTGAAAATCTATGCCGACGGCTTTGCCGTAGGCATAGCCCTGCTACCAGGAGGAACCAGGAGATGACACGTGGCAGAGATATGCCTACGGCAAAGCCGTCGGCATAGATTCATCTATGCCTACGGCTTTGCTGTAGGCATAGCCCTGCCACCAGGAGTACCACGGGTTGCCACGTGGCAGAGGTATGCCGACGGCTTTGCCGTCGGCATATCTCTGTGACGTGGCATTGCGTGATTCGTCAGAGCTTTTGACGGTGCCGTCCGTTGCCGTCAGACAAAAACACTGCCGACGGCTATACTATGCCGACGGCTGACGTCAGGCCGTCGGCATAGGCCCCTATGCCGACGGCTATACTATGCCGACGGTCTGACAAGACTACGCTGACGACATCTACGCCGACGGGCCTATGCCGACGGCAACCGTAGGCATAGATCTATGCCGACGGCTTAGGGGCCTATGCCGACGGCCCATGGCCGTAGGCATAGACCGCGAGTCCGGTAGTGCTAGAGGTTGTGGTAAAAATTTGATCGCGCATCTTGGCCATTCAATTCTCTCAGATAGGAAAATTGGGTTAGTCACTCTCTCTATCTCCCCCTCTCTCGCTTTATCTCTCTCACCTAAAAACGTGCTCCCAACGAATCATGCACGCCGTCGCCAGGCTCGCGCTTCATCTTGATCGGCGACTCCCCGTTTTTGCGCCGCGGTCTCCCTGCCTCCTTCCTTCGCTCCCTACCTGTCACGGTCTACCGAAGCAGCACCTTGCGAAGATGCCCAGCAGGGGGGGAACGTGAGGCGCTCGATGCATGTTAATGGCAGGCTGCGACCGTGTCACATTGACCTCCTGCCAGCGCCGCCTCCACCTCTACTGAAGCTCGTGCCAGCCTGCTCCATGTGTAGGGAGGTGCTCCACCTCATCAGCGTCGCCGGGCTCTAATCAACAAGTCCCCTGCCCCACTGCGAGCTCCAACGGAGAATCATAGGGCTTGTGTCTACGCCCATGACTGTTGTGCTTTGGTCGTTACCTATGCCTTGTGGTAGTAGCATTGTTTGTTCCGTTCCGTCAACTGGAATCTTTGCTGACTACCTGAGTCATTTATCCGAGTCTTTGTTATCTTGCACTCGGAAAGTGTCTTTGCCGACTACCTGAGTCATATATGTTGGGTGTGAAACTCGGCAAACACTTTTTTCAATAAAGGGCGTTTTTATTATCTTGAAATGTAGCATCAAGCGGATAAAAAGCATTATGAGTAACACTGGGCCTCTGCATAACTAGGATGCATATAGCCAAACACGTAAAGACTGATAAAATGAAAGAAAAAAAACGATAAATCGGTGAAAGTAGAGTCCTATAGACCGACACTATGTATATGTCGCAAGGCATAGTGGACCATCCGGAGATTATGCTACCACCCATGTTGGGTAAAAACCACCATAGCCACCTGCTCCAACCGCGTACACATCGCCTTGAACAGTGGTTGGTACTCCGCTTGTTGTAGCGTAGACCACATACGAAGCGAGTGCGTACAACGGAAAATAATCTGCAGAGGAGAAGCATTTTTATCATTGAAAACCAAATCATTTCTACATAGCCAATGCTACCATAGTAAGGCGTATGCTCCCACCCATATTAGCATTTTGAATCTATTTGGAATACCATCCAACCAATGACCAAAAATATTGGCGACACTTGTGGGCGGATACAAATTTGACGCTATTTGGATGATTGACCACATAGAACGTGCAAACTTGTATTGGAAAAAGAGGTGTTTGATTGTCTCTTCATGAGTACAAAAACAACACTTCTTACTTTCTGGCCAGTTCTGTCGTGCGAGGTTGTCATTGGTTAGAACAACTCCCCTACGAAGATACCACATGAAGATTTTAACTTTTAGTGGAATCTTCGACTTTCAAATTTTCTTGTTATTACTCATCGATACCTCAGAATGCGTGAGTGCACGGTACATAGAGTCAACTCTGAATGACCCTGATGTAGTAAGGTTTCAGCGAAACACATCCCGACCTTGTCTAAGATTAATCGAATTCAGACGGGATAAAAGATTGTGCCATGACATAAGTCGAGGGCCAATCAAATCCCGCGTAAACAAAATGTTGGGTGGGGATGAACTGAGCACTTGCGCAATAGTATTATTCTTTTCTCGAGCAATGTTGTACAGGGCTGGATATTATTCTCGAAGACTGGCATTGCCTAGCCAAATGTCTTCCCAGAAACGAACCTCCGACCCGTATCTTATCACGAAAGACCCGAAACAAAAGAGGTGTTTATTTGCCGCCATTAGGCCAGCCCAACTGTGTGAGTCGCCAGGTGTCCAATATGGCCGAGACACCGCTTTTGGCCTAGATAATTGTTGCGCAGTATGGTTTGCCAAACACCATCCTCAGTAAGAAGTTTAAACAACCATTTACTAAGTAGGGCATCATTCTTGATCTGCAAGTCATGAATTCCATGGCCACCTTGATCTTTCGGCCTACAAACCACACTCCATTTGGCCAGTCTGTATTTTTTTTCACCATTTCCTTGCCAAAAGAATCTGAATCTAAAATAGTCCAGTCTTTGCAAGACCCCTTTTGGGAGTTGGAAGAAAGAAAGCATATAGACAACCATATTTGTGAGGACAGAGTTAAACAAAACCAGCCGTCCTCCAACTGAGAGCAATTTGCCTTTCCAACTGCTCAATCATTTCTCTAACCGCTCCTCTACATGCTTCCATTCCGCAATGGTGAGACGCCGATAATGAATCGGTATTCCCAGATATTTAATCGGGAATTGGCCATGTGCACAACCAAACATGTTAGCATACTCGGCCGCTGCCTCGGTGGCTTCTCCAAAGTAGAAAAGTTCACTTTTATGGAAGTTTATTTTAAGACACGACATTTGCTCAAACGCTGACAACAAGAATTTAAGGTTTCGAGCCTTGTCCAGGTCATGTTCCATAAAGAGAATTGTGTCATCGGCATATTACAGAATAGAGAGAACACCATCAACAAGGTGTGGGATACGATGGAATAATTCATTATAATCATGATCGACACATGAATCAATTAGTGATGTGCATATATTATAGCTGCATATGCATGGGTTTGCGACTAGTTAGGATTTAGGAAGGAGCCCACAGTGTTGTTAGAGAACAGTGTGCGTAGGCACCAAAAAACTTTGCCGATGTAGACAATGCAGATATATATTTTGCGCATGCAGGCCTTGATAGATCCTATTGTCCAACGCGGACCTTCCAGCGAACGCCATCAGCGCCAAGGCCGACGGGATGTGGTAGATGGACATGGTAGTGCGGAAGGTCAATGTCGTTGTCCGGTGCATCTTCAAGCCGTTCTGACGGGTTCGTCACCGGTGCACATCACCGCCGATGATTAATTACTGCTCAGTAGCCGTTCCGCGACTTGCTGCTCACTTGGTCCCTGTTCTTTGTCGCTATCCCAGATGGCTGTCTCATTTGCTGAATCTCAGGGACGATGTCGCGTGCGTCTGGCCCCACTTCTTGGTCGACCACCCCATCAGTCAACGTACTCTTGAACACGGAACTTCTGCACATCTGCATGTTCTGATGCCTCCTAAACCGAATAGTGCAATGGGCTACAGAAAGATGACACCAGTCTCATAATCTCGGTTGTGAATCAAGAAACTCTGGATAGGTCAAACAACTGAAGTATATGTGTTTGGAGTTGGAACTACAATGTGGCTGGAGATAAGAGGATGGAGAGGATGGAGGGCTCACATAAATGACAAGCGCAAGTTGAAGGTAGGCAAATAAAGTAGGGTAGTTTTAAGCATTTGATTGTATTGGAGTGAGGGCGGACCAACATCATCTCCAACAGGCGCGCTATCTTAGCCGTGCGCTTGAAAAAACTACCTTTTTGCACGTGCGGAGCCAAAACGAGCGCTCCAGTAGGTGCGCAATAATCACACGCGCGGTATAATGGGTTCAGCGCAGGGAGGAAAACGTTATCGCGTCCTGCTTATTTTGTGCGCCCGCTCCTGTGCGCTGGACAGCGACGACTCGTGCGCGACTTCACCAACCACCAAATCTGAGACCTCCAAGTGCTGGCGCCGCTGCCCGCACATTCCCCATTTGCTCCAGCGACCCGTCGGCGCTTCTCACATCAATGCCCGCGTGCCACTAGTGCAGAACCGGGATTTAGCACCGGTCCGTAAGGGCCTTTAGTGCCGGTTCTGTAACCGGCTCTAAAGGGTGGGGACTAAAGCCCCCCCCCCTTTAGTACCGGTTCGGCACGAACCGCCACTAAAGTGCCACCACGTGGAACGAGCCAGGCCCTGGTGCGGGGATACCATTAGTACCGGTTGGTAACTACAACCTGTACTAAATGTTTGGGGGGGTTTGGTTTTATTTTTTATTTTTCCTTTATTTTTGTGTTTTCAATTTAATTTAGAGATTGTTTTTACATTATAACGAGTTGTTAAATCATTAGGTGAAAGTACCACAGATTAGTTTCAACTGGATGGATCCTAGCTAATTAAGTGATCAAGTATATGCCATATCCATATTACTTAGGTAGGCTCACTTAGCTAGGATCCATCCAGTTGAAACTAATCTGCGGTTTCTTTCATAAATGATATAATAACTCATCATCATCACACTAGTAGAAAAAGGGTCAAACGTGAAGCACATTAGTGCCGGTTTGAATTTGATTCGGCACTAATGTGTACATTAGTGCCGGTTCCAACGGCTAGCCGGGCCGCTCTCATTAGTACCGGTTCGTGGCGAACCTTTAGCACCGGTTCGTGGCAAAGTGAGTGGTGGCAGGATGTTGTCAGTCCGGGGCCCCTCCAGCACCTTTAGTACCGGGTCGTATCACGAACCGGTACTAAAGGTCGTCCAACATAGACCCTTCGTCCCCCCGAGCTCGCTCTGTTATGCCCCTTTCCCCTCTCCTCTCTGTTCTTTTCCCTCTTCCTCTCAAGCTCATCACACATTTTGCCCAAGATTTGAAGGCCCCCATCCATTCAAATGATCACAAAGGTTAGCAACTCTTTCCTTTCATCTCTCATTGCTAGATTAGCTCGTGCAATGCTTTATATAGTGATTGATTTTTGAGTTTAGTAATTTGGGAGGAATTATATATATGTGCTAGTATTTGATTTATATGCAATTTGAGGTCAAAAATAACACTTAGTTTTGCATATGTAGGTGTGGTTTACTTAGTACCTTCTAAATCTCCGTCGATCGCTCGCAACGTCCCGTCGACGGCACCACCTTGTGGTGAGCCTCTTGTTCATGTAGTTTTATATAAAAATGATGTTTGTGTGATTTGGCTATATAGTTACTTGTATAATTATCTTACCCATACATTGTTTGTTATGCATAGTGCCATGATTTTGATATCCATCCCCGTCGGCCCTCATCCGGGTTATGATTCGGATGTGGTATATTCTCTTTTAAAACTATTCATTGCATTTCGTGTTTATGACAAATTATGCCCATCAAGTTGACATAGATATTTGTATGTAGGAGGTAGTTGAACCCAAAATTCCAACCGACCCTATTGTCGAGAGGTTAAATTTATTTGAAAGAGAAATAGAAGATTTGAAGGAAAAATTGAAAAGAATTGAGGGGGAGAAGATGGAATTGGAGTTGCATGTTGCCGATGTCGGCGATGATCACAAGATTAAGATGGAGAAAATGCGCTTGAAGATTAGAAAGATTAGAAAATATGCCATTCATAGTGAGGCTTGGTATCATTATGCTGTTGGATCAATTGTTACCTTAGTTGCGATCTTGATCGCATTTGTTGTTGCATTTAAATTCTTTAGCTAGAGAGTTATTTGTTTGTTGCATTGAAGTGTTGTATGCTCTTTATTTATGAACTTTATGTATGAACTTTATGTATGAACTTTATGTATTGTATTAATTTGATGTTTTCGGTGCTGTGTATTGAAGATGAGCCGGCAATGGATGTACGATGACCGATGCTCTCCGGAGTTCATTAATGGCGTGCGTACTTTTCTGCTTGCGGCTAAGGCAAACAAGCGAGCGGATGGTTTTATGCATTGTCCATGTGCTGGCTGTAAGAATGGTCACAATTACTCTACGTCAAGAACCATTCACGTCCACCTGTTTAAGTCCGGTTTCATGCCCCACTATAATGTTTGCACCAAGCATGGAGAAAGAGGGGTTATGATGGAAGATAATGAAGAAGAAGAGGACAACGACAGCTATCCTGGCCATGGGTTCCCTGAATACGATGATACAACAATGAGGGAAGAAGCTGAGCCGGTAATGCGGGAAGAAGCTGAGCCGGCAATGCGGGAAGAAGCTGAAGAAGAGGCATCGGATGAGCCCGTTGATGATCTAGGTCGGGCCATTGCCGATGCAAAGAGAAACTGCGCAAGTGATTTGGAGAAGAAGAAGTTGCAGCGCATGTTAGAGGATCACAAAAAATTGTTGTACCCGAATTGCGTAGGTGACAAGAAAAAGCTGGGCACCACACTGGAATTGCTGCAATGGAAGGCAAAGAATGGTGTATCTGACAAGGGATTTGGAAAGTTGTTGGTAATAATAAAGGATATGCTTCCAAAGGACAACGAATTGCCCGAGAGTACGTACCAAGCAAAGAAGGTTGTCTGCCCTCTAGGGTTAGAGGTGCAGAAGATACATGCATGCCCTAATGATTGCATCCTCTACCGCGGTGAGTACGAGGATTTGAACGCTTGCCCGATATGCGGTGCATTGCGCTATAAGATCAGCCGCGATGACCCTGGTGATGTCGAGGGCGAGCGTCCTGGTGAAGTGGAATGCTCCTATAATACCACGGTTGAAACATTTGTTTCAAAACAAATAGCATGCCAAGGCGATGCGATGGCACAGAGAAGACCGTAAGGAAGACGGAAAGTTGAGAGTACCCGCTGACGGGTCGCAGTGGAGAAAAATCAAAAAAAGTACGCGAAGGAGTTTGCAGATGACGCAAGGAACGTATGGTTTGGTCTAAGCGCAGATGGCATTATTCCTTTTGGGGAGCAGAGCAGCAACCATAGCACTTGGCCTGTGACTCTATGTTTGTATAACCTTCCTCCTTGGTTGTTCATGAAGCGGAAGTTCATTATGATGCCAGTGCTCATCCAAGGCCCTAAGCAACCCGGCAACGACATTGATGTGTACCTAAGGCCATTAGTTGAAGAACTCTTACAGCTGTGGAATGGAACAGGTGTACGTGCGTGGGATGAGCACATGGGGGAAGAATTTGACCTAAAGGCGTTGCTGTTCATGACCATCAATGATTGGCCTGCTCTCAGTAACCTTTTAGGACAGACAAACAAGGGATACCGCGCATGCACGCACTGTTTGGACGATACCGACAATATATATTTGGCTAATTGTAAGAAGAATGTGTACCTGGGACATCGTCGATTTCTTCCGACCAGGCATCCCGTAAGAAAGAAAGGCAAGCATTTCAAAGGTGAGGCGGATCACCGGACGAAGCCTCGCCACCGTACTGGTGCTGATGTACATGATATGGTCAAGGATTTGAAGGTGGTCTTTGGAAAGGGTCCTGGTGGACAACCTGTTCCGAATGACGCTGAGGGACGCGCAGCCATGTGGAAGAAGAAATCTATATTTTGGGACCTGCCCTATTGGAAAGACCTAGAGGTCCGCTCCGCAATCGACGTGATGCACATGACGAAGAATCTTTGTGTGACCCTGCTTGGCTTCTTGCGCGCGTATGGGAAGACAAAAGATACACCTGAGGCACAGGAGGACCAGCAACGTATGCACGGAAAAGACGGCATACATGAGGGTCATGCAAGCTACGCTCTTACCAAAGAAGAGAAGGACATCTTCTTTGAATGCCTGCTTAGTATTAAGGTACCGTCTGGCTTCTCGTCGAATATAAAGGGAATAATAAACATGGCAGAGAAAAAGTTCCAGAACCTAAAGTCTCATGACTGCCACGTGATTATGACGCAACTACTTCCGGTTGCATTGAGGGGGCTTCTACCAGAAATCGTTCGATTAGGCATTGTGAAGCTATGTGCATTTCTCAATGCAATCTCTCAAAAGGTAATCGATCCAGAAATCATACCAAGGTTAGAGAATGATTTGGTGCAATGTCTTGTCAGTTTCGAGTTGGTGTTCCCACCATCCTTCTTCAACATCATGACGCACGTCCTAGTTCACCTATGCGAAGAGATTAACGTTTTGGGTCCTGTATTTCTACACAATATGTTCCCCTTTGAGAGGTTCATGGGAGTCTTAAAGAAATATGTTCATAACCGTGCTAGGCCAGAAGGAAGCATCTCCAAGGGCCATGAAAATGAGGAGGTCATTGAGTTTTGTATTGACTTTATTCCTGACCTTAAGCCGATTGGTGTTCCTGAATCGCGGGATAAGGGCAAACTGGATGGAAAAGGCACGCTAGGAGGGGAACAAATAATATGTATGGATGGACATTCTCTCACTGAAGCACACTACACACTTCTACAGAATTCCGCCTTGGTGGCTCCGTATATGGATGAACACAAGAATTTGCTACGCTCCAAACACCCGGAGCGGTCTGATGACTGGATTACACGTGAACAAACCAGGAGTTTCGCCAGCTGGTTGCAGACACGTACCATGCATGACACCTCTATTGAAGATGACCTGTACTTGCTGTCCTAGTTACCATCTTCGAATATAATGACTTTCAAAGGGTACGAGATAAATGGTAATACATTTTACACGATCGCCCAAGATAAGAAGAGCACCAACCAAAATAGTGGTGTCCGCTTTGATGTAGAAACCAAGACAGGAAAGGAAACATATTATGGTTATATACAGGACATATGGGAACTTGACTATCGACGTGGTTTGAAGGTCCCTTTGTTTCGGTGCAAATGGGTCAATATGACACGAGGCAGGGTAACGGAAGACCCGCACTACGGAATGACAACAGTGGATCTCAACAATCTTGCGTATGCAGATGAACCATTCATCCTAGCCAATGATGTGGCACAGGTTTTCTATGTGAAGGACATGTCTACCAAGCCAAGAAAAAGAAAAGATAAGGAAGCGAATGCATCGTACGATGAGCCAAAGCGGCACATAGTTCTTTCTGGGAAGAGAAACATCATGGGAGTGGATGACAAGATAGACATGTCAGAAGATTATGAAAAGTTTGATGAAATTGCTCCATTCACAGTGAATATTGACCCGAGCATCCCGTTAAATGATCAAGATTTTCCATGGTAACGATGCAAAGGGACACACGCGAAGAAAAAGTTTCACATCCAAAGATCTGGGATGTGATCGGCTTCACTATCATCAGTTTCTTTTGTGTTTCACACCCAGGAGGGAATCTCTGTAATAGTTAGGGTAGTTATGTGTTTTGGCATTTCAAACGCGAAGAAATTTTATGTGTAAACAAATAATTTCATGCCTTTACTGATTTTTTAAGTTAAGTTATTCACAAACTAGTGATTCACACTAATTTCAAATAATTCAAAATTTATACTATTCAAATTTGAAAACTACGGGCACTAACAGAAAGTTTGTAATTTTTTGTAACTAAATAAAAAAATATTCACAAATAAACTCTAAATACACAAAAAAACAACTAAAAATAAAAAAAGCAAAAAAAATAAAAAAAGCCTGCCTACTGGGCCAGAGTGGCCTGCATACGACTAGAAACCCAACCTGTTGTTGGGCCAGGATGCAGGCCCGCAAAGGCCCAGTAGGCCCACAAGGCAGCACAGAACATGTAGGCCCAGTAGGCCTGCTTTGGAGAGGAGCTCGAGAGAGCTACCGCACGGGGGTTTATAAACCAGTGCGGACGCCCCTCGGCTAGCGAGGTGGGACTAAACTTGCCGCACAGCACCTTGCTAGCGCACCCTCTTTAGTACCGGGTGGTGGCTCCAACCGGTACTAAAGGCCCCCACCGTCCGCATCCTCACCGTCGACCCGTCCGTGACGACGTCCGGGTGACCCATGTCCGGTACTGGGCTCCGCCGGGCTGGCATTGGGAGGTGCTTCCTGGAGGGGCACGCCGCTTGATGAGGAACCCAGCCCCGGTCGTCGACCCTGATCTCATTTGGTGGCGTTCGCGTGGGCCAGTTTTGTTGCGGAGGGAGTCGGCCCCGCCGGAGGTGGTACGTCGCCGTGTCAGGGAAGAGGACGAGCACGTCCATCGCTACATGGTTGCGTTAGAGGGCGGCAGGTTCTCCAATACCTGGCAGTTTCTTCAGGGATCTCACTTCAGCTATGATCCTGTGAGGGTTCCTTCTCTTTGGGTGTTCACCGCCCGCGCCGCATGATCCGACGATGTATTCGAGATTATATCTATTATTCGAGACGATGTATTCGAGATTATATCAATTATTCGAGATGATGTATTCGAGATTATATCTATTATTCGAGACGGCGTATTCGAGATTATATTCGATGATGCTTATTATGTACTATGATTGATTCAGTTTTTGCTTATTAATTGATTGCATCCATGCATTGTAATTTGAATATATTTCTTTTGGATTAGTTAAACAAAACCTATGGCGGACAATACCGACAGAGAGGGAGAAGAGGCCCTGTTCAATATCATACGCAATCCTCGCGGGCCAGATGATGATCAGAATGAAGAAGATTATGACGGCTCCGAATATCTAAACAACACCGGGGAGGGTGATATGATATTCGATCACGACGACCGAATTGATGAAGTCATGAACTATGAACATGACGAATAAAATGTTGATCTTGAAACAACAAAGACTGGCGAGGTATATATATTTATATAAGCAGGCATCTGGTGATCATCACATGTTTTAAATGACTTGAAGATATATTAACGAATCGATCTTTCTTCTTTCAGCCATCCAGATCGAGCAAATCTTCAGGCAACAGGACGAAATGAGGCCTGAACAAAAAGTTGAAGGAGGGCGTAAAGTACAATATCGAGGCAATCAGACCTAATGGCGAACCATTCGCACATAAGAAGATTGCGGACAAGTTCGTTCATTAGTGTGGAGTTCTTGTGAAGGACCAGCTCGCGATCTCCCTTCAAGAATGGAGAGAGCCAGCAAAGCCACGTCCAGGAGTTACCTTTGTCGATGACAGACAAAAACATTTGCTTTGGGAAACGCTCATGGAACATTTCACCCTACCAGATCATTTCACAAATGCAGATGTGGAGAAAGTCAAGGACGCTGCTCTAAGGAAGATGGCGGTTGCATTCAAGAACCACAAGATTCGTGAATGGGCCAAGTACGTCAACGGAGGAAGGAAGACTCTAGTATTCGAGGGAACACTAGAGAACCAAAGTGCTCATTGGGACGATTTCATGAAATTCAAGGATTGGGAATTATCTAAGGAACGGTCGAGAATAAACAAGGCCAATGCCGCAAAAAGGATAAGTTCCATAAGCTGGGGCCAGGTGGCTATGCGGTGGGAATGCCTAAGTGGGATAAGTCTGAGAAAGAGATGCTGGATGCAGGTGTCACTCCAGAAATATTGAGCTGGCCCCCCAGGTGCAGGACTTGGTTCTATGCGCATGGGGGGAGTTGGACCCGAAGATAGGCAAAGTTTCGAAGAAGGCATGTCTGGACGGAGCCGAAGATAAGCTACTTGTTGCAATAGAAGAGGCTCGATCCGGGTTGTTCGTGCCCAACAGAGAGAACGACGAGCTTACGCGTGCCCTGGGAAATCCTGAACACCCGGGAAGAACACAAGGCATGTGCGCTATTCCGTGGTATGAGGGGTTTTCGGACTAGAACGCCGACTACAGAACCCGTGCGAGAAAGAAGATTGCGGAGGAGAAGAAGAGGAAGATGGAGGAGGAGCAGAGGAAGCTAGACTCACTGGTAGAAAAAGGGCCTTTAGTCCCGGTTCGTAAGGGCCTTTAGTCCCGGTTTTGGAACTGGGACTAAAGTGTCGTTACTAATGCCCTGACCCTTTAGTCCCGGTTCAATCCAGAACCGAGACTAAAGGCCCTCCACGTTGCCGGTCCACCTTTAGTCCCGGTTGGTAACACCAACCGGTACTAAAGGAAATTTCCTGATTTTTTTTTGAAATTTTTTTTGAAATTTTTTTTTTGAAATTTTTTTATATTCAAATTTCTGAATTATTTTAACCTCTAATCTCTAATCACCCCTCATCACTGCTCAGTTTAATCTCTAATCACCCCTCATCATTCCAAATCATCTCACTTCCCGAACGGTCACCCATCCTCTCACTACTCCAGCCTGAGCACGCTTAACTTCCGGGTTCTATTCTCCCTCGTTTCCAAGTCTGCACTTGTTGTTTTCCTGACAATAGTAAGATGTCAATCCTATTAACCCTCAGAAATTTAGCTTGAGCATGAAGTCACATATTTCACTGTTTGAGTTTAAAACTATTGTTCTAAAAAACAATAATTTTTTAGTAACACTAATATTTTTGAATAAGTAGTTTGACCATTGTTTGACCACAGTTTGACCATAGTTTGACCAGATTTGACCAAAATTCAAAAAAAGTGAAATAATTATTTAATAACACTAATATTCTTGAATAATTATTTAGTAACACTAATACTTCTTGAATAAGTAGTTTGACCATAGTTTGACCAGATTTACTGAAAATTTAAAAAAACTGAAATTTGAGCATAACTTTTTTTCCTTTTGGAATTTGAGGATTCTAGAAATTTGCAAACAGGCCGTAGGCGGTCTCCATCGGATGTAACTTTTCGAGTAGATGATTTTTCATATAAAAAACTTTTTCATCCGAGTTCGTATGCAAAAGTTATGCCCATTTTACAAATTCCAGAGAGATTTTGTAAATAAAGTCGAAATTCATATTTGTAAATTTTCCCAACAACTAGACCACATATCACATGTGAAACTTATTTTCTTTTATTTTTTTGACATTTCCATCATTTTCTTTTATTTTTTTTAAAACTGAAAAGGCGATCCACCAGGGGGGGGGGTTAAGTTTGAAAATGGGACCTTTAGTACCGGTTCGTGGCACGAACCGGGACTAAAGGTCTCATCCCCATTAGTCCCGGTTCGTGCCTCAAACCGGGACTAAAGGTCTAATCTTTAGTCCCGGTTTGTGGCATGAACCGGGACCAATGGTTGTGGGCCAGGAGCGAGGCCCATTGGTCCCGGTTCATCCCACCAACCGGGACCAAAAGGTCTAGATGAACCGGGACTAATGCCTTAGCTGCACGAACCGGGACCAATGCTCACATTAGTCCCGGTTGTAGACTGAACCGGGACTAATGGGCTGAGCCGGCCTGGACCATAGCCCTGTTTTCTACTAGTGACTATGAACGCCTTCAAGGCCAAGAATCAGCGCACGCGGACTTGGCAATCAAATTCCAGCCGCAGCAGGAGCAGATCGACTCACTTAGCCAGCAAAGGGGGTCTTAGCAGCTAGCGGATGATCCACCAATGGATAGCACCGTCCAATCCATGCCGAGAAGCAGCGTGGGCTCTGCCCCGGGTGACGCATTGCTGGATAGCTACCCAGTGGATGACATCATGGAGAACACTAACTGCGAGCTACACTTCAAAATGAAGAACATATCCATGAAGGTGGCAGACGCCCTTGCTTTTACAAATCCCCCCGAGGAAACCTTCCATTGCAACCCGATTCCAGCGGACTATTCTCGTGTCTTGGTTGATGAGGTGGTGGACCAATATTCGGTGCTAGAGCTTGACATTCCTGGAGGTGACGATGAGCACACACTAGGAGAGGCCAACCATCATATCATCCTATGGAGAAAGGATTGCATCATCTTTCGAAGGCCACCGACACTGCGTCATCCGACTCCTCGTCGCAGTCCGCCACCGAGTCAGCAGACTCCCGCTCCTCCAAGTCCACCAACGCGTCAGGCCACTCCTCCTCCAAGTCCGACACAGCTTCAGGCCACTCCTCCTCCAAGTCCGGCAAAGCGTCAGGCCACTCCTCCTCCAAGTCTGGCACAGCTTTAGGCCACTCCTCCTCCAAGTCCGGCACAGCTTCAGGCCAATCCTCCTCCTCGTCCAACTCAGCCACGTCAGCCGTCTTTGCCGCCTTAGCAATCACGGAAGAGAGCTGCCTCAGCTATGGTGAGTAGCGGTACAAGTCGAGGTAGTACTGCAGGTACAGGCGGAGGCAAGCGATTTCAATAAGGTCCAAGCCTCGCGCCTCTTCCGCAGAGGCCTTACGACAAGTCCGAGGAGGAAAACGTAGCCATATCGAAGGCCGAGGTGGAAGCCCATTTTGCACCGAAACCGCCACCGCCGCCAAGGGGGAAAGTGCTTGTGGAAAAGATTGACCACTTCATTCGTATGGCTAGACCACCAGCTCCCAAGCCTGTTGACACAGACTATGAGCGCAACCTTAGGAAGTTAAATCGAGCACGTCTACAGAAAGAGGAGAGCTCGAGCTCGAGCAAATCAGCTGGCAAAAGGAGCGGTAAAACCGTTCCTCGGCTGGGAGAACAGGCTGCGCAATCAATCCCCCCTCTTGTTGTGCCAACAACACATGAGAGTAGGCGCGCCCAATATTATTGTGGGCAAACCGTTAACGTTCCCGGGGTGGGCGATGTGGTAATAACCGAGGAGCATATTGCGCAGGCTGAATCAGTCGGGATCACTGTTGGACAACTCCTCGATATCGAGCCCATGTCTCCGACTAGAGAGGAGGAAATAAAACGGAAATATTCCTGGGGCAACCTTTGGTCGAGCCAGAGGAGGTCAATAAGCTCCCAACCAGAATGTATGAATTTCATCAATGGTACATGGACATTACCAAGATTTCCAATCAAGAGTCCCTCTTGGTGAATGTCAACGAGGAGCATTACTACCATAAGAAAGCTGTGACCGTTGAGTATTCAGAACTTTTTCAGCTATACAATAAAGACGCACTCGACAAATCTATCGTCAGTTGCTATTGTCCGTAAGTGATTTCTTTCTGTAATTTAAGTCTCAAGCTAGCTGATCATTTTGATCAATCATTACCTGTAATTATCCTCACTATATTCTTTTCTGTGGTATTATGCAGGATGAAGATTTATGAAATGAAAAAAGGTGGACGCTATGGCATTGGGTTCATTTACCCAAATACCATTAATGAATACACATGGAAAATAGATCCATATCACGCAAAATGTGTATAGGAAAGCATGCTACAGTTCTTCAAGGAACTCATTTTCTTTGTCGGCGGGCAGGGACTCGGCAAAGTTCATCAGGGTCACTCTAGGCCCATGGAAACAAAGTCTAAAATGGTATCGACCCAAGGTAAGTAATTAAGTAGTACTAGCTAGCTGCCATCTCTTTAATTATCATGCTTGATTAATTATTATCTGATCAAAATTCCATTCTCGTAAAGTCCCTGAAGCAGGCACCGGAGAATGATCTATATGCATACTACGTTTGCGAGAACATTCGCATGATGGCGTTCGAAAGGAGGAAATCTCAAAGACAGGAGTGGGTACGATATCGATTGTCAGAACACTATTCAAAAATTTTACACCATTATCGATATCTAGTCACACAACTAATACACATGCATATTGATCTCCTTCTTAATAGTTCAAAGAGGTGCGAGACAAGCTCCTAGCACAGGACCGCATAGAAGCAATTCAAGAGGAAATAGCGGGATTTTTGCTCGACCAGGTCATAGATCCCAAAGGAGAATACTATTACCTGCTACCGCCCCCATGAACCACTTCCAATTGTTATCGTGCTCCGAGGGCACCAATTAGGAGAAATTGTATATATATATATATACATGTGTGTATATATGTGTGAATTAATTAATGGTGGTTGTGAGACATTCGATGATATATATATATATAATGAACGGTTCTACTAGAAATTCTATTTATATATATGCATAACGTGTACAATATGTAGTATCGTAAAATACCAGCAAACGAAAAAGAATTAAATGGAAAACACAAAATTAAATGAAAAAGAAATCATAAACCCAAAACCCCCCCAACATTTTAATACCGGTTGGTGACACCAACCGGTACTAAAGGGCTCCCTGCCCCCGAAGCTGGCTCGTGCCACGTGATTGCCCTTTAGCACCGGTTCGTGTTGAACCGGTACTAAAGGGGGGGGCTTTTGTGCCTACATTTTAGCGCCGGTTACCAAACCGGCACTAAAGGGCCTTACGAACCAGTGCTATTTCCCGGTTCTGCACTAGTGTCATCATCATCATCATATTAATATAAAAACTCTTAACATCATATCATCACCAACAATAGTATACTAGCTAGCTAGCTAAAAATCATCATAGTCGTCATTACCACTATTTAACCATCATAGTCATTACCGCTATCATAACTAGCTTAAAGAAGAAACATTCACTTGTACCAGAAGCAAAGATATCATCGAGTTCAACATGGTCATGAGATTATAATTAAGCGTTCGTAAGACCACAAAAGCAAATCACTCTTTGAGATTAAGTTCAGGACGAAGAACACAGACATGAGAGGACAAGTACTAAGAGCATGAACTAGCTAGCTAATCACTCCTACTGCTCTCTCTCAGGTAAAATAGCATAGAACATGTATAGCTCTCCTGATTCATCATATTGGAGCATGCAGATGAACATGTCTCATAATCGTGGGCTGCGCTTATGATTGCTGCCCTCTAGTACTTCTCTGTGATTGTTAACAATTTTGCTCCAATCTTTCACTATTAAGCATTCCTCGCTTTTAAAAATCCTGAATGCACTCATGTGCATTGTAGGATGTCTTGGTCGTAAGCTAAGCATTGACATACGACCTTTAGTACCGATCCACTGAGGCACAACTGTCATCGGGAGTCCCTGTTAAAGAACATCGTATAGCAACATTACTTAGCAACATGAAGTTTAGCTTGAAAAATAATGTATGCAAAAGATGCACCGAGGACAAATAGTAAAAATCTTACCATCTTTCCTAAATAGAGGTGACCGTAGTTCAATACGATCACTATTGGTCGCACGTTTTGAGTACTAAGATTTTCAAATTTAGGAAAATAATTTGTCTTGACAGCATCAAGATCCTCAAGCCATGAAACATAATGACTTATCTCCTCGCAGTTTAGTTCAGCCCCGGGATAGTGGACGGTCCTGTCTACCATGCGCCGGACATGTTTGCTTGAATGGAAATAAGTTGTCAATAGAAATTAGTTGTCAACTATTTTTGAATAAAAAATATCGAAGACATAAATATGGTTGATAAACTCACATAATGGTAGAACTGGAGACGTCTGCACATCGACCCAAATGTCTCTATTACCTTCAATATCATCTTCGGGAGGAATATCAAATGTGATAAACATATCAGGATCAAATGCATAAGCCTTGCATAGTGCTTGCCAAGTTTTGCATTCAAAATAGGTGTAGGTGTCTACATTGTATAATTTGGTGTTGAAGGTATAACCATGCTCGATCTTCAAGTAAACTCTCTTTATCTCCATAGTTTTGTTAGGACTGAAACCTATCTTATCCAAGACAAAAATTCTTGCATGGCAGGGGATACACTAGTAGAATAGTGAAAATTTAAAATTATAAGTTGAAACAAATAAAGCATAATTAACTGATGCTTAATTACGAAAAAGACTTGTCGTTGTGACTTACTGTATTCACTTCGAAGTTCTCATCCAGCTTGATGCTGAAGCGCCTATCATCAACTAGGAAATTTCTGTTGCACAGGCCACGCTCGTCTTCGCAGTATTCGCACATAATGAAATCCTGTTCATCGTCAGACGATATTCCTATGTTCATAGGTGAAACATTATACACTTCTTAGTTCTATTAATTCAACTAACTCAAGTAGTTCTATTAATTCAACTAGTTCAACTAATTAATTTAACTAATTCAACTAAGCACTTACTAAAAAATATACATAAATAAAGTAGCTCAACTAATTCAACTAACTAGTTCAACTAATTCAACTAATTCAACTAAACTAGTTCTATTAATTTTCTTACTAAAAATAAAGTAGCTAGTTCTATATAGTAAACTTTTAATTAGATGATCAAATCTCATATAAGTAAATTAAATATATATCTAACATATAATTTCTATTTAATTCATCTAACATTTGACATTAATATCTAAAATATATTTCAATATATCTAATTCTTCATCTAACATTTATATAAAATAAAAGTATAGTAAACTAAAAAAACAGAAAACAGAAGAAAAAATGATGTTTACTTTGTGTGTGTGTTACCAGGGCGACGCGACGACGACGTATGGGCCGGGGCGGCGACCGGGGGCGGCAATGACGGGGGCCGACGTGAGCGGCGACGACGGCGACGGGCTGGGGCGGCGAAGACGGGGGCGGCACGCGACACGCGGGCGGGCGATGGCGGCGACGGGCCGGGAGCAATGACGGGGGAGGTGATGACGATGACGGGCTGGGAGCGGCGATGACGGGGCGACGACGACCGCGACGGGCTGGGACGGGCTGGGACGGCGACGCGGGCGGCGCAGGGACGGGTGCGTGACGAAGACGGACAATAACTAACTGAAAATTTTCATAGGTGCTATTTATATAGGAGAGGCCTTTAGTATCGGTTGGAGCCACAAACCGGTACTAAATGTCAAATTTGGCAGCCCGGGCGGCAGGAAGAGCACCCTCTTTAGTACCGGTTCGTGGCTCCAGCCGGTACTAAAGACCCTCCATTTAGTACCGGTTGGAGCCACTAACCGGTACTAAAGAGGCCGCGCTCGCATCTAGCGGTGCACAAAGTTTAGTCCCACCTCGCCGAGCGAAGGGCAATCGCACTGATTTATAAACCTAGCCGCGGCTGCTCCTTCAAGCTCCTCTCTAAAGCAGGCTTCTGGGTCTAACTTTCCCGCGCTGCCTGTGAGCCTGCTGGGCCATATGGGCATGCATATCCACGCCCAAGGCCGAGCAGGCCCATTGGGCAGCGCCGAAATATTTTTTATGTAGTTTTTTCTTTTCTGCTTTATATATTTGTTCTATTTATTTCTGAGTAGTATTTTGCGGTATTTATAGTTTCTTTGTGAATATTTTAAATAGTTTAAATTTGAATTATTTGAAATTTGTGTGAATCACTAGTTAGTGAATAACTTAACTTTAGAAATAGTTTTTGAGTGATTATTTTTTCTTATGTTTAATATTAGTGAGTTTTATCATTATATTCAAATTGGTAATACGTCCGGAGTTGTAATAAGTTGTTAAAAATTTTAATTGCCAGCGTAATAGATGAGTTTTCGTCCGAAACCCTGATACTTCGAAAGAGATTATTCAGTTTGTACACGAAGTGCCTCCAGTTTTTGCCGTGGCCCTCTCTACTTTTTTGCACATGCTATGCGGGTGAAATGATGATACCATCCCAAGATTCAACCTTTTCACAGTTCATTTCTAGAGCCTTTCAATTTCAGGGCCATTTAGCTAAAAACAAATCAGTAAATGCATGAAAAAATAGCAAATTATGTCAGGAAGGGTTGAAAGTTGATGACGTGGCTTTGAATGGTGCATGCTGAATGAAAAAAAACGTCCGCAGTTGTAATAAGTTATTAAAATTTTGAATTGCCGATGTAACAGATGTTTTCGTCCGAAACCCTAATACTTGAAAGAAATTATCCAGTTTGTACACGAAGTGCATCTAGTTTTTGTCGTGACCCTCTCTACTTTTTTGAACAGGCTATGCGGGTGAAATTATGATACCATGCCAAGTTTCAACCTTTTCAGAGTTCATTTGTAGAGCTTTTCAATTTCGGGGCCTTTTACCTCAAAACAAATTAGTAAATGCATGGAAAATAGCAAATTATATTAGAAAGGGGTGAAAGTTGATGATGTGGCTTTGAATGGTGCAAGCTGAATACAAAAAACATCCAGAGTTGTAAAAAGTTATTAAAATTTTGAATTGCCGGTCTAACAGATGAGTTTTCGGCCGAAACCCTGATACTTCGAAAGAGATTGTCCAGTTTGTACACGAAGTGCGTCCAGTTTTTGCCGTGACCCTATCTACTTTTTTGCACATGCTATGCGGGTGAAATGACGATACCATGCCAAGTTTCAACCTTTTTAGAGTTCATTTGTAGAGCTTTTCAATTTCAGGGCCATTTAGCTCAAAATAAATTAGTAAATGCACGAAAAATAGCAAATTATGTCAGAAAGGGTTGAAAGTTGATCACATGGCTTTGAATGGTGCATCCTGAATGCAAAAAACCTCCTGAGTTGTAATAATTTAATAAAAATTTGAATTGCGGGTGTAACAGATGAGTTTTTGTCCGAAACCCTGATACTTTGAAAGAGATTGTCCAGTTTGTACACGAAGTGCATCCAGTTTTCTCCGTGACCCTCTCTACTTTATTGCACATGCTATGCGGGTCAAATGATGATACCATGCCAAGTTGCAATCTTTTCAGAGTTCATTTGTAGAGCTTTTTAATTTCAGGGCCATTTAGCTCAAAACAAAACAGTAAATGCATGAAAAATAGCAAATTATGTCAGGAAGGGTTGAAAGTTGATGACGTGGCTTTGAATGGTGCATGCTGAATGAAAAAAAACGTCCGCAGTTGTAATAAGTTATTAAAATTTTGAATTGCCGATGTAACAGATGTTTTCGTCCGAAACCCTAATACTTGAAAGAAATTATCCAGTTTGTACACGAAGTGCATCTAGTTTTTGTCGTGACCCTCTCTACTTTTTTGAACAGGCTATGCGGGTGAAATTATGATACCATGCCAAGTTTCAACCTTTTCAGAGTTCATTTGTAGAGCTTTTCAATTTCGGGGCCTTTTACCTCAAAACAAATTAGTAAATGCATGGAAAATAGCAAATTATATTAGAAAGGGGTGAAAGTTGATGATGTGGCTTTGAATGGTGCAAGCTGAATACAAAAAACATCCAGAGTTGTAAAAAGTTATTAAAATTTTGAATTGCCGGTCTAACAGATGAGTTTTCGGCCGAAACCCTGATACTTCGAAAGAGATTGTCCAGTTTGTACACGAAGTGCGTCCAGTTTTTGCCGTGACCCTATCTACTTTTTTGCACATGCTATGCGGGTGAAATGACGATACCATGCCAAGTTTCAACCTTTTTAGAGTTCATTTGTAGAGCTTTTCAATTTCAGGGCCATTTAGCTCAAAATAAATTAGTAAATGCACGAAAAATAGCAAATTATGTCAGAAAGGGTTGAAAGTTGATCACATGGCTTTGAATGGTGCATCCTGAATGCAAAAAACCTCCTGAGTTGTAATAATTTAATAAAAATTTGAATTGCGGGTGTAACAGATGAGTTTTTGTCCGAAACCCTGATACTTTGAAAGAGATTGTCCAGTTTGTACACGAAGTGCATCCAGTTTTCTCCGTGACCCTCTCTACTTTATTGCACATGCTATGCGGGTCAAATGATGATACCATGCCAAGTTGCAATCTTTTCAGAGTTCATTTGTAGAGCTTTTTAATTTCAGGGCCATTTAGCTCAAAACAAAACAGTAAATGCATGAAAAATAGCAAATTATGTCAGGAAGGGTTGAAAGTTGATGACGTGGCTTTGAATGGTGCATGCTGAATGAAAAAAAACGTCCGCAGTTGTAATAAGTTATTAAAATTTTGAATTGCCGATGTAACAGATGTTTTCGTCCGAAACCCTAATACTTGAAAGAAATTATCCAGTTTGTACACGAAGTGCATCTAGTTTTTGTCGTGACCCTCTCTACTTTTTTGAACAGGCTATGCGGGTGAAATTATGATACCATGCCAAGTTTCAACCTTTTCAGAGTTCATTTGTAGAGCTTTTCAATTTCGGGGCCTTTTACCTCAAAACAAATTAGTAAATGCATGGAAAATAGCAAATTATATTAGAAAGGGGTGAAAGTTGATGATGTGGCTTTGAATGGTGCAAGCTGAATACAAAAAACATCCAGAGTTGTAAAAAGTTATTAAAATTTTGAATTGCCGGTCTAACAGATGAGTTTTCGGCCGAAACCCTGATACTTCGAAAGAGATTGTCCAGTTTGTACATGAAGTGCGTCCAGTTTTTGCCGTGACCCTATCTACTTTTTTGCACATGCTATGCGGGTGAAATGACGATACCATGCCAAGTTTCAACCTTTTTAGAGTTCATTTGTAGAGCTTTTCAATTTCAGGGCCATTTAGCTCAAAATAAATTAGTAAATGCATGAAAAATAGCAAATTATGTCAGAAAGGGTTGAAAGTTGATCACATGGCTTTGAATGGTGCATCCTGAATGCAAAAAACCTCCTGAGTTGTAATAATTTAATAAAAATTTGAATTGCGGGTGTAACAGATGAGTTTTTGTCCGAAACCCTGATACTTTGAAAGAGATTGTCCAGTTTGTACACGAAGTGCATCCAGTTTTCTCCGTGACCCTCTCTACTTTATTGCACATGCTATGCGGGTCAAATGATGATACCATGCCAAGTTGCAATCTTTTCATAGTTCATTTGTAGAGCTTTTTAATTTCAGGGCCATTTAGCTCAAAACAAAACAGTAAATGCATGAAAAATAGCAAATTATGTCAGAAAGGGTTGAAAGTTAATGACGTGGCTTTGAATCATGCATGCTGAGTGCAAAAAACGTCTGAAGTTGTAATAAGTTATTAAAATTATGAATTGCCGGTGTAACAGATGAGTTTTCGTCCGAAACCATGATACTTCAAAAGAGATTATCCAGTTTGTAAACGAAGTGCATCCAATTTTTGCCGTGACCC
The DNA here is from genome assembly GCF_056163025.1 of Triticum urartu. Classification (NCBI taxonomy): domain Eukaryota; kingdom Viridiplantae; phylum Streptophyta; class Magnoliopsida; order Poales; family Poaceae; genus Triticum; species Triticum urartu. The sequence goes on from NC_141879.1 coordinate 654,077,169, forward strand.
TCTCTACTTTTTTGCACATGCTATGCGAGTGAAATGATGATACCGTGCCAAGTTTCAGCCTTTTCGGAGTTCATTTGTAGAGCTTTTCAATTTCAGGGCCATTTAGCTCAAAACAAATCACTAATGCATGAAAAATAGCAAATTATATCAGAAAGGGTTGAAAGTTGATGATGTGGCTTTGAATGGTGCATGCTGAATGCAAAAGACGTCCGGAGTTGTAATAAGTTATTAAAATTTTGAATTGCTGGTGTAATAGATGAGTTTTCGTCCGAAACCTTGTTACTTCGAAAGAGATTGTCCAGTTTGTACACGAAGTGCATCCAGTTTTTGCCATGAACCTCTCTACTTTTTTGCACATGCTATGCGGGTGAAATGATGATACCATGCCAAGTTTCAACCTTTTCAGAGATCATTTCTGGAGCTTTTCAATTTCAGGGCCATTTAGCTCAAAACAAATCAGTAAAGGGTTGAAAGTTGATGAAGTGGCTTTGAATGGTGCATGCTGAATGCAAAAAATGTCCAGAGTTGTGATAAATTATTAAAAAAATTAGAGTGAGGGTGTAAACATATAAAATATACGTCAAAAATACATTGATCATCAATGATCTTTTTCTATACAATCTGAATTGTCAATATGAGTCCTCAATGGTTTAGAATCCGGTGAAGACTCATATTGCGGCCACAAATTCTACACATAGAGTTCAACGAAGACCAAGTGCTTGTGATAGTTTCAGAAGTAACATATTTAAGGTGGTAAAAACCCTGTTAGGGGAGCAAGGTGGGACTAAAAACAGCCTGCCACAACCTCTTTAGTGCCGGTTCATGCCAAGAACCGGTACTAAAGGGGCAGGTCGGGCCCCAGCATGACAACAGCCAGCCACTACCTCTTTAGTACCGGTTCGTGGCATGAACCGGTACTAAAGGTTTGCCACGAATCGGTGCTAATGAGTGCCGACCGCCTAGCCATTGGAACAGGCACTAATGGCATTAGTGCCGGTTCAGTTGCAAACCGGGACTAATGTGCTTCACATTAGGCCCTTTTTCTACTAGTGCGCCGGCGCTGCTTCCTCCATCTCCTCTCGTCGCCGACGCCCCTCGAGCACACCATTTCCTCCGACGAACAGCACCTGGTGGTCCATTGCAGCTCGGCACCCACAAGGTGTTTGACAAAACGCTTGCAAGGTATGCATTGCTTCAACTTTATTTTGTAGATGAATTTGGCACATGTTGTTTATAGTTTTATAAAATAGTTCAAATTCAATATTGTAGATGAGTTTGTCCTACGACTCTTCCAATGAAGAATTTAATATTCAAGAGGAGGAGGACCCCGCAATGATCCTAGCTATGCACGTCAATAAAAAGCCAAAGCACGGTGGTTTGGTTATGGTTCGTCCAAAATTTTGGATGCATAATATGGACGCCCACAACAGATTGTTGAGGAACTATTTTGTGGAGAATCCACAGATCGTTGTAGGCGGCAGAGATGGCCTATTGAGTGCCATTGTATAATTGATCCACAAGAGTATATGTGGCTTTGAGTTTGATGCGCATATCTTGGCCAAGGTTGGAGCTTCTCGGGCTAGCATCAATGAATAAGTGTTGGTAAGCCGGGTAATGATTGATATACATTGCTACGGAAACATTGAAGTACAATGTTACTTACTAAAGATGGCGGCTATCATGGTGTTAATTTGATGTTTTAAACCGGAAAGCTCATCAGCTACTGGCTTAAATGCAGCCTCCGCTTCCTCTGCTCTTTTCAACAGAGTTGTCTTCTCAGTCTCCCAGTTTGTCTTGTCAGCCTTGAAGTCCTTTTTCAAATTCTCCATCTCTTCCAAGGCGGTTGTCAATTCTGATTTGGCCTTCGAAGCTTCAGATTGTTGAGACTTGATGATTTGCTGAAGATCGGCGACCTGAGATTCCTTAACATTTAGCTCCGCCTGCAGTATGCAAATGACAGGCAACATTACAATCATTTTCTTTAAAGTCCCAAGCACAATACAAGTATTTCACTTGGCACTTGGGGGCTAATGCACATTACTCTTTTCTGAAGGCAATTCTATGATGACCCAGCTACACTATTATGACTATAGCCAACTCATGGAGGCTATATACTTGGATTTTATTGACAATTATGGTGATAAGTCCCGGCTTATCCATGCTGATTAAGCCGGCCCTTGGGGGCTACAGGTGCAAAAGTTGCTCACTACTATTCGAAGTTCCGGCTTAACATAACAGTTTAAGCCAGCCCTTGGGGGCTTCTTGTTTTCATCTTGATATCTATAAGGCTATCTAAAGTCTACATCATATTCAGTTCTATCATATTCAGTAGACTTGGCAGCTGATAGAAGTATATTTACATGAAGAACACTATAGCGTTTACCTCAAAACATTCCTTCATAAGATTGACTAAGCCGGCTTCAAAGTCACAGCTTGTGTGCAGACGATTCAGATACCCAGAGTGGATCTCTTGAGCGCTATATTGAGCATAGCTTTCCAAATTTGCCAACCATTTGCCTTTGTCAGCAATGGATAACTCTTCCTTAGCACTATGCTTTGACAAGACAGTAGGGTTGCTCGGCACCATGTAACCAAGCCAAGTAATGACAAGATCATCAGCATTTTCTTTAGTTGGCTTGATGGGACTTGGCGGCTTGGTAGTAGCCGGATCATCATCCATATGATCGATGATGACGTTGTGCTCCTCTGATGGCGGGTCATCAATGGTCTCCTCAGCAGCTTGGAGAGAACTTTTTGTTGTTTGCTTCTCTGGTTCATTAAGGTCTTCAGCTGTTTTGGTCACCTTCATCTTTTTGTTGGGCTTTTCCATAGCTCTGAAAATGAAGCACAAGACAGGGTTAATACGACAATTGAGTGCATGATTGAAAGGAGAGATTTAAAATTCTTACCCAGGCATGATCTTGAAGACTGGGATTTGAATCCCTGTTGAGTCGCCAGAAGAGGAATGAGATGATCCCTGGTAATTTGAGTCGGAAGGGTTAAGAGGTTGTTGAAAAAGACCCACCTTGGGATAAGCTAAGTCGGAAATCGGTGAAACCTCTGGATAACGCTTGCGAGGAGCTGGTGTGTTTGGTAAGCCGGAGGAGAGAATCCCTACTCCGCTGTTCCGGGTCGTGCGGTGAGCTTCATGTTGCTGCTTCTTCAAAATAAAGTTGGGATCCAAATAAGCTAAAGGATGAGAAAACCTTACTTTCTGGCTTCCTTGACGAGTTTTCTGTCTTGGCAGAGGGTCTGAGTCGGAGGAAAGGATAGTTACCATCTGTGTGGCTGCCTTCTGTGTCATCCTGATAGTGATCATTGTCAATAATATGTATAAAAATGATCCAAGGGAATCATGTTCTACCTCCGACTCAATATCATCCAAGTCAAAAGCCTCGGATGTGTTGGTCTTCTTCTTGGCACGCTTTTTCTGAGCCTTATTCTTCGTCTGGTTTGTCTTGCCCGGTTTATCCTGCAGCTTCTTATTCCAAAAAGGATAATCGGCCTGTGGAAATCAAATGATTATAAGAGGATAGTTTAAAGTGAGAATATGATTCAACTTAAAATTGCTACAAACTTATAGCTGGTGGCTTGTTGAGAATGAAGAAAGGATTCAGTCCGGCTTTTGCTGTAATCTGCCAAGCTCTTGTTCAACAGAGACTTGGTCATGTTATTGATATCCTCGTCAGTCAACTGAATCTGGCAGTGACATTGTGGATCTTTCAAGTCGCAAGTATACTCACACATTAAGCTGGGGCGGCGGCTTAAGGGCAGAATTCTCTAGGCGACCACGCATCGAACCAGATCGATTCCGGTCAAGCCGTTGGCCATTAAGGCTCGGATCTTTTAAAAGATGAGCATATATTTTTTCCATTCCGCTATGCTGATGCGGTCTGGAAGAGGATGCCTGTTGCTAAGTCGGCTGGCATGATAACCTGACAGCGGGTTTTCCCCTTCTAGATAAGTGTCTTGGCAATAAAACCAAGTTTGGTTCCAATCTTTGGGATGACTAGGAAGTTTGGTGGCTGGAAAAGTGGCTTCTTTCCGCCTATGAATATAGATGCCACCTAATTCTAGGCTAGGCCCGTCTGTGAACTTGGTCTGCCGGTTTAAATTGTAAAATTCCCTGAATAGTTCTACTGTGGGTTCCTGTTGAGGGTACACCTCGCAGAACACTTGAAAGTTGCAGATGTTTGAAACAGAATTTGGCCCAATATCTTGAGGATGGAGCTCGAAAAAGTCCAGCACATCACGGAAGAATTTTGAACTAGGAGGGATAAAGCCCCGAAGCAAGTGATCAGTGAAGACAATTACTTCACCGTCCCTGGGCTCAGGAGGGGTTTCTGTGCCTGGGACCCTCCAATGCATGACATCTTTTTTTGGCTAGGAAGCCTGTCTGGACATACTCGTTTAATTCATCCTCGGTGACCCAGAAAACAACCCAGTTGCTGAAGGAAATATTCCCTAGAGGCAATAATAAAGTTGTTATTTATATTTCCTTATATCATGATACATGTTTATTATTCATGCTAGAATTGTATTAACTGGAAAGTTAGTACATGTGTGAATACATAGACAAACAAAGTGTCCCTAGTATGCCTCTACTTGACTAGCTTGTTAATCAAAGATGGTTAAGTTTCCTAGCCATGGACATGTGTTGTCATTTGATGAACGGGATCACATCATTAGAGAATGATGTGATGGACTATACCCATCCATTAGCTTAGCACTATGATCATTTAGTTTATTGCTATTGCTTTCTTCATGACTTATACATGTTCCTATAACTATGAGATTATACTACTCCCGAATACCGGAGGAACACCTTATGTGCTATCAAATGTCACAACGTAACTGGATGATTATAAAGATGCTCTAGAGGTGTCTCTAATGGTGTTTGTTGAGTTGGCATAGATCAAGATTAGGATTTGTCACTCCACGTATCGGATAGGTATCTCTGGGCCCTCTCGGTAATGCACATCACTACGAGCCTTGCAAGCAATGTGACTAATGAGTTAGTCACGAGATGATGCATTACAGAAAGAGTAAAGAGACTTGCCAGTGATGAGATTGAACTAGGTATGATGATACCGACGACTGAATCTCGAGCAACTAACATACCGATGACAAAGGGAACAACGTATGCTGTTATGCGGTTTAACCGATAAAGCCTTTGTAGAATATGTAGGAACCAATATGAGCATCCAGGTTCCGCTATTGATTATTGACCGGAGATGAGTTCCGGTCACGTATACATAGTTCCCGAACCCGTAGGGTCCGCACGCTTAACTTTCAATGATGATATGTATTATGAGTTATGTAATTTGATGTACCGAAGGTTGTACGGGGTCCTGGATGTGATCACGTACATGACGAGGAGTCTCAAAATGGTTAAGACATAAAGATTCATATATTGGAAGGTGATGACCCACAAGTATAGGGGATCTATCGTAGTCCTTTCGATAAGTAAGAGTGTCGAACCCAACGAGGAGCAGAAGGAAATGATAAGCGGTTTTCAGCAAGGTATTCTCTGCAAGCACTGAAATAATAGGTAACAGATAGTTTTGTGATAGGATAATTTGTAACGAGTAGCAAGTAATAAAAGTAAATAAGGTGCAGAAAGATGGCCCAATCCTTTTTGTAGCAAAGGACAAGCCTGGACAAACTCTTATATGATGTAAAGTGCTCCCGAGGACACATGGGAATATCGTCAAGCTAGTTTTCATCACGTTCATATGATTCGCGTTCAGTACTTTGATAATTTGGTATGTGGGTGGACCGGTACTTGGGTACTGTCCTTACTTGGACAAGCATCCCACTTATTATTAACCTCTATTGCAAGCATCCGCAACTACAACAAAAGTATTAAGGTAAACCTAACCATAACATGAAACATATGGACCCAAATCAGCCCCTTACGAAGCAACCCATAAACTAGGGTTTAAGCTTCTGTCACTCTAGCAACACATCATCTACTTATTACTTCCCAATGCCTCCTCTTGGCCCAAATAATGGTGAATCGTCATGTAGTCCACGTTCACATAACACCACTAGAGGAGAGACAACATACATCTCATCAAAATATCGAACGAATACCAAATTCGCATGACTACTAATAGCAAGACTTCTCCCATGTCCTCAGGAACAAAGGTAACTACTCACAAAGCATATTCATGTTCATAATCAGAGGGGTATTAATATGCATATAGGATCTGAACATATGATCTTCCACCAAATAAACCAACTAGCATCAACTACAAGCAGTAATTAACACTACTAGCAACCCATAGGTACCAATCCCAGACTTGGAGACAAGAATTGGATACAAGAGATGAACTAGGGCTTTGAGAGGAGATGGTGTTGGTGAAGATGTTGATGGAGATTGCCCTCTCCCGACGAGAGGAGCGTTGGTGATGACGATGGTGATGCTTTCCCCCTCTCGGAGGGAAGTTTCCCCGGCAGAACAGCTCCGCCAGAGCCCTAGATTGGTTCCGCCAAGGTTCCGCCTCGTGGCGGCGGAGTCTCGTCTGGAAAGATGGCTTATGATTTTTTCCTCATCGAAAGACTCCATATAGCAGAAGATGGCCATCGGAGGGCCACCAGGGGGCCCATGATGTAGGGGGCGCGCCCAGGGGGTAGGGCGCGCCCCCATCCTCGTGGGTAGGGTGTGGCCCCCCTGGTGAACTTCTTGCGCTCAGTATTTTTTGTATATTCTGAAAACGTCTTCCGTGAAGTTTCGGGACTTTTGGAGCTGTGCAGAATAGGTCTCTAATATTTGCTCCTTTTACAGCCCAGAGTCCCAGCTGCCTGCATTCTCCCTCTTTATGTAAACCTTGTAAAATAAGAGAGAATAGGCATAAGTATTGTGACATAATGTTTAATAACAGCCCATAATGCAATAAATATCGATATAAAAGCATGATGCAAAATGGACGTATCAACTCCCCCTAGCTTAGACCTCGCTTGTCCTCAAGCGAAAGCCGAAATCAAAAAAATATGTCCACATGTTTAGAGATAGAGGTGTCGATAAAAATAAAATACAGACATGGGGGCATCATGATCATTCTTAGAACAACAACTTATATAATTCTTTTCATATGATCTTTTATGCCAGAGTAATAATTCAATCACAATTTCAAATATGAATTATAAACTTCATTGAAAACTAACAAACTATAATCTCAGTCATTGAAGCAATTGCAATTTATCATAACATAGGAAAGAGTCAATATAAGAGCTTTTCAGCAAGTTCACATACTCAACTATCATATAGTCTTTCACAATTGCTAACACTCACGCAATACTTATGGGTATGGAGATTTAATCGGACACAGAGAAAGATAGGGGCTTATAATTTTGCCTCCCAACATTTTACCTCAAGGGTAATGTCAACAATAATACTTCATGAAAACTCACATCCAATTAGCTATATATTCCATGATCTTTCCAACATGTTGTGCTTGCCAAAAGATAAAATGTAAAAAGGAAGGGTGAAGATCACCATGACTCTTATGTAAGGTAGGAGATAAAAGTAAAAGATAGGCCCTTCGCAAAGGGAAGCAGAGGTTGTCATGCGCTTTTATGGTTGGATGCACAAAATCTTAATGCGAAAGAACATCACTTTATATTGCCACTTGTGATATGGACCTTTATTATGTAGTGTGTCGCTTTTATTTCTTCCATATCACACAATCGTATAAAGCTTATTTCCTCCACACCAATCAATCATACATATTTAAAGAGCATTTTTTATTGCTTGCATCGATGACAACTTACTTGCAGGATCTTACTCAATCCATAGGTAGGTATGGTGGACTCTCATGGCAAAACTGGTTTAAGGGTGTTTGGAAGCACAAGTAGTATCTCTACTTGGTGCAAAGAATTGGCTAGCATGAGGGGGAAAGGCAAGCTCAATCATGTTGGATGATCCAAGACAATATAATTTATCTCAGATGTAAGAAAACATAACCCATTACGTTGTCTTCCTTGTCCAACGTCAACTCTTTAGCATGTCATATTTTAATGAGTGCTCATAATCATAAAAGATGTCCAAGATAGTATATTTATATGTGAAGACCTCTCTTTCTTTATTACTTCCTATTAATTGCAACAATGACCAAAACTATGTTTGTCAACTCTCAACAACTTTTAGTCATCATACTCTTTCTATGTGAGCCCATTACTCTCCATAAGATCCATATGATCTCTTTGTTTCTTTTTATTCTTTCTCTTTTCTTTTATTCACTCAAGATCATGGCAAAATAATCAAGCCCTTGACTCAACACTAATATTTATTATATATAGCTCACGGACTTGATTACATAGAAGGATCATAAAGAAAAACTAACAACTAGATTATACTAAAACTTTATTCTACTAGATCAAGATATTACCAAAAGGATCGAACTAAGAAAAATGGTAAAGATAAAAGTGATGGTGATACTATACCGGGCACTCCCCCAAGCTTAGAAGTTGCCAAGGGGAGTGCCCATACCCATGTGATTATGTCTCCTTTGTTGGTGAAGAAGGTGGAGTTGTTGATGGTGGATAGTCGCACATCGATCATAGGAGGTCTTCTTACTTGTGGATAATGCCTTTGAGTGCGATGATATGCTCCTTCAACAAAATATTTTCACGTGTGAGATACTTATTTTGTATACGAGCTAACTCAATCATCTTGAAAGCTTCGATCTCAGTTTGGGTAAGAAGATTGTGATCAAGTTGACGGATGTCTTCTGTTGTCGGAGCTTGGTCCTCCGTGGCCTTCTTGATCCCTTCATCCTTGTTGATCTCCATGGGTTCTTCTCTCTTCAGCTCTATCTTGATTAGCCAAGCATCGTTGCCCTCATTGTTGGAGGAGGAGGGAGACGACATGATGCCTAGCTTTGACAACTCTGGCAGAAAACACTACAAGAAATATGTCAACTTGTGACCACCACTATTGGTCACTGAATGGTCACAAATTTCCATTTGTGACCTTTTTGTGACCAAAAACAAAAGGTCAAAAGCTGGCCGTCATAAACTGACTATAGCGACCTTTCTTCTGGAATGGTCGAAGACGTTTATGACCAAAATATGTCTACTGTGGCGTTTTGGTCACTAGCAACCTCCCCAGGACACGTAGGCATCTAGTGTGGCAATATGATGTGGCACAAGATTCAGCCCGGTCCAATTCGATTTTCTACATGGGCCTAGCCCAACAATTCAGCCTATTTGTGTTTTTTTCTGTCTGTCAATTTTTGGTTGGGTTCATGGGCCAAGTCCAATATTGCACCCTTTTTATTGTTGGGTTGTGGCCTTTTTGTCTAAACGAATTTAGTTTTTCTTTTTTCCCAAAAGAAGGGTCCACTAGTCAGATGGGTCCCAGTTGTCAGGTTCTATTAAAGTGGGACCCTTTTGGTAGCATCATATTATTCAGATTACAATTTGACAATTTGACAGAAATAAATAACCATGTTTAAATAAGAACAGACAGAAAAGACAAGTAATACTTCAAATAACAACTGCAAGAATCAATCACAGTCATACAAATATACTGGGCTCCTTCTGTCATGACACAGTTACAACACAGATACAAATACAATCAGTCACACAGATATAGGGACAATCACAACGAGAATTGACAATCAGCACAAACTGGGCTCCTGCTCCAGTCAGATGAAACTGTATGCATGACTAACTACGCGACCATAGTCGACTAGGCTACCTTTGCTACACTAGAACAGCAATAGAACTATCATCATGCCTTCGGCCGTCGCCCTGTTACATGAATCAGAAGAGAAGAATCAAAACACTGGAGCCAATATATTATGAACAGAACATTCAAAAAAGGACAAGTTCTTTAGAAAGATAACACAAATTCAGCTAATACAATGATTTTTGTCCCCAGATAGTTAAGACGATATACTCATTCATACAAGGTGACGCAAGAAAATAGAGCACTTTACTCATAGCATACAGAGTATCATTATTAAGTTCATAGGGTTTATAGTGCTTGGACTTATTAGAGTGGTAGCATATCATCATATACATCCGTATGTTCTAGCCCATTTGAAATGTCTAGAAAGACTTATATTTAGGAATGGAGAGAGTAGAATGTAGCATGCGATAAAACCAAAGGATTAGCCAACAATAAAAGAAGGCACTTAATTAGTTCATTACATTTAGTTAAAACTGCTTCTATGAAGCGCGGGACTAAACCATTTAGTTAACACAGCAAGAAGTGCCAAGGAGCATAGTATAGTACTGCACTAAAAGCACCAAGAATCTTCTGGACCAACAACAGAAACAACCAAGAAGCACTCATTTTTCAATTCATAGGGCTAAAAATATATTTATCAGAATGGCACTGAAATCAACCTCTTTATCTATAATCACAAGGTTAGTATGCTTGATAGGCCCATTATGAGTTGCCCTACGGTAATGCCGCAGATGAGACAAAGGACGCACACATTGCTGTAGACATTGGCAAGACAGGAACCAACAAAATGGTGCTTGCCATCTGCAAGGAGAAAGCAGAATACCAAAAAGGTTAGGAAAACAATATAGAATGATAAAACAAAGAAGAGATGCACCCACTCATTAGAGAAGTAGCATACCCAAAAAATGTGAAGCACAAATGGCCACCAAGAAAGAATATTGTTGTATACATTGACAAGATAGGAACCAACAAAATGCAACAGACTAAAACCAAACTTTATACAGCAGGGAATGATTTACAATAACCAAAAGTTTTTGCACAACAAGCAGTAAATAGGTAGTAGATATTAACACCCATGACATAGGACCAGCATAAAAAAGAGCATCGGTGTAGAAAGGCATATAATCAGTGTAGTCAGCAAAAGATAGGGGGAAGAGAAATTGAAAAACCCAGAAAGAGCATTCATATATGAGGCACTAAGCTGTATGAACCAAAAGACTATTGACATCAGCTAGCAAAGAAATGGCAGTTGGCACCACACATATCGGACGACCACATGAAATAGATAGAACAGACTGGTCGGCCATAGCTAACATGGTAAATAGAATAATGCACATATTGTAGAAGACACCACCAGCATGGATTCTAAGAAATGGATTGGAAGAGCTCAGGAAACACAATGTTCCTGGTCTGAGAATCAGTAGTACCATCTTCATTTTCAATCAGGATTTTCAAAGCCTTTTTGAGGTCACACGCGACACTGCTACATAAAGCTGGCCATGCGTGAACACAGGTGCATTAAAGTATAGATCAACACTGCATAACACGTGTCCTACAATATTTTGACTCCTACCTATTTTCTTATTTTACAAAAGCTTGCCATGCGTGTATAGATCAACTTTATATTGTGAATACATAAAGATGGCCATGCGTGAACACAGGTGCATTAAAGAATGAAGAATACATCGACACATAGCACGAACCATGGACAAACATTGGTATGTAACCTCTCTACTCAGTAGGTGCCAATTTAGATGCACTGAATCGACACCAACTTGGGCGAACTGGTGGTATGTGCAGAAACAGCAAAACATTGCAAAAGCTCCTCTTTTCCCAAATTGTGTGGTGAGGAACCAGCCTATGCCCCCAATTCGTCCTGCGGAGGCAACTAGCGGAAATGACTTAAGCATGACCCCAGTTCCCCATAGCTGATTACCCTTGACTCATCTAAATTCTCCTAACAAGGTACAAATTGGCAGGGCTATTTGGAGGAAAAAAGGATCTACTAAAATCTAGCTTACTGAATATTGGTCAGATCACAGGACTGTGCGCGCACACCACAGATCCAACAGATCATAGCGCGAGACAACAGGACCCAAGTCTAACTAAACCGTGCAAACAAGAGGGAGACGAGATCGGAGGAGACGCGTTCGCACCTAGCCGGAGCCGACGATGATGTTGTTGATGGGGATGAAGATGAGCTTGACGAACAAGCCGACGAACCCCATGACGACGAACCCGATCACCGTCCGTGCCGCCACCTTGTGAACTCTGCGCTCCCAATCAGCGTCAGATCTGGCGAAAGAGGAAAATGAACCGGATCTAGACGAGTAGGCACGAGTCTTTGGTCCTTACCCTTGCGGTCGGGCTTGTGGCAGCGCTTGACGAGGCGGACGCTGTCGTTGGCGAACTCGCGGAGGGGGTCCACCACGGAGTCGACGACGTCCATGGCTGCTTCCGGCGGGAAGGCGAGATCTCCGAGCCGACGACGACGACGAGGTCGCGCGCGTGAGGGGAAGTGAGGGGGAAGCCAACGGGCAAATGGTGTGTTGTTTGGATTTGTGCTCTGGATCTGCGAGGAGGGGAGGAGGAGGCCCGACGGCGAGTTATGGTGGGAGGATGTGGTCTGAATCGGGGAGAGGGGGCGGGGGCAACGGCGGCGGCGGGAATGGATCTCCTCGCCGCGGCGGGACGGGGAAGGAGGGGGCAGCGACGGGGGGCCGTCGTCGTTGGTCGTTGCAGGTCAAGAGCAGCGGCGCTTGGGGGGAGGCCGGCGGCAGGGTACGAGTTGGGACGGCGGAGAGGGAGGTCTGGGTCGGGGAGGGAGATCTGGGTCGGGGAAAGGGAGGCGGCGCCGAATGGGTCGGGGAGAGGGAGAGGGAGGGGAGTCTACTGCACGATGCTAGGGTTTGGTTGGCCAGCATGCGTTTAGGAGACATTGGATCTGTATGGTCTGGACGGCTCAGATCGGCTTAGGGGGGTGATCCGTGGGAAGGGAGGTTCTGCCTTCTGATTGGTCCAAGAAATGTGTCATTTTGAAACAGGCATAACAAATTCAAAAAAAATAAAAAAAATGCAAAACCTTCGCGTTTTGTCATCATATGTGGCCAAGTTCCTAGGAAAAATAACAAACTTGTAACACGGCAATTATTATAAAAAAGTGTTCTCAGAAATGAGCTATCACGTGTGGAGATCAATGGCTTTCAAGCCAAATGATCACTCTTATGGCCACATTCATGGCATAGTTTGTTCAAATGATCTCACATTGTGCACAAGGGTGCATATTGGAATGGCAAACAATGTTGCCTAAGGAAGTTTTCATTTTCTTTGGATGAAAAAACCATTTTCCATTTTTTTGAGTGCCTAAAAGGAGGTTTTTTTTGTGAAGGACCTCCCAAATAATTGTTGCAAAATTGGATCAAATCAATTACTAGGCCATGTTTAATGCACAATTGACCAAATGGTTCGGTGTAAAAAAGTTTTGATCCACCTCTCATGAAAAAGACAAATTTCCGCTGATTCAACTCGAAGCGGGTCAAATTTGAACTGTAGCTGCCTTGTAGTTTGCTCTTTATTTTTTCCAAAAATCATTTCTAGGTACATAAGTATCTATTTAATCATAGAAACACCAAAAAAATCCAAGATTTAACCACTAGCTAAGAACGGTCATTCCCGCCGTTTTGACCGCATTTTGAAACGGGCATAAAAAATTCAAAAAATCAAAAAATTGGGAAACCTTCACATTGTGTCATTATATGTGGCCAAGTTCCTAGGAAAAATAACAAACTTGTAATACGGTAATTATTTTAAAAAAGTGTTCTCAAAAACGAGCTATCACGTGTGGAGATCAATGGCTTTCAAGCCAAATGATCAATCTTATGGCCACATTCATGGCATAATTTGTTCAAATGATCCCATATTGTGCACAAGGGTGTATATTGGAATGGCAAACAATGTTGCCTAAGGAAGTTTTCATTTTCTTTGGACGAAAAAACCATTTTCCATTTTTCGAGTGCCCAAAAGGAGGTTTTTTTGTGAAGGACCTCCCAAATAAAATACTAGGCCATATTTAATGCACAATTGACAAAATTGTTGGGCGTCAAAAGTTTTGATCCACCTCTGGTGAAAAAGACAAATTCCCACCGATTCAGCAGGAAGCGGGTCAAATTTGAACTGCAGCTGCCTCATAGTTTACTATTTATTTTTTCCAAAAATCATTTATAGTTACATAAGTACCTATTTAATCATAAATACATGGTTTGATGGCGATAGGTCGAGGTTTGGGCGGTGGCCAAGGCCCCTAACTCTAGAGCGCGTAAACTCGCATGCCCGACGCGTGGTCATCGCGTGACCGTGGCGTTGCCATGTGTTCTGGGCAGCCTAGGCATGTCTAGTGGGTTGGGCACTCCCCAGGTAGGTTCTAGGAAGAATATTACAACATAAGATTCTCACGAGGAGACCGATCGATGCTCAAACATGAATTAGCAGCCAAGTGTTTGATTAGCGGTACGGGAAACGCACATGGCCAATGGGCGTGAGTTTTTGCTGAGGATGATCATCGACTAAGAAGAATGTCTTTGCAAATTTTCAGATCAAAAGGAGGATCCTAGGTGGTACTTGCTTTGCAAAGTACCACACTGGACAGAAATATGAATGTTGAAGCTGTGCTCAAAATAATGAATGGATTGAGCTGAAATTTGGTGGAGGATGGTTATTTGGGCATTGGAAAGCACCGTATAAAATTGATACCATTTGGACATGCCAAAGTGGTACTTCCTTCACAATGCTCTTCTATGGACAGAAACTTGGGAAAACTATTGAGAGAAATTGGATGAATGAAATGAGCTCAAATTTGGTGTAGGTAAGTAACATAGGTATGGTTATGCCTTGGTAGATTTCCAGATCATTTGGGTAAGCCTAGCTAGTACTTACTTCACAAAGCTTCTCTCGAGGTAGAAACTTTGAAAATTTCTTAAGAAAGATTGACTAGGAAAATAGAGCTGAATATTATCATGTGGCAATGATTTGGGTATGGAAGAGTGCCCAAAGAGTTTGAGGTTAATAGGAGGGGTCTAGATAACACTTGCTTTGCAACGTGCCAATTTGGCCATAAAATATAAATTGAACCTGGGCTCACATAGATAATTTTCCTGAGTTGCAATTTGGAGGAGGGTGATAATTTGGGCATATGAAGAAACTGTATAAATTTCATGTCATTTGGATATATAAAAAAGTTACTTCCTTCACAATGCTTCTAGGTGGACAAAAACTTTGGAAATTTGCCGAGGAAGATTTGCTAGGCAAGTGGAGCTGAATTTTGTCATGCGGTAATGATTTGCATAGGAAAGAGTGCCCAAAAATTCCGAGGGCAACCAAGAATATATAAATAGCACTTCCTTCATAAAATGCTGTCGTGAACAGAATAGGAAAATGAATATTGTTGAATTAGTTTTGAACTAGGCAAGGAAGGATTTTTACATATTTGATGAAGATATGACCCAAAGAATTTATGAGATTTTTTGGGAATTTTGGGAATGACAGAAATATAGGTTGCTTCACAACCTAGGGCAAAAACTGCCACATGGACATGACACATAGGCAAAACTGATGAGGTGGCGCCTAGTCATAGCAACCCACCACAATTTACAAGGTTATGACCATCTATATTGGTCATGATCAGCTTGAAATAAGGCAGCAGACCAGTGCTATCTGCTTTATGACCATTTCGTGTAAGGAAATTACGACCTTTCTGACCAAAATGGTCGTTATAGTTTAGGTTTTGGAGCCCCCCGAACAACTTTTGACCAATTGGTCTGAAATGGTCATAGATCTATGACCAATTCTTCCAGGGTCACTAACAGAAGGTCACAAGTTGACATACTTCTTGTAGTGAAACAGCTCGAAACAAGAACAAGAGATTTTTGCGTGATATGGTGGTCAAAACCTTCGGGAGATTATATAATGATTTTTTACCGACCAAAATACCTAACATGTAAGAAAACAGAGTCTGGAGAGCACACAAGGTGCCCACAAGGTAGGGGGGCGCGCCCTCCACCCTCGTGGAGGCCTCGTGTCCTTCCCAGACTGCTTCTTATTTTTCTATTTTTCTAAATATTCCAAAATGGAGAAATATTGCCATAAAAACTGTTTTGGAGTCGGTTTACTTACCGTACCACATACCTATTCCTTTTTGGAGTCTGAAACATTCCGAAAAGTATCCCTTATTTATTCCTCCGGGGTTACGGTTTCAATAACATTGGTTTCAACATTTATAGGATTAACTGAGATATAATGTTTAATTCTTTGACCATTCACCACCTTCGGATTTGTGCCTTCGAAGTTGTTGATTTTTATAGCACCGGAACGATAGACCTCCTCGATAACGTAAGGACCTTCCATTTAGAGAGAAGTTTTCCTGCAAAAAATCTTAAACGAGAGTTGTATAATAACACATAATCACCTAAATTAAACTCGTGCTTTTGTATTCTTTTGTCATGCCATATTTTAACTTTTTCTTTAAATAATTTGGCATTCTCATAGGCTTGGGTTCTCCATTCATCAAGTGAGCTAATGTCAAATAACCTCTTCTCACCGGCAAGTTTGAAATCATAATTGAGCTCTTTAATAGCCCAATAAGCCTTATGTTCTAGTTTGAGAGGTAGGTAACATGCTTTTCCATAAACTATTTTATACGGAGACATACCCATAGGATTTTTATATGCAGTTCTATAGGTCCATAATGGATCATCAAGTTTCTTGGACCAATTCTTTGTAGATCTATTAACAGTCTTTTGCAAAACGAATTTGAGTTCTCTGTTGCTCAATTCTACTTGACCACTAGACTGTGGGTGCTAAGGAGATGCAATTCTATGATTAACATCATACTTAGCAAGCATTTTACGGAAGCACCATGAATAAAATGTGAACCACCATCAGTCATTAAATATCTAGGGACTCCAGACCTTGGAAAAATAACTTCTTTAAGCATTTTAATAGAAGTGTTATGATCAGCAATACTAGTTGGAATAGCTTCTACCCACTTAGTAACGTAATCAACAACAACTAAAATATGTGTATATCCATTAGAGGCAGGAAAACGTCCCATATAATCAAAGCCCCAAACATCAAATGGTTCAATAACAAGTGAATAATTCATAGGAATTTCTTGACGTCTACTAATATTACCAATTCTTTGACATTCATCACAAGATAAGACAAACTTACGGGCATCCTTGAAGAGAGTAGGCCAATAAAACCCGGTTTGTAATACCTTATGTGCAGTTCTATCTCGAGCGTGGTGTCCTCCATAAGCCTCGGAATGACACTTGTGTAAGATATGTTACTGTTCATTCTCAGGTACACAACATCTAATAACACCATCTAATCCTTTATAAAGATGTGGGTCATCCCAAAAGTAATGTCTCAAATCATAGAAGAACTTTTTCTTTTGCTGGTATGTGAAACTAGGTGGTATAAATTTATCAACAATATAATTAGCATAAACAGCATACCATGGAGCAGTGTGAGAAGCATTTATGTGATTTAATTGTTCATCAGGGAAGCTATCATCAATAGGTAGTGGGTCGTCAAGAACATTTTCTAACCTAGACAAGTTGTCTGCAACGGGGTTCTCAGCTCCCTTTCTATCAATAATATGCAAATCAAATTCTTGTCACAAGAGAAACCATCTAATAAGTCTAGGTTTAGCATCTTTCTTTTCCATGAGATATTTAATAGCAGCATGATCAGTGTGAATAGTTACTTTAGAATCAACAGTATAAGGTCTGAACTTATCACAAGCAAATACAACTGCTAAGAATTCCTTTTTAGTAGTAGCATAATTTCTCTGAGCATTTTCTAGAGTTTTACTAGCATATTGAATAACATTTAATTTCTTATCAACTCTTTTCCCTAGAACAGCACCTACAGCATAATCACTAGCATCACACATAATTTCAAAGGGTAAATTTCAATCAGGTGGCTGAACAATAGGTGCAGAGATTAATGCTTTCTTAAGTATTTCAAATGCTTCTACGCAATCATCATAAAAAACAAATAGTATATCTTTTTGTAATAAATTAGTCACAGGCCGAGAAATTTTGGAGAAGTCCTTAATGAACCTCCTATAAAAACCGGCATGACCAAGGAAACTTCTTATACCTTTGATGTCCTTGGGACATGGCATCTTTTCAATAGCATCAACCTTGGCTTTATTAACCTCAATGCCTCTTTCAGAAACTTTATGCCCCAATACAATACCTTGATTAACCATAAAGTGGCACTTTTCCAAAGTCAAGACAAGATTAGTTTCTTCACATCTTTGCAAAACTCGGTCAAGGTTGCTTAAGCAATCATCAAAGGAGGATCCATAGACGGAAAAATCGTCCATGAAATCCTCACAAATCCTTTCACAAAAGTCAGAGAATATAGCCATCATGCATCTTTGAAAGGTAGAGGGTGCATTACATAAACTAAAAGGCATACGTCTATAATCAAAAGTACCAAAAGGGCAAGTAAAAGTAGTATTTGATTGATCATTGGCTGACACAGGTATTTGAGAAAAACCAGAATAACCATCTAGAAAGCAAAAATGAGTATGTTTGGATAATCTTTCTAGCATTTGATCGATAGAAGGTAAGGGGTAATGATCTTTTTTAGTAACTTTATTTAATTTGCGAAAATCAATTACCATCCTATAACCTGTAATAATTCTTTGAGGAATCAATTCATCTTTATCATTAGGAACGACAGTAATACCTCCCTTCTTAGGGACACAATGGACAGGACTTACCCACTGACTATCAGCAACGGGATAGATTATACCTGCCTCAAGAAGCTTTAGTATTTCCTTTCTTACCACTTCCTTCATCTTAGGATTCAGCCGTCGTTGATGATCACGAACTGGTTTGGCATCTTCCTCCAAATTTATTTTGTGTTGACATAGAGTGGGACTACTGCCCTTAAGATCATCAAGAGTATATCCAATAGTGATACGTCCATTTTGCATCATGCTTTTATATCAATATTTATTGCATTATGTGTTGTTATTACACATTATGTCACAATACTTATGCCTATTCTCTCTTAGTTTACAAGGTTAACCTAAAGAGGGAGAATGCCGGCAGCTGGGATTCTGGGCTGGAAAAGGAGCAAATATTAGAGACCTATTCTGCACAGCTCCAAAAGTCCTGAAACTTCACGGAAGACGTTTTCAGAATATATAAAAAATACTCAGTGGAAGAGATTCACCAGGGGGGCACACCCTGCCATGAGGGTGGGGGGCGCACCCTACCCCCCTGGGCGCACCCCCTACCTCATGAGCTCCCTGGTGGCCCTCCGGTGGCCATCTTCTTCTATATGAAGTCTTTCGATGGAAAAAAAATAAGAAGCCATCTTCTCGGACGAAACTCCGCCGCCATGAGGCGGAACCTTGGCGGAACCAATCTAGGGCTCCGGCAGAGCTGTTCTACCGGGGAAACTTCCCTCCCGGAGGGGGAAATCATCGCCATCGTTATCACCAAAACTCCTCTCATCGGGAGAGGGAAATCTCCATCAACATCTTCATCAGCACCATCTCCTCTCAAAACGCTAGTTCATCTCTGGTATCCAATTCTTGTCTCCAAGTCCGGGATTGGTGCTAGTAGGTTGCTAGTAGTGTTAGTTACTGCTTGTAGTTGATGCTAGTTGGTTTATTAGGTGGAAGATCATATGTTCAGATCCTATATGCATATTAATACCCCTCTGATTATGAACATGTTTATGCTTTGTGAGTAGTTACGTTTGTTCCTGAGGACACGGGAGAAGTCTTGCTATTAGTAGTCATGTGAATTTGGTATTCGTTCGATATTTTGATGAGATGTATGTTGTCTCTCCTCTAGTGGTGTTATGTGAACATCGACTACATGACACTTCATAGTTATTTGGGCCTAGAGGAAGGAATTGGGAAGTAATAAGTAGATGATGGGTTGCTAGAGTGACAGAAGTTTAAACCCTAGTTTATGCGTTGCTTCGTAAGGGGCTGATTTGGATCCATATGTTTCATGCTATGGTTAGGTTTACCTTAATACTTTTGTTGTAGTTGCGGATGCTTGCAATAGAGGTTAATCATAAGTGGAATGCTTGTCCAAGTAAGGATAGTACCCAAGCACCGATCCACCCACATACGAAATTATCAAAGTACCGAACGTGAATCATATGAGCGTGATGAAAACTAGCTTGATGATATTCCCATGTGTCCTCGGGAGCGCTTTTCTTTATATAAGAGTTTGTCCAGGCTTGTCCTTTGCTACAAAAAGGGTTGGGCCACCTTGCTGCACCTTATTTACTTTTGTTACTTGTTGCTCGTTACAAATTATCCTATCACAAAACTATCTCTTACCACTTGTTTCAGTACTTGCAGAGAATACCTTGCTGGAAACCGCTTATCATTTCCTTCTGCTCCTCGTTGGGTTCGACACTCTTACTTATCGAAAGGACTACAATAGATCCCCTATACTTGCGGGTCATCAAATAGCAGGATGGTGCTTCTTCAGAGTTTTCAATAATCCCTCTTCTTCATGCTCTGAAAGGTTAGCACTAATAATAACAGGATATATTTTTTTTCGAATCAAGATAAGCATATTTAAGAGTATCAGGTAATGGTTTAAGCTCAAACAAGGGATCACCCTTGGATGGAGGAGGATCCCCTAGGATTTCGACGGGCAAATTGTGTTTCGGGATGGGTTACTGTTTAAAGAATACTTCATCTATTTCACTTCTTTCATTCATAAACATACCATTTTCATGGTCTAGCAAATATTGTTCTAAAGGATCACTAGGAGGTAAGGCAATAGAAGCAAGACCAATAATTTCATCTTTACCAGGCAATTCCTCTTCACGGTGTTGTCTACGAAATTTAGAGAAATTAAATTCATGAGACATATCACCTAAACCAATAGTAACAACATCCTTTTTGCAATCTATATTAGCATTCACAGTGTTGCCGGGGAGTGAAGCGCCTTTGGTAGGTGGAATTTGGTAAGGAAAAATTTATATAGTGTGCTGAAATTTACTGTCACTTATTACCATGGAAAGTAATTCTCTGAGGGGCTTGTTCGGGTTATCTTCACCCTGACCAGTAGAGCAAAGAGTTGCTCCTCAACCTACTGAACCTACTGAAAATGAAAATGTCTGCTTTGAAATTCCTTCGGGTATGATAGAAAAACTGCTAGCTAATCCCTTTTTAGGAGATGGAACAAAACATCCTGATGAGCATCTAATATATGTGGATGAAGTTTGTGGATTATTTAAGCTTGCAGGTGTACCCGGAGATGTTGTTAAGAAGAAGGTTTTCCCTTTATCTTTGAAGGGAGATGCATCGACATGGTATAGGCTATGTGATGATATGGGGTCTTGGAATTACAAACGATTGAAACTGGAATTTCATCAGAAGTTTTATCCTATGCATCTTGTTCATCGTGATCGCAATTATATATATATATATATATATATTGGCCTCGCGAAGGAGAAAGCATTGCTCAAGCTTGGGGGAGGCTTAAATTAATGTTATATTCATGCCCCAGTCATGAGCTCTCAAGAAAAATGATTATTCAAAATTTTTATGCTCGGCTTTCTGATAACAATCGCACCATGCTTGATACTTCTTGTGCTGGCTCTTTTATGATGAAGACTATTGAATTCAAATGGGATTTATTGGAAAGAATTAAACGCAACTCTGAAGATTGGGACCTTGACAAAGGTAAGGAGTCAGGTATGACACCTAGTTTTGATTGTGTTAAATCTTTTATGGATACCGATGTTTTCCGTAAATTTAGCACTAAATATGGACTTGACTCTGAGATAGTAGCTTCTTTCTGTGAATGTTTTGCTACTTATGCTGATCTCCCCAAGGAGAAGTGGTTTAAATATCATCCTCCCATAGAAGTAAAAGTAGATGCACCAATTAAAGTTAAAGAAAAGATTGTCACTTATAATGATCCAATTGTTCCTACTTCTTATGTTGAGAAACCACCTTTCCGTGTCAGGATAAAGGATCATGCTAAAGCTTCAATTGTGGTTCGTAAAAGCAATATTAAAACTTATACACCTCCTGAGAAAATTAAAGTTGAAACTAATACTGCTATTGTTAAAGATCTCTTGTCTGATAATATTGATGGGCATGTTATTTATTTCTGTGATGAAACTGCTAGAATTGATAAACCTTGTGCTAAAGAAAAACCTAGACATGTGGTAGGCATGCATGTTATTTCTGTTAAAATAGGAGATCATTTTTATCATGGCTTACGTGATATGGGTGCCAGTGCTAGTGCAATTCCTATTAGCCTATATAGAGAAATTATGCATGATATTGCACCTGTTGAGTTAGAAGATATTGATGTCACAATTAAACTTGCCAATAGAGATACTATTTCACCAATGGGAATTGTTAGAGATGTTGATGTCTTGTGTGGGAAAACTAAATATCCTGCTGATTTTCTTGTTCTTGGATCCCCACAAGATAGCTTTTGTCCCATTATATTTGGTAGACCCTTCCTGAACACTGTTAATGCTACCATAGATTGCAAAAGGGATGTTGTTACTATCGGTTTAGATGATATGACTCATGAATTTAATTTCTCTAAGTTTAGTAGACAACACCGTGAAGAAGAATTACCTAGTAAGGATGAAATTATTGGTCTCGCTTCTATTACGGTACCTCCTAGTGATCCTTTAGAACAATATTTGCTAGACCGTGAAAATGATATGTTTATGAATGAAAGAAGGGAAATAGACGAAGTATTCTTTAAACAGGAACCTATTCTGAAAAACAATTTGCATGTTGAAATCCTAGGTGATCCTCCTCCACCCAAGGGTGATCCCGTGTTTGAGCTTAAACCGTTACCTGATACTCTTAAATATGCTTATCTTGATGAGAAAAAGATATATCCTGTTATTATTAGTGCTAACCTTTGAGAGCATGAGGAGGAGAGATTATTGAAAACTCTGAACAAGCACCATGCTGCTATTGGTCCCACTCTATTTCAACATAAAATTAATTTGGAAGAAGATGCTAAACCAGTTCATGATCATCAACGACGTCTGATTCCTAAAATGAAAGAAGTGGTAAGAAAGGAAATACTAAAGCTCCTTGAGGCAGGTATAATCTATCCCTTTGTTGATAGCCAGTGGGTAAGTCCTGTCCACTGTGTCCCTAAGAAGGGAGGTATTACTGTCGTTCCTAATGATAAAGATGAATTGATTCCTCAAAGAATTATTACAGGTTATAGGATGGTAATTGATTTTCGCAAATTAAATAAGGCATCTAAAAAGGATCATTACCCCTTACCTTTTATCGATCAAATGCTAGAAAGACTATCCAAACATACACATTTTTGCTTTCTAGATGGTTATTCTAGTTTCTCTCAAATACCTGTGTCAGCCAAAGATCAATCAAAGACTACTTTTACATGCCCTTTTGGTACTTTTGCTTATAGATGTATGCCTTTTGGTCTATGTAATGCACCTGCTACCTTTCAAAGATGCATGATGGCTATATTCTTTGACTTTTGTGAAAAGATTTGTGAGGTTTTCATGGACGAACTCTCCGTCTATGGATCTTCTTTTGATGATTGCTTGAGCAACCTTGATCAAGTTTTGCAGAGATGTGAAGAAACTAATCTTGTCTTGAATTGAGAAAAGTGCCACTTTATGGTTAACGAAGGTATTGTCTTGGGGCACAAAGTTTCTGAAAGAGGTATTGAGGTTGATAAAGCCAAGGTTGATGCTATTGAGAAGATGCCATGTCCCAAGGACATCAAAGGTATAAGAAGTTTCCTTGGTCATGCCGGACTTTATAGGAGGTTCATTAAGGACTTCTCAAAAATTTCTCGGCCGCTGACTAGTTTATTACAAAAAGGTATACCATTTGTTTTTGATGATGATTGTTGAGGGAGTCCTGGATTAGGGTGTATCCGGACAGCCGGACTATATCCTTTGGCCGGACTATTGGACTATGAAGATACAAGATTGAAGACTTCGTCCCGTGTCCGGATGGGACTCTCCTTGGCGTGGAAGGCAAGCTAGGCAATACGGATATGTAAATATCCTCCCTTGTAACCGACCTTGTGTAACCCTAGCTCCCTCCGGTGTCTATATAAACCGGAGGGTTTAGTCCGTAGGACAACATACAATCATACCATAGCCTAGCTTCTAGGGTTAGCCTCTACAATCTCGTGGTAGATCAACTCTTGTAATACTCATATCATCAAGAACAATCAAGCAGGAAGTAGGGTATTACCTCCATCAAGAGGGCCCGAACCTGGGTAAACATCTTGTCCCCCGCCTCCTGTTACCATCCCTGAGATCCGCCAGTTTTGACACCGACATTGGTGCTTTCATTGAGAGTTCCACTGTGTCATCACCATAAGGCTTGATGGCTCCTTCGATCATCGGTAGCAATGTGGTCCAGGGTGAGGTTTTCCTCCCCGGACAGATCTTTGTATTCGGCGGCTTCGCACTGCGGGCCAATTCGCTTCGCCATCTGGAGCAGATCGAGAGCTATGCCCCTGGCCATTAGGTCAGATTCGGAAACTTGAACTACATGGCCGATATCCGCGGAGACTTGATCTTCGACGGATTCGAGCCCATATCAGGTGTGCCGCACAGTCACGACGAGCATGACATAACTCTGCCGTCGGACAGTATTCGGGAGATCGCATCTGCAACTACTC
This sequence comes from Triticum urartu, assembly GCF_056163025.1. NCBI lineage: Eukaryota > Viridiplantae > Streptophyta > Magnoliopsida > Poales > Poaceae > Triticum > Triticum urartu. The sequence continues at coordinate 654,101,577 of NC_141879.1, forward strand.
CGGCCGTCAATCCGGAGCAAATCGCGCCATCCGAGAGCAGAGGGATAGACCCCACCACGGAGGCCGCGCTCTCAGCGGCGATAGAGCCAGACACTGACTTCACCCCTTACGAGAGCCGTGTTGCCGAACCACTGGATTCACCCCCGGCCACGGACTCCAAGCCTCTTATATCCGTGCCCGTCGAACCCGACTGGGCGCCGATCATGGAGTTCACCTCCGCGGATATCTTTCAGCACTCGCCTTTCGGCGATGTGCTAAATTCATTAAGGTCTCTCTCCTTGTTAGGAGAACATTGGCCGAACTATGTTCGGCTAGAATGGGATGCGGACGACGGAGAAATTCGCTGCCCACCCACCACCCACTTGGTAACCACTGTCGATGACTTAACCGACATGCTTAACTTCGACTCCGAAGACATCGACGGCATGAACGAAGATGCAGGAGACGAACAGGAACCAGCGCCCACAACTTCATCACATGACATATACATGCTGGATACACCCAAAGAGGGCAATGGCGAAGAGATAGCGGAGGATGCCCCCTCCAAGCAACCCAAGCGCCGACGTCAGGGGCGCCGCTCTAAGTCCCGCCATAGCGAAAACAGTGATAACAGCGCAAGAGGAAATAACGGTCTAGTCAACTCTAGAAGAAACGACGACTGCACCGCCCAGGTGGCAGAGCACGCCGAAGATGCAAACGGCAAACATAGTGCGGATCCGGTGTCCGAACACGGCGACGCCAAGGATAAACCTCATCAAACCTCATCTCAGGAGGAAAATAGTCCGGATGAAGAGGCACATATCATCCCGGATACGCACTTGGAGCAAGAGAACCTCCGTAGAAGGCTTATTGCCACAACGAGGAGCATGAAGAAGCAGAAGCAAAGGCTTAAGGACGCACAAGATACGCTCAACAGTAGATGGAACAAAGTGCTCGACAACGAAACAAAGTATGGTGGAAGTTACCACACAAATAGCTATCCAAAGCGCAAGCTATTACCTAAATTCGACGATGAGGCCTTAGAGCCCACGCAGCCGAAAAATGACACGGCCAATCGGCCGGATCCACCACCTTGTGACCGTGATAGAGCGGCCAACAAAGTCGCACATAAGTCAACACACGATCTACGTGAGAACTTGCGCCAAAAATCTGGTGCGACCAGATCCATCTACGGATCTAGGAAGCTCGCTCCAGCACAAAATCAAAACCGAATACTACAACCGTCTAAACTCCATGGCATGTCCCAATACAGGGGCGCCGCACACTCCCTATGTTTCACAGATGAGGTGCTGGATCACGAATTCCCAGAAGGATTCAAACCAGTGAACATAGAGGCGTACGACGTGACCACAGACCCTAGAGTCTGGATCGAGGACTTTATCCTCCATATCCATATGGCTCGCGGAGATGATCTCCATGCCATTAAATACTTACCCCTCAAGCTCAAAGGACCAGCTCGGCACTGGCTGAAAAGCCTCCCTGAAAACTCAATTGGAAGTTGGGAGGAGCTCGAGGACGCTTTTCGGGCTAATTTGCAAGGGACTTACGTCCGACCTCCAGATGTAGACGATTTAAGTCATATAATCCAACAGTCCGGAGAGTCTGCCCGAAAGCTTTGGAACAGATTCCTCACCAAGAAGAACCAAATCGTCGACTGTCCAGACGCCGAAGCCTTAGCAGCTTTTAAACACAGCGTCCGAGACGAATGGCTCACCAGACACCTCGGCCAAGAAAAACCGAGAACAATGGCAGCCCTAACAAGCCTCATGACCCGCTTTTGCGCGGGCGAAGACAGCTGGTTAGCCTGTAGCAGCACCAGCGACCCAAGCACATCTGAAGTCAGGGATGGCAATGGAAAACCACGACGCAACAAAAACAAGTGTCGAAATAAAGAAGGTAGCCCAGATAATACGGCGGTAAACGCTGGATTCAGGGGCTCTTGACCAGGTCAGCGGAAAAAGCCTTTTAAAGGTAGCAGAGAAGGACCATCTGGCCTAAACAAGATTCTTGACAAGCTCTCTCAGATTCATGGCACCCCCGACAAACCTGGAAATCACACCCACAGAGAATGTTGGGTCTTCAAGCAGGCCAGTAAGCTAAACACCGAACACAAAGGGGAAGAGACACCAAGCGAAGACGAGGACGAACCTCACCAGCAAAGAACTGGAGGACAGAAAAAATTCCCACCAGAGGTTAAAACGGTAAAGGTGATCCATGTGACGAAGAAGAGAAGCAAACACGCACTTTGAGACACACACGCCATAGAGCCCGTCACCCATAGGATCAACCCCTGGTTGGTCTGCCCGATCACTTTTGATTGCAGGGATCACGCGTCAAGCATCCGGCACGAAGGATTGGTGGCCTTGGTGTTAGACCCAATAATAAATGGGTACCATCTCACACGAGTCCTCATGGACGGCGGCAGTGATCTCAATATGATATATCAGGACACAGTCCGCAAAATGGGGATAGACCCGACACAAATAATCCATAGTAATACTACCTTCAAGGGAGTAATACCAGGCCAAGAGGCCCGCGGTACGGGCTCTCTACTGCTAGAGGTTGTATTCGGTTCTCCCAAATAACTTCCGAAGCGAAAGGTTAACTTTCCACGTTGCTCCATTCCGAAGTGACTATCAAGCACTACTTCGAAGAACGGCTTTCGCTCGTTTTCATGCAATACTGCATTATGCTTTTCTCAAGCTTAAGATGCCCGGTCCACATGGCATCATCACAATTAGCGGAAATACTGAACGCTTTTCACGTACGGAAGAGGATGCGGCGGCTTTAACAGCCGCAAACAAGACGGCCTCACCAACAAGAAAAGATGACAGGTCATCAAGACCACGGACACGGTTAGACGAGTCCGGCGCTCCGCTACATATACATGAGATTGGTTTGATGATCAAACCCTCATAGACGATACCAGGGCTTCCCGCGTGTAATCAGGGCCAGCCCGGCTCAACTTGACTTCTCTTGAATTTTGATAGTTCATTGATAATAACCAATTCCTTCTTTTTGGCACGGCAACTTTCACCTAAGTTCTTTCCTTTTAAAGATGACAATCGTGCTACACCTGTCCAAGACATGGCACAATGGAGACACAGGCGCAAACGTGCAGCAGGGACCCGCCCAAAGGTTTCTTTTTAGATTAAGACCCTACGTAAACCTTTTTTTACTGTCTCTTGTTGCTCACATCCTCCGGATACTCTACACAACCAAGAAGGGTGCTGACGTTATTGGCATGTGGCCACGTCAGGATATTGCACATACCTGGACACACGGGGTTTATTATTAAGGGCATTGTTCAGCCCGGTATATGTTATAAAGACCGAACACCTTAGGGAGTGTTCGGCGTCGCGAGTTTGGACCTATATGCATCAGCTCCGAATCATGTCTTTGGTCAAATGTTGGGTTTGCCCGGCTCCCATGTTTTGGTACCTTACGTTCAGCCATATCGGCTGAGGTAGCATTGGGAGAACTACTGTGATTGTGCCCTGGTTCATCCGGATGAGCACCTCAGTAGAGAAAGCTGAAAACTAACTGTCATGATATAGTGAGAGACTGGTCAACCACTCGATGACTCCGCGGAATCTTTGGGATTCCTCTGCATTAACGAAGGGCCGTTTCCCGGCCATGTACGTATGCGCCCCGTATTCGGACGAGCGCGGAAGTACCAGGGGCTATATAGTAGCCCCACCGTCAAACTCCTATGGCTAAGTGAAAGTGTTAAAGCAATATAGTCCGATTTCCTCGTTCGCTGCGCTATCACCTCCTTAATGGACCAAGACGTTGGATCAAGTGTGGATACGTGTTTTCGGCAAACACCCCCGCATTATATGCGTGGGGGCGAAAGCCGATGACTGCAAACTTTCAGGTTATATAAATATATACATAAACGGTCGCACAGGAGGCATCATAATACTTTCAGGCAAAAGTAAAAACACAGCCTTGATAACTCAATAAAACTTTGTTTTTACAATGGGAGTACATGTCCCTAGAACTTAATATTCTTCGAGCACTGAGCCTCTATCGAATGAGCACATTCAAGAACTTCTTCAAAGTAGTGCTCGGCAGCCACTCGGCCTACGGCCGAACCCTGTGTGGCAATAGTGGTGGCCTCCATCTCTGCCCGGTATGTCTTGACACGGGCAAAGGCCATCCGCGCACCCTCTATGCATGTCGATCTCTTTATAGCATCGATGCGCGTCACAGCACCAAGGAATTGTTGCACTAAACTAAAGTAGCTATTCGGCCTTGGCCCTCCCGGCCATAGATGATCCACAACGGACCTCATGGAAAGTCCGGAAAACCTATGGAGCTCAGCCCACTCGGCCATTTGCTCATTCAACAGCAGCGGACTGCCTGGAGAATGAAACTGTGACCAGAACAAATGTTCCACTACGTGATCTTTCCGATCCCCAAAGTACTCGGCCGCATCAGCAGCACTTGCAGCCAAATCCACATAGGCGTCCGCAAAACTCCATAGTCGGTCAAGAGGAGCATACTTCGGATCTCCGAACTTCGTCCGCAACAAGATGGGCTTCCCAGACACGATATCTGCAGCTTGGTGCAGCTCCTCCTTCATCGCTCTAATTTTGGATCGGGCTTCCTTGGCAGCTACTAGGGCCTTCTCCAGGTCCATCGCCTTCGCTCGGCTTTCTTCTTCAAGAAGCTGGTAGCGGTCAGCGGCATCTTTCAACTCTATAGCCATTTTGGCTATTCTTTCCTTTCTCTCGCAATGCATGGCCTGTTCAGCCCTCAACTCTTCGGCCGCCTTTAGAGCGGCCGCATTGCTACTCCTTGCTTGTTCCTTGGATCGGGCAAGCTCCGCCTGAAGGGTTTCCATGGTAGAAGCTCCATCTACAGTCACAACATAATAAAGATACTGGCATCATGCTCCTCTTATTATGTGACGATCACCAGAGAAATCACTTACCCTGTGCCTCGTCAAGCCACTGGTTGACAAGAACGATATCGGCATCGGCCGCATCAAGTTGACACTTTAGCTCGGTAAACTCATCAGTCCGGCTAGCCATCGGAGCCTCATCCACCTGCACATGAAGGCAGTTGGGTTATTACCTGGGAATATGATCCTCGGTTTGCCGCCATTCTCGACGACAACCAGAGTCTCAGGGGCTAGTATCTGCATAGGGCACACCTAACATGTGCGGTACTATCAAAAACATACACTATTTCACGCACCTCAAAGCCTTTCAGCAGACTCATAAAGGCTTCATGCAATCCGCTTTCAGCGGATGAAATCCTTTCAATTACCGTACCCATCAGCGTACGATGCGCTTCTGAGACGGCCGATTGCCCCAGAAGATCCCTCAGTGCTTCTGACCGCACTCTGTATGGTTCCGGACTCTTGCCATCGCTCTCCTTAGGAGCCGGATACTGATGATTCCGGGTAGCCAAAGGGTTATCCTCTGGCCTAGGCAGATCAGGAGATAACCTCTGCGACGACACTTCAGGGTCGCCCGCCTCCGGAGGTGGGGTGTCAGGAGGAGGTGTTTCTCTCTCCATCATCTCCGAAAGAAGATCCCCCGAAGATGAACTCTGTCGAGAAGGGCTGCGATCCGGACTACAATTTATAAGCATCGGTTATTGTCTTCAGAAGTAAGGTTGGGTATTTTCATTATTAAGTACTTTTTGATTACTTACAGCTCAGTAGAGGGCTGATCCCCGCGCGGAAATTGTGCGGCCAGAATACCCTCCAAGGCAGGACCCTTTGGCGAAGATTTCTTCTCCCATTTGGAAACCTTAGTTTCTGGATCTTCAGAGGTAGTCCTCTTCCTTCCCCGGGGAGAGGGAATGTCAGATTATTTCCCCTGTTTATCCTCCCTCGCGGAGGCGCTCATCCTGTTGTGACGAGTAGCGAGTGAGGCCCACTGTCGGCCTCTTTATTCCCCCCTTCATCTTCCTTTGAGGGCACTTGATAAGACGCCGGCTCGAGCATTTTGTCCAGTACCGGATTGTCCAAGCCTTCAGGAAGGGGAGCCGAACACCTGATCATCTTTGCCTTTGTTATCCAATCCTTGTCAAAGAGCGACTTTTTAGAATGATGTCATGATAAATAAAAGGACAGTGTGTTCGTCTATGGGATTACTTACTTGGGTATCAGGGCGGTTGCATCTCAAACCCACATCCTCACTGGTGTCCGGACACTCTATTTGTTGTCCGAAGAACGATTTGAACATCTCTTCGAGTGTCATGCCGAAGAAGTGTTGAATAGCTCGCGGTCCTTCCGAGTTGAATTCCCACATGCGGAGGGGCCGACGTTTGCAAGGCTGGACTCGACGAACTAGCATAACTTGCATTACTGTAACCAGGCTGAAATCTCTGTCAAAGAGTTCTCGGATACGGCTCTGCAATATTGGCACATCCTTTGCTGGACCCTAGCTCAGCCCCCTGCAGATCCATGACATCAGCTGCGGTGGGGGGCCCGAGCGGAAGGTATGGGCTGCTACCCACTTGGCACTTCGGGGAGCTGTGATGTAAAACCACTCCCGCTGCCACAAACTGGACACCTCTGAGAAGGAACCTTCTGTCCATGGAGCATCAGCGATTTTGCTTATTAAGGCACCTCCGCACTCTGCGTGCTGCCCCTCGATCATCTTCGGCTTCACATCGAAGGTCTTGAGCCACAGGCCGAAGTGAGGGGTAATGCTAAGGAAGGCCTCACATACAACAATAAATGACGTGATGTGAAGAAGGAAATCTGGGGCCAGATCATGGAAATCCAGCCCATAATAAAACATAAGCCCCCTAACAAAGGGATCCAGCGTGAGGCCTAGTCCTCAGAGGAAGTGAGAGATGAACACGACACTCTCGGTGGGTTCAGGAGTAGGGATGACCTGCCCTCGGGTGGGCAGCCTATGCGAAATTTCGGCGGTCAGATATCTAGCCTCTCTCAGCTTTTTGATGTCCTCCTCTGTGATAGAGGAAGGCATCCACCGACCTTGAAGGTTGGATCCGGACATGGTTGAAGGTCCGAAGCGCCTGGCCTGAGCTTTGGGTGTTGGAACTCGAGGCGGGGAAAGGATTCGATTGAGCACGAGGGGGAAAAAAGGACAGGCCTCGCCCTCTTTATAAAGGAGGTGAATATCAAGCGTCCTCCTTGTGGCCGTTTGGGACTTACCTAAGATCTAGGAGTCATACCAACAGGCACGATTGGATTACCCACGTCTGTATTGATGATAATCCCGTAATAAGGGGTTCACGATCTCTGCTTTGACGAGACATGTCAGAAAAACCGCCTCGCAATATGCATAGCGCTGGTTGAGAAAAAACGGTTCAGATAAAGACCGGGCCATGACGTGATGTCGTGCTGTCAAAACGTGACAGCAGATTAGATTTATGGAAATATTATTCTCTCTACGGTGGGGTGTGGAAGTTGTTTTGCAGAGCCGGACACTATCCTTGAGTTCAAAATTTTCTATGGAGTATTCGGAGGAGGAACCCGCCTTGCAATGCCGAAGACAATACTGCGCGCCGGACTATATCTTATCCCCCGCCTCCTGTTACCATCCGTCTTAGACGCACAGTTCGGGACCCCCTACCTGAGATTCACCAGTTTTGACACCGACAATTGTGTAGAAGCATTTGAAATACTTAAGAAAGCATTGATCTCTGGACCTATCATTCAGCCACTTGATTGGAATTTACCCTTTGAAATTATGTGTGATGCTAGTGATTATGTTGTAGGTGATGTTCTAGGGCAAAGAGTTGATTAGAAATTAAATGTTATTCAATATGCTAGTAAAACCCTAGACAATGCTCAAAGAAACTATGCTACTACTGAAAAAGAATTCTTAGCAATTGTATTTGCTTGTGATAAGTTCAGACCTTATATTGTTGATTCTAAAGTAACTATTTACACTGATCATGCTTGTATTAAATATCTCATGGAAAAGAATGATGCTGAAACTAGACTTATAAGATGGGTTCTCTTGCTACAAGAATTTGACTTACATATTGTTGATAGAAAGGGAGCTGAGAACCCCATTGCAGAAAACGTGTCTAGGTTAGAAATGTGCTTGATGACCCACTTCCTATTGATGATAGCTTTCCTAATCAGCAATTAAATGTCATAAATGCTTCTAATACTGCTCCATGGTATGCTGATTATGCTAATTACATTGTTGCTAAGTTTATACCACCTAGTTTCACATACCAGCCAAAGAAAAAGTTCTTCTATGATTTGAGGCATTACTTTTGGGATGACCCACTTCTGTATAAAGAAGGAGTAGATGGTGTTATTAGACGTTGTGTACCTGAGCATGAACAGGAACAGATCCTACGCAAGTGTCACTCTGAAGCTTATGGAGGACACCATGCTGGAGATAGAACTGCACATAAGGTATTGCAATCTGGTTTTTATTGGCCTACTCTCTTCAAGGATGCCCATAAGTTTGTCTTATCTTGTGATGAATGTCAAAGAATTGGTAATATTAATAGACGTCAAGAAATGCCTATGAACTATTCACTCGTTATTGGACCATTTGATGTTTGGGGCTTTGACTATATGGGACCCTTTCCTTCCTCTAATGGATATACACATATTTTAGTTGCTGTTGATTACGTTACTAAGTGGGTAGAAGCTATTCCAACTAGTAGTGTTGATCATAACACTTCTATTAAAATGCTTAAAGAAGTTATTTTTCCAAGATTTGGAGTCCCTAGATATTTAATGACTGATGGTGGTTCACATTTTATTCATGGTGCTTTCCGTAAAATGCTTGCTAAATATGATGTTAATCATAGAATTGCATCTCCTTATCACCCATAGTCTAGTGGTCAAGTAGAATTGAGTAATAGAGAGCTCAAATTAATTTTGCAAAAGACTGTTAATAGATCTAGAAAAAATTGGTCCAAGAAACTTGATGGTGCATTATGGGCCTATAGAACTACAAATAAAAATCCTATGGGTATGTCTCCGTATAAAATGGTTTATGGAAAAGCATGTCACTTACCTCTCGAACTAGAATACAAGGCATATTGGGCTATTAAAGACCTCTATTATGATTTTAAACTTGTCGGTGAGAAGAGGTTATTTGATATTAGCTCACTCGATGAATGGGGAACCCAAGCCTATGAAAATGCCAAGTTGTTTAAAGAAAAAGTTAAAAGATGGCATGATAAAAGGATACAAAAGCGTGAGTTTAATGTAGGTGACTATGTATTGCTATACAACTCTCATTTAAGATTTTTTGCAGGAAAATTTCTCTCCGAATGGGAAGGTCCTTACGTTATCGAGGAGGTCTATCGTTCCGGTGCCATAAAAATCAACAACTTCGAAGGCACAAATCCGGAGGTGGTGAACGGTGAAAGAATCAAACATTATATCTCAGGTAATCCCATAAATGTTGAAACCAATTTTATTGAAACTGTAACCCCAGAGGAATACATAAGTGACACTTTCCGGAACGTTCCAGACTCCAAAAAGGAATAGGTATGTGGTATGGTAATTAAAACGACTCCAAAACAGTTTTGAAGGCAATATTTCTCCGTTTTGGAATATTTAGAAAAATAGACAAATAAGAAGAAGTCCGGGAAGGACACGAGGGTGGAGGGCGCGCCCCCCTACCTCGTGGGCACCTCGTGTGCTCTCCGGACTCCGTTTTTGTACATGACACGTATTTTGGTCGGTAAAAATTCATTATATAATCTCCCATAGGTTTTGACTCCCGTATCACGCAAAAATCCTTTGTGTTTGTTTTGAGCTGTCCTGCTGCAGACAGAGCAACATGTCGTCCCAGGATTCGAAAGGAGAAAGCTATGTGGCTGATTACCTTGCAGATCCTAAGGTCTATGGGGATGTGGAGCATTGCGGTTGGACTACGGAAGCAGAAGAGGACTATGAACCCAAGGGAAAGGAGGAGACGAGCTCGGATGAAGATGAAGTCCCACTACCTCAACCTGGGGACATGCATGTGGAGTACCAAAAGTCAAGCCTCTCGGATAGGGTAAATAAACCTAAGATCGAGTTTATCCTTTTTCGCCTCTTGCAGGAAAACAATCAAGAACTATGCAAAAAGATACTGATCTTGGAACAGGAGATCGAGGACCTAAGGGACCAAAATTCTGTCCTCAAGCGCAAATTAAGGAAGAAGCCTACGCCATCAACAAAACCATCACCTTCTCCACCAACGAATGAGACATAATCACATGGGTATAGGCACTCCCCTTGGCAACTGCCAAGATTGGGGGAGTGCCCCGGTATCGTATCACCATCACCTTTACCTTTACCATTTTCCTTAGTTCGATCCTTTTGGTAATATCTTTATCTACTAGAATAAAAGTTCTTAGTATGATCTAGTCATGAGTTTTGCTTTGTAATTCCTCTATGTAATCGAGTTCATGAGCTATATTATAGAGATTAGTGTTGAGTCAAGGGCTTGATTATTTTGCCATGATCCTACGGGAATAAAAGAAAAGAGAAAGAAATAAAAAGAAACAAAGAGATCATGTGAGTCTTATGGAGAGTAATGAGCTCACATAGAAAAAGTATGATGAATAAAAGTTGTTGAGAGTTGACAAACATAGTTTTGGTCATCGTTGCAATTAATAGGAAGTAATAAAGAAAGAGAGGTCTTCACATATAGATATACTATCTTGGACATCTTTTATGATTGTGAGCACTCATTAAAATATGACATTCTAAAGAGTTGATGTTGGACAAGGAAGACAACGTAATGGGTTATGTTTTCTTACATCTGAGATAAATTATATTGTCATGGATCATCCAACATTGTTGAGCTTGCCTTTCTCCCTCATGCTAGCCAAATTCATCGCACCAAAGTAGAGATACTACTTGTGCTTCCAAATACCCTTAAACCAGTTTTGCCATGAGATTCCACCATTCCTACCTATGGATCGAGTAAGATCCTCCAAGTAAGTTGTCATCGGTGCAAAGCAATAAAAATTGCTCTCTAAATATGTATGACTTATTAGTGTGGGACAAAATAAGCTTTATACGATCGTGTGATATGGAAGAAATAAAAGCGACAGACTGCTTAATAAAGGTCCATATCACAAGTGGCAATATAAAGTGACGTTCTCTTACACTAAGATTTTGTGCATCAAACCATAAAAGCGCATGACAACCTCTGCTTCCCTCTGCGAAGGGCCTATCTTATACTTTTATCTCCTACCTTGCATAAGACTCATGGTGATCTTCACCCTTCCTTTTTACATTTTATCCTTTAGCAAGCACAGTATGTTGGAAAGATCCTGGTATATATGGCTAATTGGATGTGAGTTTTCATGAACTATTATTGTTGACATTAACCTTGAGGTAAAGCGTTGGGAGGCAAAACTATAAGCCCCTATCTTTCTCTGTGTCCGATTAAAATTTCATACCCATAAGTATTGCATGAGTGTCAGCAATTGTGAAAGACTATATGATAGTTGAGTATGTGGACTTGCTGAAAAGCTCTTATACATTGACTCTTTCCTATGTTATGATAAATTGCAATTACTCCAATGACTGAGATTATAGTTTGTTAGTTGTCAATGAAGTTTATGATTCATACTTGAAATTGTGATTGAATTGTTACTCTATCATAAGAAATTATACGACAAGAATTATATAAGTTTCTGTTCTAAGAATGACCATGATGCCCTCATGTCCGTATTTTATTTTATCGACACCTCTATCTCTAAACATGTGGACATATTTTTCAATTTCGGCTTTCGCTTGAGGACAAGCGAGGCCTAAGCTTGGGGGAGTTGATACGTCCATTTTGCATCATGCTTTTATATCGATATTTATTGCATTATGGGCTGTTATTACACATTATGTCACAATACTTATGCCTGTTCTCTCTTATTTTACAAGGTTTACCTAAAGAGGGAGAAGGCCGGCAGCTGGGATTCTAGGTTGGAAAAGAATGCCTATTCTATACTCTAATATTTGCTCCTTTTCCAGCCCAGAATCCCAGCTGCTGGCGTTCTCCCTCTTTCTGTAAACCTTGTAAAATAAGAGAGAATAGGCATAAGTATTGTGACATAATGTGTAATAACAGCCCATAATGCAACAAATATCGATATAAAAGCATGATGCAAAATGGACGTATCAGAAGGCTACATTCGGACACCGGAATGGTTCGGGTCATTTCGGATAAGTTTCGGAGTACCGTGGGTTACCGAAACCCCCCTCCCTCCCCCCCCCCCCCCCCCGGGAAGTTATTGTGCCTCATGGGCCTAGTAGTGGAAGAGAGGTGGCATGCGCCCCCTAGCCCAAACCGAATTGGATTAGGCTAGGAGGGCCGACCCCCCTTTCCTTCTGTTCTTCCTCTCCTTCCTTCTTCTCCTACTTGAACTAGGAAAGGGGGAAACCTACTCCTACTAGGAGTATGAATCCCCCCCTTGGGCGCTCCCCTTGAGGCCGGCCCTCCTCCTCCTCCCCTCCTTTATATAAGGGGGAGGGGGCACCCCATAGACACACAAGTTGATCTTTAGCCGTGTGCGGTGCCCCCTCCACAGTTTTCCACCTCGGTCATATTGCCGTAGTGCTTAGGCGAAGCCCTGCATTGGTAACTTCATCATCACCGTCAACACACCGTTGTGCTGACGGAACTCACCCTCGGCCTTAGCTGGCTCAAGAGTACGAGGGACATCACTGAGCTGAACATGTGCAAATCGCGGAGGTGCCGTGCGTTCGGTACTTGATCGGTTGGATCGCAAAGACGTTCGACTACATCAACTGTGTTACTAAACGCTTCCCCTTTTCGTTCTACGAGGGTACGTAGACACACTCTCCCCTCTCGTTGCTATGCATCTCCTAGCTAGATCTTGCGTGATCGTAGGAATTTTTTTGAAATACTATGTTCCCCAACAGTGGCATCCGATCTAGGTCTATGCGTAGATGTTATATGCACTGGTAGAACACAAAGAGTTGGGAGCGATAATAGTCATACTGCTTACCAGCATGCCGTACTTTGATTTAGCGGTATTGTTGGATGAAGCGGCCCAGACCGACATTACATCACCGCGTTCATGAGACTGGTTCTACCGACATGCTTCGCACACAGGTGGCTAGTGGGTGTCTATTTCTCCAGCTTTAGTTGAAGGAGTGTGACTATGCCCGGTCCTTCTTGAAGGTTAAAACAACACACTTGACGAAAATTTGTTGTGGTTTCTGATGCGTAGGTAAGAACGGTTCTTGCTAAGCCCGTAGCAGCCACGTAAAACTTGCAACAACAAAGTAGAGGACGTCTAACATGTTTTTGCAGGGCATGTTGTGATGTGATATGGTCAAGACGTGATTATATAAATTGTTGTATGAGATGATCATGTTTTGTAACAAGGTCAATGGCAACAGGTAGGAGCCATATGGGGCGTTGGAGTTGAGTATGAACTTGACGGTTCTCGATCTTGCAATGCCCCTCAAGAAATGTCAAGATCATGTTTTTATCATACTCTGGCTTAACCGGAGTCCCGTTGGTGATGTACCGAAAGTTCTCAGGCATATCTCTCTTGTCTTCAATGATCATTGCAATATGATACAACAAGTCATGATTCGTCATAGAACCTTGGAATTCCAGTACTTGGCAGGGCCATGAACCATTGCAAAACACTTCTCAAGCACACTGAAGTATCTTTCCACATCTAATTCCTTGAAGTTTTTTGACATTGGGCAAAGCCAGTGTTTTTGTTACATTTTGGACGCGGAATTGTTTTGACCAAGGTGGCCCATGATGGAGCTGCCGCTTGCGAGTACTCGGTCAACGGGCACAACTACTCGATGGGCCACCTTGGTCATATCCAAAGATCCTTTGATGCAACTGCCTCAAGAGTGGTCGTTGGATTGTTGACGTGGCCTTTGTACTGACCCTTCCAACCTGCAGGACAATTCTTCCATCTCTAGTGCATACAGTCAAGTGATCAAAGCATCCCTGGCAATCCTCTTGCTTCACTCTCAGTCATCAGCCTCTAGGTGTCTTTCTCGGTTGGTGCTCTCATGTACTCAGGACAAAACACTACTAGAAAATAGGCTATTAATGGCGCACTATAGGTGCGCCATTACTAGCTTGCCATTTGTAACTGTTAGTAATGGAGAACATTTGGTGCGCCATTACTATCTGACTTAGTAATGGCGCACCACATAGAAGTGCGCCATCATCAGCCTCTGGGTGTCTTCCTCGGTTGGTGCTCTCAAGTACTCCCTCTTTTCCGGTTTATAAGACTCAATTCAAAAATCTCACCAACCAAGATGGATGATGAGTGGTGGAATATTTTTTGTAGTTTGCAAAAGCACCCAATTAATGCTCTTATTTTCCTCAAAAAATTATGTTTACAAATGCATTAATTGCAATGCATGCATGCATAAAGTGCATGCATTGGTCAGTTTTCTCTTAATAGTTACATGCAATGATTTAATGCACCTTGAAGTCTGAACATGTGATGGGGAACAACCAAATTGAGCCTTATAAAATGAAAAAACTAAAATTTTAAGATAAGCCGTATAAACCGGAAAGGAGGAAGTACTCAGGACAAAACACTACTAGAAAATAGGCTATTAATGGCACACTATAGGTGCGTCATTACTAGCACGTCATTAGTAACTGTTAGTAATGGCGCACATTTGGTGCGCCATTACTATCACAGATACTAATGGCGTACCTATAGTGCGCCATTACTATGCCTAGAAGTGCGCCATTACTATATGACTTATTAGTGGCGCACCACATAGAAGTGCGCCATTACTAACAATTTTTTTTCAAAAAAAATTTAGAATTTTTTTTTCAATATTTTTTTGTTTTTTTCTTAATCTCGGGTCAATTTGCTTAATCTCAAGTCAAATCGCACTCCGTGGTCAAACTTTCCGGAAGGTCACCCATCCTCACACTACTCCAGCCCCAGCACACTTAACTTGTCAGTTCTATCCAACCCCAGCACCAGCTCACTTAATAGGCACTTATTGATATATCTATCATATCAATGCTATTAAACCTTGTTGATGTCTAGGACTTTGTTCATGTTCAGGAGTGTGATGAAATTTTGAAAAAATATTTCAAACTTCCAGGTCATATTACGTATCATATTTTGAACATTTTTTCCAAAAAAAATCAAAATCAAATTGTTTTTCTGTTACTAGTGGCGCACCTAGCAAATGGTACGCCATTACTAAGTTTGAAATTTTTTCCATTTCCCCCCTCTAGATCTTAAAAGCCCCGTATCTATTTCTGTTAGGTTTTTGGGGATTCTAAAAATCCTCAACTTAGTTCCCCGATTGAATTCAGATATAATTTTTCAAGTAGATGATTTTTCATACATAAAACTTTTTAATCCGAGTTCATATGTAAAAGTTATGCCCATTTTACTAAATTCCAGAGAGATTTTGCAAATAAAGTCGAAATTCATATTTGTAAATTTTTCCAACAACTAGACCACATATCACATGGGAAACTTATTTTCTTTTGTTTTTTTTTGACATTTTCATCATTTTCTTTTATTTTGTAAAAAACTAAAAAAGCGGTCCAGGGGGGTTGCATTTGGTGAAATTTTCGGCCACCTAGAAAGTTAGTAATGGCGTACCTTCACAAAGTGCGTCATTACTATGTGTATGACTTGGTCAAACCTTGGTCAAAGTTAGTAATGGTGCACTTTGTATAGGTGCACCATTACTAAGTTTGACATAGTAATGGCGTACCTATGCAAAGTGCGCCATTACTAAGTTTGACCAAGGTTTGATCCAGTCATACACATAATTATGGCGCACTTTGTAAATGTGCGCTATTACTATGTCAACTTAGTAATGGCACACCTATACAAAGTGCGCCCTTAGTAATGGCACACCTATACAAAGTGTGGCATTACTATGTGTATGACTTGGTCAAACTTAGTAATGGCGCACTTTTCACCTGGTGCGCCATTACTGCTTTGGTTACTAATGGCGCACTTACACATGGTGCGTCATTACTATTTAGTAATGGCGCACCACATGTATAGTGCGTCATTAGTGTCCATATTGGCTACAACTATTTTTCTAATAGTGAAAGGCAGCGATCACTGCTTTGGTGAACCTTCGAACAGAGTCCAAGATTGCGTCTTCGCCAATGTGTACATAGCCATCAATTGCATAAGGAGAACACCCATATGCCAAGAATCGAATAGCCGCAATGCATTTCCTTAGAGGGCTTGCACTGATTTCTCCAGATGCATTTCTTCGGAGCTTGAACCAGTCATCATATCTCCCAACGGCTTTTGCAATGGTTAGAAAAAGACTTGTGTGCATTCAAAAGCGTTGGCCAAAGTACTTCTCCGGATAGGTTGGGTTTAGGTCAAAGTAGTCTCTCATGATCTTGGCATGGCCCTCCACTTAATCACGGTTGATGCGTATGCGGCCAAATTGTGATCCTCTCCTCGGCCGCCAAACATCATCATTGAGAATCATACCTAAAACGGTGTCAAAGTCATCAACGTCTTGTTCCTCCTCTTCGGATGACGATGAGTCCTCCAACGCCATCTCCCTCAACCACTTCATTACAATCCAAACGATTTGGTTCAATCCAAACGGCTTGGTTCAAAGAGAAACAAACAAAAAAAACTCACCTAGGCAATTCTTCAAACACTTGGGGTGCGGTAGTGGTGCAAAAGCTGGCGGGCGTGGTTTAGACCGAATCGGCGAGCGGCGGGTGACCTGCAGTGGTGCGCAACCGAGGTGAGATGGGGCGGCCGCTAGAAAAAGAAGAAACTCGAAAGAAAGCAGACGAATCAACAATGGCGATGGCGGCGGCGTTTCACCATGATTCCGGCGAGGCGACGGGAGCCGAACGGGCTGACCAATGGGCAAAACAATGGCGGAGGGCAAGGATGAAACGAGGTAGCGACAGGGCCGGCTAGGGACTGACAGGAGGTGCGCCGGCGAACATTCAGCTGCGGCACGGACGTGAGAGAGAGCCGCGGCGTTTTACTCGGCCGCTTATCAGTGGAGTAAAAATAGAGAAAAAATTTAGGCCGAAATAACAGTATACTCCACTAACCGCGGATAGGAGCAGGCTAGGTGCCGGTTAGTGTAGTAAAATCAAAATTTTACTCCATTAACCGTTTATAGAGGAGCGGTTAGAAATGCCCTTACAAGTTTATAGTGATACATAGACTAGCTAGCGACTATTGAAACCACACCCGACACCCCGCGGGAAGCAAAGTGGCCGCATGTGCCAAGCTGTCAGCATCTCCTTTGAAGCTCCGGTTCTCAGGACAAAAGGAGGCGCCCATGAATTGGTTTGCCGTGCCTTCGATCCCTTGCAAGATGAGATATACGTGCCATGTACGGCTGCTCCAGAATTTAAATAACCCACATGCAATCAGAGACGACATGATGCTGCCGACGGCCAGGCACCTTAAGGGCTCTTTTTTAAAGAAAAGGCTCAAAAGCCCGGCTTTGAATTAACAAAGCCATTAACCGGTCAGGAAGACAAATCATAGAGGATTACAAGAGGAAACAACTAAAAACAGGAGAAAAGGAAAGAAAAACATAAGAAAAGGAAACAACCGGCCTTAAGGGCTCTTTTGAATTGAAAGAAAGTTTATAGGATTTCCGGAGGATTGTAACCCTAGGATTTTTTCTTATGTTGGTCCACTGATTTATAGGATTGGATCTCATAGGAATTTTTGTTATGAAATCTTTTGTACTATATTTCACTGAAAATCTAATATTCACTCCAATCTCTTTTTACAATTTTTTTGTTTTTTCTGTGACATCAAACACTCATTGCTAATCCTACATGATTTAAATGAGCATGCAACTCTTTTTTTTTTGAAAAATCAACGGGGGGGGGGGGGGGGGGGGGGGGGAGCTCCCCACCTGAATATATTTCTCAATGTTTGTAACCCATCGTTCGACTGATTACAAGGTGAAACTACATAGGCACGTGTAATCGTGATAAGAGGTAGGAACGCCATAAGGAGGCGGCCTGCTTTTGCTCTGTTTTCTTGATCCTGTGTGGCCGGAGCATGAGATCATCAATGATTCTCCTAAGGGTGAGTATACTGTGGTGGTTTTGCTGCTTGAAGGTCATAGCATTTCATCAGCATGCAACTCTAAACCTATACTTTTTCTATTCCTACAATTTCAAAATCCTACGAATCAAAGAGGCCCTAAGTGGATAATGCTAGCATCGCAAGACATTTACTACATCACCCCGCTTGCCATTCCTCGAGGAGTTGAGGATAAAATCAGTAAACTTAAAGGGTTTTTGGTTGGTCGGGCATGAACATGGTCGCAGCAGTAGATTGGAAAGTTAATTGTTAGTTAGTTTGCTGGGCTATTACTTTAGGTGGTCTTGGAATTCTCGTTCTTGACAAGTTCTTGTTCGGTTCTGCCCCTTTGCGTTTGCGATGGCCGTGGTTTGCTTGGAAAGACTCGCTTTTGGCTTCAGAGGGTTTTGACAATCCACGTGATGATCATGATATGGACCTACTCTCTGCAACCACTATGCTTGTATGGCTTTGCCAACTTTCTAAGCGCAAGAATTATAATGTTTGCAAAGCATTGGACAACGGCGAATGGATTGGACACATTGACATGGAAAATTGCATCTCTGTTATGCACATCCAAGAAGATTCAATTTTTTATGCAAGCTGTGGGAGGTTAATTTTGTAGAATGCATCGGAGACGAGTTAAGATGAGAATTCATTGTCGATAACTAAAGATACCGATGTGCAAAATTGAAAACCATTTTGAAGAAAATGGATTCAGCAAAGGCTACACAGGCCTACTGACAGTACTTGTTCTCTTACTTTTGTGTTCAAACACAATTCTAGCACTCAAATTTTATGCTAACTAACTATGTCGACAAACCAAAATTGAACTCAAGACATAATGGCTAAGCACATATTTTCGGAACCATTAATTCAGAAATAACGATGCATAGAGCAAATAGCCGATGCCTAGGGCTCTAGCACTAGTTGATTTCGTAAGTTTCTTTGTTCAGAAAATGCCACTTGTTTCTTCATTGCACGGAGCTGTACAGTAATGCTGGAGAATTCATCAGAGTTCTGAAGGGTCCACATTTACAACACATTCGTCCCAGTGAAGTACTACTTGTGTCATCTGTCATCCCTGTTGTTTACTCATCTTTGAGCCTTCCATACTGTGAGGAGCATCCACGTTTTTTCACATCATACCAGCTTCGTTTAGTGCAAAAAATGGTAAACGCTTCATCCTCCTCTTCTCTAAAGTATCTGTTGTACAAGCCCGAGTCTCTTTTTCTATGAAGTTCTAGTTCTGGTAGCACGTCCACTGGAAGCAAGCAGAGAATGCAGAGTTCTTCATGCAACTAGAATACTGCAGGGGAGGAGAGACGTCTGATGCTACTGGATCGTGGATGGAGCAGTAAAGTCAACACCCCTGACTGCGCTTCTTTACAAGTTAGGGGAGCGGGGCCCTGAAAAAACACAGCCTTCACATGCTTGCCTGACGGAAGCTACGGCAGACCCAAAGGTGAAGACGTGTCGACATGAGACCAGCATCTCTCTGGAATGGAGCTCCCTGGTTGAATTGTGGATGTGGGACCAGCATGTCATCCAATGAAAAGAATGTACTTACCGCCTAGGCCCCAAGCTTTATTTACATATGTCCTCCTTGTACATCCATGAGGAGACTGCTGTCATTTTTTAATTTTTATTCTGCACATCTTGTCAGCCTCATGTGCACGTACATAGCCAATATCATGTGCTATGCCCATACGGCTGTACTGCAACATTTCATGTATTCCAATTCGTATTTGGATGAAAATAGAGTTTTCCCAGTGATAGAACCTAAAAAAACATACCCCAATGACAACCCCTAAAAAGCATATCCAAATGATAGAATGGAAGCCCAGTATTTTGAGCTCAGTGTCAGCTCGAGCACCGAAATGCTTTATTCATATATCTGATGCAGTACAACCTTTATATGAGAATAAGATGTCTATCAATAGAAAATCGCCTATTCAACTCCTACTATTTACTCTATACGATCCAAATAAAACATATAAGCTTATAGTGAATAGGTAGAATATTATATTATTTTCTTGATGGACGGCATACTTCTATTTCGTCAATATGTCACATTTTTTATCTGTTGTTCGATCGATTACCTTTGCTCTTACTTGCTAAATATCATGACTTCGAAGATACTACCTTCGTCCTGGTTTTTTGATCTTCTTCGTATTTTCTACCAAAATTTGACAATAGATTTAATTGATAAAATGTTAATACATGTCATAAAAGATTATATCGTTAGATTCGTATTTGAACATAGTTTCGAATTATATCTTTCCTGTGACATGCATTAACATTTTGTGAATTAAATCCATGGTCTGAATTTGATACAAAATACTAAGAGGACTAATAAATCGGGACGGAAGTAGTACACGATGAAACACATACATGTTCTGTCTTCTAACGACCGACAACAAAAGAAAAATACCAAATTGGTTCTACAATAATAATGAAAAACGACGCGGCAAGGCACGCAGTACCTTCTAGTTCCACCTATGAGCATAAATCTAGAACGTGATTTGGACCATGTCGTCTTTCCCTCCGTAACAGTAGCTGCGACGACAAGGTTCGTATCATGCACAGGCCTTCGGCGGATGTGATTTGTCCCGGTGCCTCCCTAGCCGAAGTAACAGACAACTAGCAAAACTTAACATGAACCCACCATCCTGGTTAACAATCAAGGCATAAATCTAGGTTCTGGACCTAGCTACCGAAGCATTTGTATTAGACGATAAAACTACTATGTGGCTAGAGATTATTGAGAAGACGGGGGATAAGGACTTCTACAAATAAGAAGGGCAAGTAAGAGGAGGCACTCGATGCCCATGTGACGGGAGGACACTATCACACTAATATAGATAGCCCCAGGAGTATAGAGGTCTACATCACACTTTTCTTCTGTAAATTAAGTACTTAATAGTCAATACAACCTAAAGTACAGAAGAATATACAACCACTTCACACATTGTTAGTGAGAAGCATGTGCGAATGCTCAGAAACATAAACCTCCAAATTTGAATCTCAATCCGTTATATAATTTGGAAAACCTGATTCAGTATCCAACGTATTTATTTGCAGATTTCAGAAGTACATGTAGTGGGTACCATGAAAGGGAATATGGGAATTATCTACTTTCACTAGTAGAAAAAGGGTCATTTGTCCCGGTTCGTAAGGGCCATTTGTCCCAGTTCCTGAATGGGGACTAAAGAGTCGTTACTAAAGCCCTAGGCCTTTAATCCCGGTTATTACATGAACCGGGACAGATGGGCCTCCACGTGGCCGGTGCGGCGAGCCCAGGCAGGAGGCCCTTTGGTCCCGGTTGGTGGCACCAACCGGAGCCAATAGGCATCCACGCGTCAGCTGTTCAAAGCTAGGGTTTTTGTTTTTTTTCTGAAGGAGAGGATTTGGGGGTTTTGTATGGTTAATTAAGGTGTTTCATATATTGTGTTAGGTAGCTAATTAATTAATAAAGAGAAGTAATATTGACCTCTACGTGCTTGGTCGACGCTACATATTATACGTATAGAGAGCACTCGACACGCTAGTTAGTAAGCAAAAATGAAGGAAACAGAAGATCGTCATGAACATATGCATACAGAGAGAAGTGATATTGATCTCTCTTTCTCCGAGAGATTGGTCGAACAACAAGTTTTCGTATATCTATCCGATGCTACTGGCTACACATATACAATATAAGATCTCTTACAATATAATCCCCTAATTATATATGAACACAGGGTCCACATGGCATTCTTCGTCTTTATCGATCACGTGGTTGATACGTCTCCAACGTATCTATAATTTTTGATTGCTCCGTGCTATATTATCTACTGTTTTGAACATTATGGGCTTTATTATCCACTTTTATATTATTTTGGGGGACTAACCTATTAACCGGAGGCTCAGCCCAGAATTGTTGTTTTTTTTCCTGTTTTAGGGTTTCGAAGAAAAGGAATATCAAACGGAGTCCAAACGGAATGAAACCTTCGGGAACGTGATTTTCTCACCGAATACAACTCACGAGACTTGGACCCTACGTCAAGCCAAATAACAGGAGGCCACGAGGTAGGGGGCGCGCCCTCCACCCTCGTGGGCCCCCTGTTGCTCCACCGACGTACTTCTTCCTCCTATATATACCCACGTACCCCCAAACAATCAGATATGGAGCCAAAAATCTAATTCCACCACCGCAACTTTTTGTATCCACAAGATCCCATATTGGGGCCTGTTCTGGAGCTCCGCCGGAGGGGGCATCGATCACGAAGGGCTTCTACATCATCTTCCAAGCCCCTTCGATGAAGTGTGAGTAGTTTACTTTAGACCTACGGGTCCATAGTTAGTAGCTAGATGGCTTCTTCTCTTTTTGGATCTGAATACAATGTTCTCCCCCTCTCTCGTGGAGATCTATTCGATGTAATCTTTTTTTTGCGGTGTGTTTGTTGAGACCGATGAATTGTGGGTTTATGATCCAGTCTATCTATGAATAATATTTGAATCTTCTCTGAATTCTTTTATGTATAATTGGTTATCTTTGCAAGTCTCTTCAAATTATCAGTTTGGTTTGGCCTACTAGATTGGTTTTTCTTGCCATGGGAGAAGTGCTTAGCTTTGGGTTCGATCTTGCGATGTCCTTTCCCAGTGACAGAAGGGGCAACAAGGCACGTATTGTATTGTTGCCATCGAGGATAACAAGATGGGTTTTTTTTATCATATTGCATGGAACTATCCCTCTACATCATGTCATCTTGCTTAAGTTGTTACTTTGCTTTTAACTTAATACCCTAGATGCATGCTGGATAGCGGTTGATGAGTGGAGTAATGGTAGTAGATGCAGGCAGGAGTCGGTCTACTTGTCTCGGACGTGATGCCTATATACATGATCATACCTAGATATTCTCATAACTATGCTCAATTCTGTCAATTGCTCAACAGTAATTTGTTCACCCACCGTAGAATACTTATGCTCTCGAGAGAAGCCACTAGTGAAACCTATGGCCCCCGGGTCTCTTTCTCATCATATCAATCTTCATCACTTTATTATTGCTTTGCTTTTTTACTTTGCCTTTTACTTTTCACTTTGCATCTCTATACCAAAAATACCAAAAATATTATTTATCATCTCTATCAGATCTCATTTTCGTAAGTGAGTGACCGTGAAAGGATTGACAACCCCTAAGCACGTTGGTTGCGTTGAGCTATTTTTTTGTGTAGGTACGAGGGAATCGCGCGTAGCCTCCTACTGGATTGATACCTTGGTTCTCAAAAACTGAGGGAAATACTTACGCTACTTTGCTGCATCATCCTCTCCTCTTCGGGGAAATCCAACGCAGTTCTCAAGAGGTAGCAAGAAGAATTTCTAGCGCCGTTGCCGGGGAGGTCTACACAAAAGTCAACATACCAAGTACCCATCACAATCCCTATCTCCCGCATTACATTATTTGTCATTTGCCTCTCGTTTTCCTCTCCCCCACTTCACCTTTGCCATTTTATTCGCCCTCTCTCTCTATCCTCCCTCTCTTTCTCTATTTGTCTCTTTTTGCCCGTTTACCTTTTGTTTGCTCGCTTGTCGTCATGGCTAGTCTCATTTCTTCTCCGTTGTCTCCCGAGAATGAAGTTCTAAACTTTAAACAAAGACTAGGAGAAAACTTAAAAGATGCCTGGTTGAGAATAATGGAGTCTTATTGTAATTGTACCTCTGAAATAAACGTGAGAATTTTGCTTCGCAATTTTTATGTTGGATTGAATATGTCTCATAGACAACTCTTGGATTGTGTTGCCAAAGGCAATTTTATTGAAATCGATCCCCATATTGCGCTTGAAATTATAGAAGGTATAGTGGGAACACTACCTCAACAAAAGGGGCCTCATCCTACCCAGGAAGAGACACAAGTTTTTGAAAAAATTTGTGAAGTTACTAAAATCTTGCAGAAATCTCTTGAACCTCTTAAGAACATTAGCGGAAATATTCACCGCATGAACATGTTAATTACCCTTTGCAATAAGCGGTTGGATTCGTTAGATCTAAAAATTTCAGAATATGAAGGGAAACGTAAAGAATCTCCCGGATTCGAGATTGATTCCGCTAAAAAGTTGAAAACCAAAGATGGCAATACCTAGATCTATTTGTGCTTGTTATGCCTAGCTAGGGGCGTTAAACAATAGCGCTTGTTGGAAGGCAACCCAATTTTATTTTTATTCCTTGCTTTTTGCTCCTGCTTAGTAATAAATAAAGTATTTAGCCTCTGTTTTGGTTGTGTTTTTTTGTGTTTAATTAGTGTTTGTGCCAAGTAGAACCGTTGGGAAGACTTGGGGAAAGTCTTGTTGAACTTGCTGTAAAATCAGAAACTTTAGCGCTCACGAGAACTGCTGTCATTTTTATTTGGAAAGTGCTATTTAGTTAATTATTTTTGCAGATGATTAATAGATAAATTCCTCACGACCATCAATTTATTTTAGAATTTTTGGGGTTCCAGATCTTGCGCTAGCCACAGATTACTACATACTGTTCTGTTTTTGACAGATTCTGTTTTTCGTGTGTTGTTTGCTTATTTTGATGAATCTATGGCTAGTAAAATAGTTTATGAACCATAGAGAAGTTTGAATAGAGTAGGTATAACACCCATATAAATAAAGAATGAATTCATTACAGTACCTTGAATTTGTCTTTTGTTTTCTTTTGCTAACGGAGCTCACGAGATTTTCTACTTTAAGTTTTGTGTTGTGAAGTTTTCAAGTTTTGGATAAAGAGTTGATGGATTATGGAACAAAGAGTGGCAAGAGCCTAAGCTTGGGGATGCCCATGGCACCCCCAAGATAATCTAAGGACACCTAAAAGCCAAAGCTTGGGGATGGCCCGGAAGGCATCCCCTCTTTCGTCTACTTCTATCAGTAACTTTACTTGGAGCTATATTTTCATTCACCACATGATATGTGTTTTGCTTGGAGCGTCTTTTATGATTTGTGTCTTTGCTTGTTAGTCTACCACAATCATCCTTGCTGTACACATCTTTTGAGAAGGCCATACATGATTTGGAATTTGTTAGAATACTCTATGTGCTTCACTTATATCTTTTGAGCTCTATAATTTTGCTCTAGTGCTTCACTTATATCTTTTAGAGCACGGTGGTGGATTTGTTTTATAGAAACTATTGATCTCTCATGCTTCACTTAGATTATTTTGAGAGTCTTAATAGCATGGTAATTTGCTTAAAATCCTAATATGCTTGGTATGCAAGATTAATAATAAAACTTTCTTATGAGTGTCTTGAATACTAAGAGAAGTTTGATGCTTGATGATTGTTTGAGGCATGGAGGTAATAATATCAACGTCGTGCTAGTTGAGTAGTTGTGAAATTGAGAAATACTTGTGTTGAGGTTTGCAAGTCCCGTAGCATGCACGTATGGTAAACGTTATGCAACAAATTTGAAACATGAGGTGTTATTTGATTGTCTTCCTTATGAGTGGCGGTCGGAGACGAGCGATGGTCTTTTCCTACCAATCTATCCCCCTAGGAGCATGCGCGTAGTACCGAGGTTTTTGATGACTTGTAGATTTTTGTAATAAGTATGTGAGTTCTTTATGACTAATGTTGAGTCCATGGATTATACGCACTCTCACCCTTCCATCCTTGCTAACCTCTTCGGTACCGTGCATTACCCTTTCTCACATTGAGAGTTGGCGCAAACTTCGCCGGTGCATCCAAACCCCGTGATATGATACGCTCTTTCACACATAAACCTCCTTATATCTTCCCCAAAACAGCCACCATACCTACCTATTATGGCATTTCCATAGTCATTCCGAGATATATTGCCATGCAACTTTCCATCATTCCGTTCATCATGACACATTCATCGTTGTCATATTGCTTAGCATGATCACGTAGTTGACATAGTATTTGTGGCAAAGCTACCGTTCATAATTCTTTCATACATGTCACTCTTGGTTCATTGCATATCCCGGTACACTGCCGGAGGCATTCATATAGAGTCATCTTTGTTCTAGTATCGAGTTGTAATCATTGATTTGTAAATAAATAGAAGTGTGATGATCATAATTTTCTAGAGCATTGTCCCAAGTGAGGAATATAAAAAAAGAGGAAAGGCCATAAAAAAGAGAAGGCCCAAAAAAAGAGAGAAAGGCCCAAAAAAGAGAAAAAAGAGAGAAGGGACAATGTTACTATCCTTTGCCACACTTGTGCTTCAAAGTAGCACCATGATCTTCATAGTAGAGAGTCTCTCATGTTATCACTTTCATATACTAGTGGGAATTTTTCATTATAGAACTTGGCTTGTATATTCCAACAATGGGCCTCCTCAAGTGCCCTAGGTCTTCGTGAACAAGCAAGTTGGATGCACACCCACTAGTTTCTTTTGTTGAGCTTTCACACATTTATAGCTCTAGTGCATCCGTTGCATGGCAATCCCTACTCCTTGCATTAACATCAATCGGTGGGCATCTCCATAGCCCATTGATTAGCCTCGTTGATGTGAGACTTCCTCCTTTTTTGTCTTCTCCACATAACCCCCTCATTATATTCTATTCCACCTATAGTGCTATGTCCATGGCTCACGCTCATATATTGCGTGAAAGTTTGTAGGTTTGAGATTACTAAAGTATGAAACAATTGCTTGGCTTGTCATCGGGGTAGTACATGATGATAGCATTCTTGTGTGACAAAAATGAAACATGACTAAACCATATGATTTTGTAGGGATGAACTTTCTTTGGCCATGTTATTTTCAGAAGACATAATTGCTTAGTTAGTATGCTTGAAGTATTATCATTTTTATGTCTATATGAACTTTTGTCTTGAATCTTTCGGATCTAAATATTCATACCACAATTAAGTAGAATTACATTAAAATTATGCCAAGTAGCACTCCGCATCAAAAATTCTGTTTTTATCATTAACCTACTCGAGGACGAGCAGGAATTAAGCTTGGGGATGCTTGATACATCGCTATAATTTTTTATTGCTCCATGCTATATTATCTACTGTTTTGGACATTATTGGGCTTTATTATCCACTTTTATATTATTTTTTTGGACTAACCTATTAACCGGAGGCTCAGCCCAGAATTGCTGTTTTTTTGCCTGTTTTAGGGTTTCGAAGAAAAGGAATATCAAACGGAGTCCAAACGGAATGAAACCTTCGGGAATGTGATTTTCTCACCAAATACAACTCAGGAGACTTGGACCCTATGTCAAGCCAATTAACAGGAGGCCACGAGGTAGGGGGCGCGCCCTCCACCCTCGTGCGCCCCCTGTTGCTCCACCGACGTACTTCTTCCTCCTATATATACCCACGTACCCCCAAACGATCAGATATGGAGCCAAAAACCTAATTCCACCGCCGCAACTTTCTGTATCCACGAGATCCCATCTTGGGGCCTGTTCTGGAGCTCCGCTGGAGGGGGCATCGATCACGGAGGGCTTCTACATCATAATCCAAGCCCCTCTGATGAAGTGTGAGTAGTTTACTTCAGACCTACGGGTCCATAGTTAGTAGCTAGATGGCTTCTTCTCTCTTTTTGGATCTCAATACAATGTTCTCCCCCTCTCTCGTGGAGATCTATTCGATGTAATCTTCTTTTTGCGGTGTGTTTGTTGAGAGCGATGAATTGTGGGTTTATGATCCATTCTATCTATGAATAATATTTGAATCTTCTCTGAATTCTTTTATGTATGATTGGTTATCTTTGCAAGTCTCTTCGAATTATCAGTTTGGTTTGGCCTACTAGATTGGTTTTTCTTGTCATGGGAGAAGTGCTTAGCTTTGGCTTCGATCTTGCGGTGTCCTTTCCCAGTGACAGAAGGGGCAGCAAGGCACATATTGTATTGTTGCCATCGAGGATAACAAGATGGGTTTTTTATCATATTGCATGAAACTATCCCTCTACATCATGTCATCTTGCTTAAGCTGTTACTCTGTTTTTAACTTAATACTCTAGATGCATGCTGGATAGCGGTTGATGAGTGGAGTAATGGTAGTAGATGTAGGCAGGACTCGGTCTACTTGTCTCGGACGTGATGCCTATATACATGATCATACCTAGATATTCTCATAACTATGCTCAATTCTGTCAATTGCTCAACAGTAATTTGTTCACCCACCGTAGAATACTTATGCTCTCGAGAGAAGGCACTAGTGAAACCTATGGCCCCTAGGTCTCTTGCTCATCATATCAATCTTCATCACTTTATTATTCCTTTGCTTTTTTACTTTGCCTTTTACTTTTCACTTTGCATCTCTATACCAAAAATACCAAAAATATTATTTATCATCTCTATCAGATCTCACTTTCGTAAGTGAGTGACCATGAAGGGATTGACAACCCCTAAGCGCGTTGGTTGCGTTGAGATATTGTTTTTGTGTAGGTACGAGGGACTCGCGCGTAGCCTCCTACTGGATTGATACCTTGGTTCTCAAAAACTGAGGGAAATACTTACGCTACTTTGTTGCAACATCCTCTCCTCTTCGGGGAAATCCAACAAAGTGCTCAAGAGGTAGTAGTGGTCAAGAAAGAATGCCACCAATTCCTCTTGAATTCCTCACATGCAATCTGATGCTAGGAGTTCAAGCCGCATCCGAAACATCTAATTTGAAGAAGGGGGTCAATACATACATATGAATGAATAAAACTCAACACAAAAGATGGTAAGAAAGTAAAATTCTGAATATTATTGCTTACGCACTTCATATTCTTTTTGAGTGTAGCCCCGCTCACAGGTCGTGTGGCGGATGGACTCGCAAACGTAGTATCCACAGTAATTATTCCCAGCTTCCTGCCACAACCACTTTACAATAAATAGAGGTCAATCAAACTGATAAGCAAGCATGCTAAATGGTATTGACGAAACTAGCACTTGAATCACTAGGAGATCCGCGGAACATGCTAGTTGTACTTACTTTCGGGTGTTTAAATTCCAGCTTCTTCGGTAGTCCCAGAGATTTTGAGGTGATTTTTTCCAAACGCTGCCAGACAAAGAAAACAATTACTTGATATCAGGAAGTGAACAAAGTTGCCGATATGGTGCGATAATGATCGATTTAACTTACTTCTCGAGAATTTGAGTCATGTCCGCATACTCCTTGGGATCTTTTCGTCTCGAGTCTAACACGGTTACTAGTCCCTGCTCAAGCTTAATCTCTAGGAGAATATAGTGGAACCTGCGCACGCATGCATAACTCATCAATTACATTATTATAACCTCGACTAACAAGGGAAACCGAATATGCACAAGAAAGTAACACTCACTTGAAGTTGTAAGGAAAGAGTACTATAGCTTTGTTTTGATTTAATACCAACGATCGTAGCAAGTTGGCATTGGTATCTTTTTTCTGAAATTCAACCGAATATGCATCTATAATATTTGGGTTAATGAACCCAATATCATCGATTTGTCTTTTCTTCAATTCAGCGATCTTCAATCTGCATAATATAGTGAGGATAATTATAAATACATGCAATTAAAGAGCTGACCTATATATAGAGACTTAATGACAGAAGTAGTACTTACAGACAATAGCAAGTGACCATTAATTTATCGAGGGCCTTCTGATTGAAAAACTGGAAGAACTCCTCAAATGGAACATTCAACAGATCAGTTCCAACGAGGCCATGCTCCTCTTTAACTCTCAGCATCAAAGTATTCGTCCCCCCAGACTCTCTGCAGGTTTTCATGTACGAATCATGGAATATTCGCATCATCGTTGTTAGAGACCTTTCATCTTTGATGAGAGGCTTCCCGTACTCGTATCTGTGTTCGTCCACCTCCAAGACTTCATAATGTACATCGTCTGGCAGGTAATCTTCAAGATTGTTATAATCGGGCACCATCCTCAAATCATTAGCGACGATATCGCTAGACACCTTGAGCGGGGGGAACGATTGGGTCGCTTGTTCGCCGAGCTGGGCAATTTTTTTCCAGCTCGTTGTTCCGCTAACCTTTGATCACTGACAGTACTTCCTGACCGCTCCGCTTCGATAAATGACCTTTGAATAATGCGCTCATAGTTGCCTTTCGGCGGAGACTTTGGTGGTTTCTTCAGGGCTTCCACAGTGCGCTTCGCTTTCATCGGATCTATCTTCTCCTCCGGAGGTGGATGTTTCTTTGCTTTCACCCCTTCAAACAAGTTCCTCACTTCGTCTCGCACGATCTTCTCATTTTCCTTCGGGGTCCTCTCGTATGGTAACTTCTCTGGAGTCTTCAGAGAAGGACCAAATCTGTATGGCCTCCCGCCTCTAGTTGTACTGCTAGACGCCGGAGCAGACGGAGCGGCTGCGGCTGTCTTCTTTCCTTGCTTACAAGGTGGAGGAGGAGGACTATGATGCGCCGGAGCAGCCAGAGCGGCAGTGGGTCTCTTCCGCCCTTGTTGATGAGGCTGAGAAGGAGTAGGCTGGTTTCCCGCGCGCGTCGGCACAGGCGGAGATGGAGCCGGAGTGCCGCCACGCGCCGGAGAAGGAGGCAGAGTCCCTGATGATACGTCTCCAACGTATCTATAACTTTTTATTGTTCCATGCTATTATATTATCAACCTTGGATATTTTATATGCATTTATATGCTATTTTATATGATTTTTGGGACTAACCTATTAACCTAGAGCCCAGTGCCAGTTTCTGTTTTTTCCTTGTTTTAGAGTATCGCAGAAAAGGAAAATCAAATGGAGTCCAATTGACCTGAAACTTCACGGAACTTATTTTTGGAAGGAAAGCAACCTGGGAGACTTGGAGTCCACTTAAGTGAAGAAACGGGGAAGCCACGAGGCAGGGGGGCGCGCTCACCCCCCTGGGTGCGCCCTCCACCCTCGTGGGCCCCTCGTGGCTCCCTTGACGTACTTCTTCCGCCTATATATCTCCATATACCCTAAAACGATCAGGGAGCACAATAGATCGGGAGTTCCGCTGCCAGAAGCCTCCGTAGCCACCAAAAACCAATCTAGACCCGTTCTGACACCCTGCCGGAGGGGGGAATCCCTCTCCGGTGGCCATCTTTATCATCTCGGTGCTCTCCATGACGAGGAGGGAGTAGTTCTCCCTCGGGGCTGAGGGTATGTACCAGTAGCTATGTGTTTGATCTCTCTCTCTCTCGTGTTCTTGAGGTGTTATGATCTTGATGTATCGCGAGCTTTGCTATTATATTTGGATCCTATGATGTTTCTTCTCTCCGTCTACTCTCTTGTAATGGATTGAGTTTCCCCTTCGAAGTTATCTTATCGGATTGGGTCTTTAAAGATTTGAGAACACTTGATGTATGTCTTGCCGTGTGTATCTGTGGTGACAATGGGATATCACGTGATTCACTTGATGTATGTTTTGGTGATCAACTTGCGGGTTCCGCCCATGAACCTATGCATAGGGGTTGGCACATGTTTTCGTCGTGATTCTCCGGTAGAAACTTTGGGGCACTCTTTGAGGTTCTATGTGTTGGTTGAATAGATGAATCTGAGATTGTGTGATGCATATCGTATAATCATACCCACGGATACTTGAGGTGACATTGGAGTATCTAGGTGACATTAGGGTTTTGGTTGATTTGTGTCTTACGGTGTTATTCTAGTATGAACTCTAGGGCTGTTTGTGACACCTATAGGAATAGCCCAATGGATTGATTGGAAAGAATAACTTTGAGGTGGTTTCGTACCCTACCATAATCTCTTCGTTTGTTCTCCGCTATTAGTGACTTTTTGTTATTCTAGTATGAACTCTAGGACTTTGGAGTGACTCTTTGTTGCATGTTGAGGGATAGTTATGTGATCCAATTATGTTATTATTGTTGAGGGAACTTGCACTAGCGAAAGTATGAACCCTAGGCCTTGTTTCAACGCATTGCAATACCGTTTACGCTCTCTTTTATCCTTTGTTACCTTGCTATTTTTTTATTTTCAGATTACAAAAACTATTATCTACTATCCATATACAACTTGTATCACCATCTCTTCGTCGAACTAGTGCACCTATACAATTTACCATTGTATTGGGTGTGTTGAGGACACAAGAGACTCTTTGTTATTTGGTTGCAGGGTTGTTTGAGAGAGACCATCTTCATCCTACGCCTCCTATGGATTGATAAACCTTAGGTCATCCACTTGAGGAAAATTTGCTACTGTCCTACAAACCTCTGCACTTGGAGGCCTGATAACCCACAAGTATAGGGGATCGCAATAGCTTTCGAGGGTAGAGTATTCAACCCAAATTTATTGATTCGACACAAGGGGAGCCAAAGAATATTCTCAATTATTAGCAGCTGAGTTGTCAATTCAACCACACCTGGAAACTTAGTATCTGCAGCAAAGTGTTTAGTAGCAAAGTAATATGATAGTGGTGGTAGCAGCAACAAAAGTAAAGACATCAAAAGTAATGTTTTTGGTATTTTGTAGTGATTGTAAAAGTAGCAGCGGGAAAGTAAATAAGAGAGAACTAGTATGTGGAAAACTCGTAGGCACCGGATCAGTGATGGATAATTATGGCGGATGCGGTATATCATGTAACAGTCATAACATAGGGTGACACAGAACTAGCTCCAATTCATCAATGT
Organism: Triticum urartu; assembly: GCF_056163025.1. Lineage (NCBI taxonomy): Eukaryota > Viridiplantae > Streptophyta > Magnoliopsida > Poales > Poaceae > Triticum > Triticum urartu. Next base: position 654,134,117 of record NC_141879.1, read on the forward strand.
AATGTAGGCATGTATTCCGTATAAAGTCATACGTGCTTATGGAAAAGAACTTGCATGACATCTTTTGTCCTGCCCTCCCGTGGCAGAGGGGTCCTATTGGAAACTAAGGGATATTAAGGCCTCCTTTTAATAGAGAACCGAAACAAAGCATTATCACATAGTGAATACATGAACTCCTCAAACTATGGTCATCACCGGGAGTGGTGCCTATTATTGTCACTTCGGGGTTGCCGGATCATAACACATAGTAGGTGACTATAGACTTGCAAGATAGGATCAAGAACTCACATATATTCATGAAAACATAATAGGTTCAGATCTGAAATCATGGCACTCGGGCCCTAGTGACAAGCATTAAGCATAGCAAAGTCATAACAACATCAATCTCAGAACATAATGGATACTAGGGATCAAACCCTAACAAAACTAACTCGATTACATGATAAATCTCATCCAACCCATCACCGTCCAGCAAGCCTACGATGGAATTACTCACGCACGGCGGTGAGCATCATGGAATTGGTGATGGAGGATGGTTGATGATGACGACGGCGACGAATCCCCCTCTCCGGAGCCCCGAACGGACTCCAGATCAGCCCTCTCGAGAGGTTTTAGGGCTTGGTGGCGGCTCCATATCGTAAAACGCGATGATTTCTTCTCTCTTACTTTTTTTCTCTTCGAATGCAAATATATAGAGTTGGAGTTGGCGTCGGAGGGTTTCCAGGGGGCCCACGAGGTAGGGGCGCGCCTAGGGGGGGGCGCCCCCCACCCTCGTGAGAAGGGTGTGGGCCCCTGGTCTTCATCTTTGGCGGGGATTTTTTTTATTGTTTTTTCTAAGATGTTCCATGGAGTTTCAGCTCATTTTGAGAATATTTGTTTTCTGTGCATAAAACAACACCATGGTAATTCTGCTGAAAACAGCGTCAGTCCGAGTTAGTTCCATTCAAATCATACAAGTTAGAGTCCAAAACAAGAGCAAAATTGTTTGGAAAAGTAGATACAACGGAGACGTATCAAGGCCCAACAATGTCTACAAGAAGAAGGTTGAGTAGTAGACATCACATGATCACTCGCCGGAGAAGGAGGCGGAGTACCCTGACTCGCCAAAGGAGGAGGGGGAGGCGGAGGCGTCTAGTTCGAAAGGTTGATGAGCTCCTTCCGCCATAGGCATGGAGTCAACAGACAAGAACCCAGCCGAGTCTCCCCTTCACCCGTAGGGTGGTCAAGCTCGAGGTCCTCAAATCCGTCTGTTATTTCATCCACCATCACCCTAGCATTCCCTTCTGGAATCGGCCGGCAGTGAAAAGTTGCCCCAGGTTCAGGAGGTGCAACAGAGCCAACAGCCGCCTTGACTTTCATTTTCATCCATTGCGTCATAAGGTGCCAATTTTGAGACTCCGTGATTAAGTCCATGGGGTAGCTAGCAGGAGCCGTGAAGACAGGCTCCAGCTGCTGCAGCTCGGTGGAAGCCATGTTGCTTCGCCGCTGAGATGGCGGGGTAGCTTCGGGGGAAGCTTCGGCGGGTCGCTTGTTGCGATCTACTTCTCGTTGCTCTATCGCTTGTACCCTTGCGTGCAATGCCTGAATTTGGATCTGCTCCACTTTCTTCCTCCTCTCCTGGCATTTGTAACCGCCTGCGTCCCGAACGGAGCCTGGCGTGCCTCGTGTCCGTCCAGGGTGCTCAGGATTCCCGAGGGCCATTGTGAGCTCATCGTTCTCTCTGTCTGGAACGAACGTCCCTTGCTGCGCTGCATCGATATACTATCGAAGCTTCGTGACGGGTATTCGCATTTGCTCGTTCGTCCAACGGCACTTCCCTGATACAGGGTCCAAGCTTCCGCCAACCCCGAAGAACCAAGTCCGGCAATGGTCTAGCCAGTTCAATATCTCTGGTTCGACCCCTTTATTAAGCAGGGCATTCTCAGCCTTGGCCCACAACGGCCGGGCTTTGAGGTAGCCACCTGACCCCGCGCGATGGTGAAACTTCTTCTTCGCAGCATTTTTCTTGTTTGTCGCTGACATCTTCTTACTTTTGTCCGATGTCTTGTGGGACACAAAGTCGTCCCACTGATCTCTAAGCTTGTCATACCGGCCGGTGAATTCTGGTGTCTCTTCTTTGTCGACAAACGATGTTTTCAGCTCATTCTTCCACCTCCTGAATAGTTCTGTCATCTTCTTAAGAGCATGAGACTTGATCAATTGCTCTATAACTGGCTTCTCCAGATCCTCCTCTGGCGGTAGGGTGAAATTAGCCTTCAGCGCGGTCCAAAGATCTTGTTTCTGCATATCGTTGACATAAGATACCTTAGGGTCATCTTTAGCCGGGTTATACCATTGGTGGATGTTGATCGGGATCTTGTCCCTAACAAGAACCCTGCATTAAGCAACAAATGCTTCCTTTGTCCGGATGGGTTCAATCGGCTTGCCATCGCGCGCGATTGCTGTGATCTCAAACCTTTCATTCGAGCGCAACTTTTTCTTCTGGCCTCATTTCTTAACCGAAGTTGTGCTTGATCCGGAGGGCTAGAAAAAAGAAGAAAGATGAGAGTTATTAATTAATATGTGTACATACCAAAAACAATTAATGCATCAATTCTCTATAGTCAACACATGCTTAATTAATATATATACCTGGCCAGACTCCGTTCGGTCACCGGAGTCGTCATCACGGTTTCCTTCTTCCACCGGCATCGATCACGTATATATTCTCTATAGTCGCATCGATCGAGCACCTACGGCGAAGCAAGTCTTTTTTTAAGGTAGTTATATTTAAGGCCACTAATATGACAGACTTGCTTCGCTGCAGGTGCTCGATCGATGCGACGTGCACTCGGTGGAAATACTTTATGAAAATGCGGTGGTGGCCGGGCCGGGCGGTTTTCTTTTCCTTCTTCATTTTTTCCTTTGTTTTTTCTTATATGTTTGTTTTCGTTTTCACTCTACATTTTCGTACATATGAAGAAAAAAAATAAAGTATCTATACAAAAGTGCGCAATTTTTATGAACAAATTACAAAATCTAAATTAACTACACATCTAAATAAATATAACTACACATCTGAAATTTTCCTAATCTTAAAACTAAACTAAACATAAACTAAAATAATCTCAAAAACATGTAAAAACATCTAAAAATAGCATCTAAAAACATCTAAAATCTAATAGCGCGGCGCAGGGGCGAAGGGGCACGGCGCAGGGGCCGGCGCCGGCGGGGCAGGGCAGGGGCGCGGGACAGGGGAGGGGCGCGGGAGCAGGCTGGGGCTCACAGGAGGCGGCGGGGCACGGTGGGCGGCGCGTCGGGGCCGGTAGGGGTGTGAGGGTCGACGCTGTTGTCGGGGAAGAGGGCGTCAACGGCGGCGACGACGACGTTGTGCAGCCTGACGGCGTCGGTGGCGGCGACGGCGACATTGAGCAGCCCGACGGCGTCGGTGGCGGCGGCGATGATAAGGTGGAGCAGGGGCGTCGGGCGGCGACGACAAGGTGGAGCAGGGGCGTCGGGCGGCGACGGCGAGGAGGAGCAGGGGTGTCGGGGGAGAAGAAGTGATGGCTTCGTCGAAACTGCTAAGTGTTTTCTTATATACCCAAGGCATTGGTACCGGTTCATGGCACCAACCGAGACTAATGCCACCTTTAGTCCCGGTTGGTGCCACCAACCGGGACCAAAGGTCTATTTTCAGCAGCCCAAAGGGTGGGAAGCAGAGGCCTTTGGTGCCGGTTGGTGGCACCAACCGAGACTAAAGGGTGGGCATTAGTCCCGGTTGGTGCCACGAACCGAGATCAATTGCCCCCTTTAGTGTCGGTTGGTGCCATCAACCGGGACCAAAGGCCTTGCACAGCGGTGTGGTGGTGGGAGTTTAGTCCCACCTCGCTAGTTGAGAGTGTTCGGCACCTGTTTATAAGCTCGGTTGCCTCTTCCCTTTCGAACTCCTCTGAATTGCAGGCCTATGGGCTAAATCTAACACTTCTATGCCTATGGGCCTATTGGGCCTTCTGCAGGCCTGAATCCTGGCCCATGGATGGGTTTCTAGTCATATTCAGGCCGTGGTGGCCCAGTAGGTGGTAATTTTTTTTTTCTCGGTTTTTTTTGCTTTATTTATTTTGTTTTGTTTCTACTTCCAACAAAATACTTATTTGTTTTATTTTATTTTGTTTCTAATTACTTATTTATTTTATTTTATGATAATTCTTTTTGCTATTAAAGTTTGTAACAAAAAAAGTTCCTTATGAAAATTCTTTTTGCTTTTAATGATTTTGAACAGAAACTCCATGGATAGGTTTCTAGTCGTATTCAGGCCGTGGTGGCCCAGTAGGTGGCAATTTTTTTTATTTTTTCTCAGTTTTTGTTTTCTTTTTTGCTTTATTTATTTTGTTTTGTTTCTACTTACAACAAAATACTTATTTGTTTTATTTTATTTTGTTTCTAATTACTTATTTATTTTATGATAATTTTTTTTGCTATTAATGTTTGTAACAAAAACAGTTCTTTTTGAAAATTCTTTTTGCTTTTAATGATTTTGAACAGAAACTCCATAGTTTTTCTAAGTTCAAAATGCACCATTCAAAGCCACATCATCAATTTTCAACCCTTTCTGACTTCATTTGTTATTTTTCATGCATTTACTGATTATTTCGAGCTGTAAGACCCTGAAATTGAAAAGCATTTCAAATGAACTCTGAAAAGGTTGAAAGTTGGCATGGTATCATCATTTCATCCACATAGCATGTGCAAGAAAGTAGAGAGGGTTATGGCAAAAACTGGATGCACTTAGTGTACAAAACGAACAATCTCTTTCGAAGTATCAAGGTTTCATACGGAAACTCGCCTGTTACAAAGGGATTTCATTTTTTAACTTATTTGAACTTCATAATTTTTTTGTGTTCAAAATGCACCATTCAAAGCCACATCATCAATTTTCAACCTTTTCTGACTTCATTTGTTATGTTTCATGCATTTACTGATTATTTTGAGCTATAAGACCCTGAAATTGAAAAACATTTCAAATGAACTCTGAAAAGGTTGAAAGTTGGCATGGTATCATCATTTCATCCACATAGCATGTGCAAGAACGTAGAGAGGGTTACGGCAAAAACTGGATGCACTTCGTGTACAAAACGGACAATGTCTTTCGAAGTATTAGGGTTTCATATGGAAACTCGTCTGTTACAAAGGGATTTCATTTTTAACTTATTTGAACTCCATAGTTTTTCACTACTAGGGAAAAGCCTAGAAGCAGCGCGTGTTTTAGGCCTATCCATAGCGTGGGACGATGCGCTACTGATAAGGTGCTACAGCTAACGTATAGCAGTAGTGTGCCTCCGCCCACGCTACTGCTAAATCGACTTAGTAGTAGCGACTTCCCGGAGGAGCGCTACTGGTAATTAGTAGTAGCGCTTCTCCCTACCCACGCTGCTACTATTATTTCGTATTTTATTTCTTTTTTATTTCATGTTGTACTCGTACACCTTTACACAAGTTTTCATACAACAGGAATTTAGAAATTGTTTTTACATCATAATGAGTTATTACATCACGGGGTGAAAGAATCATGGACTAGTTTCAAGTGGATGGACATCCACTTGAAACTAGTCCGCGGTTCTTTCACCCAATGATATAATAAATACCATCATCATCCTCATATCATTAACAACTTATCATCATAATACATCATTGTCATATAAAACCTCCTCAAGATCATCGTTTTCATCAATGAGACATCACATAGCAAATTGGTCACTAGTCGTAATCACATGTACTCCTCATCATCAACTATAACACATTGTATCACATAATAAACATATTGTACCTCATAGGACCTACTACATTCTCTTAGGACCTACTATATTCTCTAAGGTAAAATAGCAAAAAACAAGATAGCCCCTGACTCTCCATTATGGAGAATGGAGATTATCCTGTCTCCAATTCTTGCCTTTCGCTTAATGTTACTTCCAAGAACCTCCTTGCGAATGTCCAAACATTTTTTCCATTCTTTGATTAGCATGTGTTCATCGGTTTTAGAAATCTGATATGCACAGGTGAGCTCCTTAGATTGACCTGGCTGTATGTTCAGAACTGCAAGGCGACCATTCTGATACATCAGATGAGGCACACAATCCATCAGGATTTTCTGTTGAAAAACATAGTAATAACTTCGTAGTTAGCAATGATGTACTAGTTTTAGAAGTATGCAAAAGATGCACGGATGTCGTAATAGTAAAAAATCTTACCATGGTATCTCCATAGAAGTTACCGTTGTTCAACACGTGCACTAGTGGCACGTATTCACCATAATTTGGAGGAGTTCGATAATAGGTATTGTAATTCTCAAGATAAGTACAAATAAGCAATCAGATGACTTTTCTCCTTATAAGTTAATTCGGAGCCATCAGTGTAGTGGGTTTTGTCTACCATCTTCTGCACATTCTTTGAAGATTCAAAATAAGCTATCAATGGAAATAAGCTGTCAACTATTTTGAAATAAACAATATAAATTAGTTAATAACTATGTTTGAGAAACTCACATTGCGGTAGAATCGGAAGCGTATCAACAAGGACCCAAATGTCCATATTGTCTTGCTCGATGTCAGGATCACCAAGATCCATAGTGACAATCATACCCTCATAAAAACCATACATTTTGCAAAGTGCTTCCCAATTTTGGCAACCAAAAAGGGTTACGCTCTGAGAATTGAACAGATTTACTTCAAAATCGATATCATGATGGGTCCTTAGGTGTATTTTCTTTGTTTGAAAATTTTCATGGTCTTCAAAACCCATCCTCTCCAAGACATAGCGTCTTGCATGGCATGGGATAAGCTAGTCGAATTGTAAAAGATGAAAATTAGATGTTGAAATAGTTGAAGTCATGCTTAATTACGAAAAAAACACTTGTCGTTGTTGCGTACCGTTTCAACATCGAAGGTCTCCTCGAGCTTAATGCTGAAGCGCCGATCTTCGTCCAGCTCAACGAACCTGTCGCACAGACCTCGATCGTCGTGGCACCAGCTGCACTCCCCCGGGATACTGTTGTCGTTTAAGTACGACATTTCCTACGTTCATAATTCAAAGATTAAACTTGTATAATTAAATATATGTACTAAAAAACCTAAATTAGATCATTATTTTTCGAGAAAATCCAGCCCACTCGATATTTCCTACATATTCTAGCACAAGTCATGCCAGAATTCACGGAAAAATCCGGCTTGACCTTTGCTAAAAAGGACATATCGAGCGCCTGAAATTTGCCGGAACGGAAATTAATCAACACTCCGGCAAAACATAGGCCACTCGGAGGTGTAAACTGAACATGAACGGCCACTTGGGCAACCACATATCCTATTTGAGCAACACAAGATATACATGCATATTTGGCTGGTCTCACCTCGATGTCGGAGGGGGTCGGTGATGGGGACGATGGCGGGGATGATGGAGGTGCTCCTTGATTTCTGCAAAAACAAAAACCGTATAAGTTATCACTAATACATCCCAAATAATTGCTTAAACTAAAAAATAACAACAAATATGACATGTTCAACTAGTTTTATTAATTCAACTAGTTCTTACTAAATATATACTTACTACAAATAGAAAAAAAACTAGTTCTTTCTAAAAATAAAGTAGTTCAACTAGTTATATTAATTATCTTACTCAAAATACATTAGTTCTATTAATTCAACTAGTTCAACTAGTTTATTAATTTACTTACTAAACTAGTTCAACTACAACTAAAGTAGTTCAACTAGTTTATTAATTTACTTACTAATTATTTTAAACACTTACTAAAAACAGTAAAAATAAACTACATTATACAATAGTTAACTAGTACCATCACTACTACTAATTAACATGAGAAAAGTATATTTTTCGTCCCCCAACTCTTGGCAGAGTCTAGATTTGGTCTCTCAACTCCGAAACCGGAAACTTGCACCCTGAACTACTAAAACCAGACAAGGTTCGTCCCTGGACACGGTTTTGAGCGGTTTTGGTGCTGACTTTTGCCGGTTTTTTCCGTGTTTTGACTCAAATTCACGTACTTTCTTTAAATCCATTTATTTTATTCAGGTCTGAATACCATGTTCAAGTGTTTTTTTTCAAATATGCGTACTTTCTATAAAAGTTCATGAATTTGAAAAAGTACACGGATTTGAAAGTAGTACACGAACATGAAAAAAGTACGCGGATTTAAGAAAAATACGCGAACTAGAAAAAGTATGCGGATTTGGAAAATTATGTGAACTTGAAAAAGTACGTGGATTTGAAAATAGTGCGGATTTCAAAAAGGTATGTAAATTTGAAATTTCACGCAAACTTGAAAAAGTACATGAATTCAAAAGATTCATATATTTGAAAGATATACACGTATTTAAGTTAGCACCGGTTAAAACCAGGGCGCGCCAGCACCAAAACCGCTCAAAATCGAGACCAGGGACGAATCTTGTCCGGTTTCAGTAGTTGGGGGTGCAAGTTGTCCGGTTTCGAAGATGAGGGACCAAATCTAGACTTGGACAAAAGTTAAGAGACGAAAAGTGTACTTTTCTAAATTAACATCTAATACTACTAAAAATTATTATCTATGAACCCTAAATTAACATCTACTACTACTAAAAAACATCTAGTACTAACTAAGCAGAGAGAACGAGGGTGGGGGAGGGGTGGGGGGCTTACAGAGAGGGGAGAGACGGTGGCGGGGACGTGCTCGGCGACGGAGAGGTATGGGCGGCGAGGGCGGGCTCGGCGACGGAGAGGTATGGGCGGCGAGGGTGGGCTCGGGATCGGGAGGCGGCAGCGGGGTTGGGGGAGGCGGCGGCGACGGTGTGGTCGAGAGCGGCGGTGAGGTCGAGAGAGGAGGGGGTGGGGGAGGCGGCGGCGACGGTGAGGTCGAGAGCGGCGGCGGCGACGGTGAGGTCGAGAGCGGCGGCGGGAGGCGGTGGTGAGGTTGACGGCGGCCTCGGGCGGCGGTGATGAGGGCAGGCTTGGGCTCGGGCAGCGGCGACAGAGGAGTAGGGGAACAGTGGGGGGAAGGAGGACTTAGCGAAATTTTGAGCGGGCGGGTGGTTAACTCGAACTAGCAGTAGCGCACTTCAGGAAAGGCGCTATAGCTATAGTAGCTATAGCGCGTTTTCAGGAAAAACGCTACTTCTATGTCTAAGCACGCATCAAAAATATAGGTTGGTCATCATTAATCTTTTTGTTTTTGTGTAGAATCTAAATAGTCAACATATTTAAGGTGGTAAACACCTTGTTCGCTTAGCAGTATGGGACTAAACTTAATTACGTGCAACACTTAGCAGCAGCAAGTTTTGCAGAAACACGCTGCTACTAAGTACTTTAGCAGCAGCGCGTGCAGGGAAGAGCACTACTACTATATCTAGCCAGGGGGCAAATCCGTGACAATTATAGTAGTAGCGCTTGTTTCACCTAGAGCGCTACTGCTATCTAGTTATTAGTAGCGCGGATCCTTTAAGCTCGCTACTTCTAGTTAGCAGTAGCTCCTGTTTTTAAACCGCGTTGCTACTAAGATTCTGTGTATAACGTTTTCCCTAGTAGTGTTTCTGTGTTCAAAATGCACAAATCAAAGCCACATCATCAATTTTCAACCCTTTCTGACTTCATTTGTTATTTTTCATGCATTTACTGATTATTTTGAACTATAAGACCCTAAAATTGAAGGCGGCATATAGCTCTCATGAATAGATAAATGACCAAATTAATATAAGTTCATCATCACATTAAAAACAAAGTACATACATAGTTCTCATTGAACAAGATATAGCTCTCCAGAGCATCTAGTTAAACCATACATTGAAACTATGTAAAACCTTTCAATGCAACAACAAATGCGATCATAATCACAACCAAGGTAAAAATTGATCCAACGGCATAATGATACCAAGCCTCGGTATGAATGGCATATTTTCTAATCTTTCTAATCTTCAACCGTATTGCATTTATCTTGATCTTGTGATCATCGACGACATCCGCAACATGCAACTCCAATATCATCTTCTCCTCAATTTTTTTTATTTTTTCCTTCAAGTAATTGTTTTCTTCTTCAACTAAATTTAACCTCTCGACAATAGGGTCGGTTGGAATTTCCGTTTCAACTACCTCCTACATAAATAAAATCTATGTCACATTGGTCGGCATAATTGTCATAAATAATAAATGAACCAAATAGTTATAAAAAGATAATATATACCACATCTGAATCATAGACAGGACGAGGGCCGACGGGGCCGATATGAAAACCACCGTACTATATAATAATAAGAAATAATAAAAGTTAGAAAATTAGACAAGTATCTATCTAAAGTAAGAATTATTTTCTTTCAGAAAGAAGATAAGAATAAGAGGCTCACCACGGTGGTGCCGGCGACGAGATCGGCGCGGGCGATCGACGGCGGTGAAGACGGGGACGGGACGTGACGGACCGCTAGACCTATGCAAATCTCGTGGAAAATGGAGCTTGGAGGTCGAGCTTCGAGAGGAGAAAGTTTAACTAGTGTGGCTCGGGCATTTAATCAAAAACATCATGTGCATAGGAGGTGAACTAGAGCACCCAAATGCCCTCTCCTCGCTGGCCAGAAAAAACAAAGCACTGTGGCGTGCTCTGCTGCAGCGATGAGGTATATATAGGCAACTCATTTGTCCAGGTTCGTAGCTGGAACCGGGTCTAAAGCCCAGCCTTCTGTCCCGGTTCAAGCCAAGAACCGGGACCAATGGTTGTGGGCCAGGAGCGAGGCCCAATGGTCCCGGTTCGTGCCTAGAACCGGGAAAATTGGTCCATACGAACCGGGACCAATGCCCACGAGGCCCCGGCCGGCCCCCTGGGCTCACGAGCCGGGACGAATGCCCCCATTGGTCCCGGTTCATGACTGAACCGGGACTAATGGGCTTGCCATGCACGAACCAAAGACCTATTTTCTACTAGTGTTTGCAGGCCAGACATTGTTTGTTTCGTCATTTTTAATAAAGTGGTCGCGTGCATCTCTCCAATGCAGAGGCCGGGGGATGACCTCCTTTTCAAAAAAAATCTTTGGAACACCTAGAATGCCTTTTGAGTTCCTAAAAAAATGTGTCAATACAAAATATTTGAACTTTAAAAAATTAAAATGAAAAATCTAAAATCTAAGAAATAGGTAAAATTAACAATATGCCATAAATATCCTTTAAGTATTAAATTTTGAGAGAAATTATTTGAGTACTGATTTGTGATCAATTGATGAAATGCAGCCACCAGCCTATCAATTAGACCGAGCACATTTTGCCCATCATGCTTGATCCGATGCATATAACACATCAATGCATCAACCATGCGAGGCAGGTTGGCATTTATGCCTATCCCTAGCTGCTGCCAAAGCTCTCCCCCACGCCACGGCATCAGTCCCCCTCCTCTTCCCCGTCTAACGGCCTCATCGGTGACAAGAAGACTGGGGACTCATCCATCCGTTCCATTTTTGAACCTTATGTTATGTTTCCCTCATGAAATTGACGAGGTGTGCGGGTATTGGTGTGTTCAATAAGGTATCTCCGGTCTATACATACATTGACAACGCCCGATCTAGTGTCAGCGAAGGGTGTGTGGGATTTTTTGTCTCTAGAACTATTGGCTCTCTTCATATCTTGGTGCTTGGTCGTTTGATCTTTTTCAAGATGGATAATGATCTTCCTTCCGAACGGATGCGGGTTACAATTTCTTTCTTCTCCATTTTTTTGGAAAATTGGTTTGGAAAATCTTATTTGTGGCCTTATCCAAGAAACGGAAATCATATCTAAACATGAGGGTGCCAAGAATCAACCTTGAACATGGACCTTACTATTTTTTCTAAAGAAAGTCTAAAAAACATGAAACATCGCATGGTGTGCACATATGATACCTAGAGGTTTGGTTCAAATTTGATAACGTTTCACAAAAGTTCTGAAGTATAGAAATTATAAAACAGACCATCTCTGAGGAAGAATCTGTATTTCAAGAGGGAATATGTCAGCTTTCAAGGCAAAGTGATGGTTTCTGCATCGGTTGACCTTGAAATTTAGTCCGCACTCAAGATACACCAGTACATGTTACATGTCATTTTCATTCTTTTTCATTTTATTTTATTTAGTATGTTAAGCACATTTATATGCTTTAATTTATTACATTAAACACATTTCTATGACATTTTTCTTACAGATATTTTTACCCGTGGAGGTGTGGACTCCACCACCCGGTAGGAAAGAATCCAAGCATTTATAGAAATGAAGAAGAAAAGGGGAAAAATGCAATGAAATAAGAGCGAATAAAAAAGAGAATAGAAGAACGAAAATTCAAGAAAAGAAAGAAATAAAAGAAGGAAAGAAAGAAAAAAATATAAAAGGTTGTCAAGTGTTTACACACTCGGCAAACTCAGAAACACACAATCCCTGTGAAGCGTCCTTGTGGGAGGAATTTGATGCAGATCATGCATCTTGGCCGTTAGTTTCTCTTAGATCGAATGACTGGGTCAGTCACTCTCTCTATCCATCTATGTCTTTATCTCTCGCTCTCGCGTTATCTCTCTCTCACCGCAAAACGTGTTGCTGCCGAATCATCCACGCCGTCGATGGCCTCGCACTTCGTCTTTATCGGCGACTCCCCGTGTCACTACTAAGGAAAACCTTATACACAGAATCTTAACAACAGCGCGGCACAAAAAGAAGCGCTACTGTTAATTAGCAGTAGCACGGGTTTTTAACCCTCGCTACTACTAAGTTGATAGTAGTAGCGCGGGCTTTTAACCCTCGCTACTACTAAGCGGTCTCTACCGTGTCCCCCCGACACATGCCATAGTAGTAGCGAGGGGTATAAACCCGCGCTACTACTAAGTTGATAGTAGTAGCACGGTTTTATACCCCCCGCTACTACTAAGTACGAGGTCGGTGAAGTCGCCATATCCTCGGCCGAATCCCCATCTCCTTCCCCAAATCCCTCCTCTCTTCCACCACTCTCTCCTCTAACTTTCCATACGCTCTCACATGGACCTCTTGCCCATGCACCCATCCTCCTCCATGGCGCCGAAAGAGGCCGCCGCCTCGCGCCATCGGCGTCTAGGAGCTCGCCGGTCTTCCACCAACGTCTAGGAGGCCGCCGCCCCGCGCCACCACACCGGAGCACCTCGCCACCGGTGACTAGCTCCGCTGCTCCCTACATCACCTTCCTCTCTCCCTCGGTTTTCCTTTTCTCTCTCTCCCTCTGGATTGACTCACCCTCCCATGTCCATGCCCGTGCAGGTCGTCGCCATGGATGACCCGGAGCTATCTGGCATGGTCGGGAAGAGGAGCCCCACGCCGCGGCCTGGCTCTGCCATAGAAACGGGCCCTCTCCAACAGCCACTGCTGGATCTGGTCTTCCGCTGTCCGTTCATGCCTCCGGCGACGCCAATCATCGCTAGATCTTACCATTGCTGCCATTGACAACACGCACGGGATCGAGATTTTTTTTTGTTTTTGAAAGTAATAGCAGTAGCGTGGGGTATAAGACCCGCTACAGCTAATTAGCAGTAGCGCTGTTTGCAACGCATGCTACAGCTAACCATGTATAGCAGTAGCGTGTGTCAACACGCGCTACTACTACAAGTTAGCTGTGGCGACGTATCAGTAGCGTGGGCACCCGCGCTACTGATACACCCAAAACCCGCGCTGCTGCTAGGCTTTTCCCTAGTAGTGTGTGTGCGCCACGGCCTCCCTCCCTCCAACCTCCGGTCCCTCCCTGTTGTAGTCTACAGAAGCGGCACCTTGCCGAAGATGTCTAATAAGGGGATGCGTGAGGCCCTCAATGAAAGCTAACTGTAGGCTGCCACCATGTCCCTCAACATCCTGTCAGTGCCGCCTCCACCTATACAGAAGCTGGTGGCGGCTTGCTCCCGATGAAGGGAGGAGGTGCTCCACCTCGACGCGGCCGAAAAGCTCTAGCCAACAAGTACCTGTTAGAAGATTCAGTTTAAATCACGTTGTAATCTCAAACTCCCCTTATCTCTATTTCCTCTCGTGGTCGTCTTGTTCTCTATCTGTACTGTTGTATCCTGTCGCATATAAATAAACGTCACGCGGCTCCTTATGAGGAGTAGGAACGCTTCCCATCTAATATGGTATACAGAGCTATTCCCTTCCCCACGATCTAGCCCAAGCTTTCCTCCCCGATCATCAATCGCCAAACCCCGATCACCAATCGCCCTGGCCTCCTCATCCACCACCGTCCTCAACCTTGGATCCCCACCAGCGGTGAAGCTTACCAAAACCAGCCTCATCTTCTGGAAGGCCCAAGTTATGCCAGGCCTGCGAGGAGTGTAGGTCATCGGGCTTCTGGACGGGTCTGACGTCGCGCCGCCAAAGACGGTGCAGCAGGAGCAGCCGACAAAACCACTGCCGCGGTGCCAAGTCCTCTGTATGCGTAGTGGGTATCGAAGGACCAGCAGGTCCTCAGCCATCTCCTCAACTCTCTATCAAAAGAGATTTTCGCCCAAGTTGTGAGTAAGCAGAACACCTTTGATCTCTGGACTGCTATCACTACTTTGTTTTCCTCGCAGTGCCAATCTCAGATCACCAACCTCAGGATCGCCATCGCCACCACGAAGAAGGGATCCATGTCCAGTACCTCCTACATCGCCTGGATGAAGAACCTGGGAGATGAACTTGCTGCGGCAGGCCGGCCAATCTTAGATCCAGATATGGTGGACTATGTCCTTGCTGGCCTTGACAGGGACTACGATCCCGTCGTAGCAGCCATTGGAGCCATCAAATCCAGTGGCATCATCGATGAGATTTTCACCCAGATCGCAGCTTTTGACCAGCGGATGAAGATGCTTGAAGATGGCCCCGACGTGGTTTTAATTCCTCCACCAACATGGCCTATAGAGGGCGTGGACAGTTCAGAGGAAGAGGGCGCGGGCGTGGCAACAGGGGCCACGGCCGAGGCAGATGCCCTTCTCCAACTCCCTCTGGTGGCAACGGTGGTGGCAGCGACGGTCGCGGTCGCCCACAACATCAACGTTAGCAGCTGCCGCCCCGCGACTACGACAACCCGGAGTGCCAGATTTATTACAAGCACTATCCAGGAGGTGCTTGTGACTGTTGGCATCGGTATGATGAAGATGAGCATGAGGAGAAGGGGGCCAACATGGTCACCGACTCCTACGGCATCGACACGAACTGGTATGCGGATACCGGTGCCACGAACCACATCACCGACGAACTCGACAAGCTGACAATCAGGGACAAGTACCATGGACGTGATCAAGTGCACACCACAAGTGGTTCTGTTATGACATCATATTCGTCATTCAATTGTTAAAACCCCTACAGAAAATTTGCATCTAAACAAAGTTCTGCATGTGCCTCAAACCTCAAAAAATCTTCTCTTGGTTCATCGATTTACTCTAGATAATCGTGTCCTCGTTGAGTTTTATCCTTATTTCTTTTTGGTCAGGGACTTGGACACGAGGATAATCCTTCTTAGAGGCAAGTGTGTGGGTGGTCTTTATCCACTCATATCATCATCATCATCGTTGAATAAACAAGCGTTTGTCGCCATCAAGCCTTCGTCGTCAAAGTGGCATAGTAGATTAGGTCATCCCTCATCAGTTATTGTAAAGCTTATTCTTAGTCAAAATAAACTCCCCTACTCTCATGAGCCTAGTCTCCAGTCAGTTTGTGATCCATGTCTACAAGCTAAAAGTCATCAGCTACCATACCCTGTATCTACCAGCGTGTCGACTACGCCCTTACAACTTGTATTCTCAGATGTTTGGGGGGCAGCTCCTACTTCAGTTGGTAGATACTCATATTATGTAAGCTTTATCGATGATTATAGCAAATTTACTTGGATCTATCTTCTCAAAAAATGATCTGAAGTGTTTCAAGTATTCTCAAACTTTAAAAATCTAGTTGAGAGAAAACTGAACACTAAGATCATTACCATGCAAACTGACTGGGGAGGGGGTGAATACAGAAAGTTGAATTCGTTTTTTCAATAACTTGGCATCTCTCATCATGTCTCATGTCCTCATGCACATCAACAGAATGGTTCTGCAGAAAGAAAACATCGCCATGTTGTTGAAGTAGGCCTAGCTCTACTTGCAAATGCATCTATGCCACTAAAATTTTGGGATGAAGCCTTTTTGACTGCCACCTATCTCATTAACTTGCTCCCTAGTAAGGTAATCAAGTTTGAGACACCTATCACACGTCTTTTTGACACCACTCCCGATTACAAATCTCTTCAAGTGTTTGGTTGTGCATGCTGGCCCAACCTACGACCATACAATACACGCAAGCTTGCATTTCATTCAAAAAGATGTGTGTTCCTTGGCTATAGTCCAATTCAGAAGGGAGTAAAGTGTCTAGATGTTTCTTCTGGAAGGGTCTACATCTCACATGATGTCGTTTTCGATGAGTCTATTTTTCCGTTTGAGTCTCTTCATCCAAACGCCGGAGCTATTCCTAAGAAAGAAATCCTTCTTCTTCCTTCAAATCATCGAAATTTTGATCAAGGGGGCAACGATTGTACTGACCAACATGAGCATACAACTAATTCCAGTGTTGCATCTATTCCTGTGCGGGTCCATGGAGAAAACGCAGAAGAAAATGGTGTTGAAAATGATCAAAATTTGACACACAATGACCCCATATTGCATATGTTGGAGGAAGAAGAGGCAGGCGCGGAGCATGAGGCGGATCTGGAGGAACCTGTGACTCCAGCGCGTCAGGCTCCATCGGGATCCGCGCGGAGATCCTCTCCGGATCAGGCACCGACCAGAGGCCAGCCACAGCCTGCCATGTGGCCCGACAGTGGGCTGTCATCGCGCCTCATGAGCGGCTGACATGGCCAGGCCGGTCTTCAGCAGCCCACGTGCGGTGGGTTGACAACGACGTCGCCCGCGGGATCTTCTGCGGCGGGCGCTTCAGCATCATCAGCAGGATTTCCCAGTGCATCTGTGGACACACGGCATGTCACAAGCTTCGGATCCGCTGCGCAAACCGGATCTGGATCATCTCCTGGATATTCTGTGGCATCTTCTCCTACTTCATCTTCTGTGCAGCAACATCTATCTCCTGTTCAATCTCAACCAGTGGCAGTTTCACGTGTTATGACTCGCCATCAAAAAGGTATAAGAAATCCAAAGGTCCAAACTGATGGTACTATACGGTATGGAATGCTATGTGTTGTAGGAGAGCCAACAAATTTAGATCATGCACTTGAGGATTCGAGATGCAGAAAGGCAATGGATGAAGAGTATTCTGCGCTCATGAGAAACAAAACCTAGCATCTTGTACCTGAGAAGAGAGGTAAAAACATTATTGACTGTAAATGGGTGTACAAAATTTAAAAAAGGGCTGATGGCTCTTTTGACAGGAATAAAGCATGTCTAGTTGCAAAAGGCTTTCAGCACCGCTATGGCCTAGATTATGAGGACACTTTTAGTCCTGTTGTCAAAGCTGCAACTATTAGGCTTGTGCTAGCTATTGTTGTTTCCGGGGGATGGAGCTTGAGGCAGCTAGATGTTCAGAACGTGTTTTTGCATGGTGTTCTGGAAGAGGAGGTTTACATGAGACAACTGCCTGTGTATGCAGATAAGAAGGTACCTCACTATGTCTGCAAACTTGACAAAGCTCTTTATGGTTTGAAACAAGCACCAAGAGCATGGTATTCAAGGTTGAGCTCTCAGTTAAGGCATCTTGGCTTTGTTGCATCCAAGGCTGACACGTCACTCTTCATTTATAACAAGGCAAATACAATTATATTTGTGTTGATATATGTTGATGATATTATAGTTGCAAGTTCCTCACAAAGTGCTACTAATGCTCGTATTCATGATTTAAGTTCAGAATTTGCACTAAAGGATCTTGGTGATTTACACTTCTTCCTAGGCATTAAAGTTAAGACAATTCAGGATGGCATAGTACTGAATCAAGAGAAATATGCTACTGAACTTCCAACTCGTATGGGGATGAAGGACTGCAAGCCTTCACCAACACCTTCGTCTTTCTCAGAAGAACGTTCAGCATTTGAGGGTGAGCCACTCAAGGATGAAGAAAGCACGAAATATAGGAATGTTGTGGGAGCCTTGCAGTACTTGACGTTGACATGGCCAGATATATCCTTTGCAGTTAACAAGGTTTGTCAGTATTTGCATGCACCTACTACTGCAAACTGGACAGCTGTTAAAAGAATTATAAGATACATAAAGCATACTGCAAGTTTGGGTCTTCTGTTTAGACGTTCGAGTTCTACTCTTGATAGTGCATTTTCTGATGTTGACTGAGAAGGACGTAGTGATGATAGAAAATCAACTAGAGGTTTTGCAGTATTTTTTGGCTCTAATCTTATCTCCTGGAGGGCCAGAAAACAAACCACAGTGTCAAGATCAAGTACAGAAGCTGAGTACAAATCTTTAGCGAATGCCACTACTGGAATTATTTGGTTGGAATCACTTCTTCATGAGCTAGGAATTAAGCAACAACGTACATCTTGGTTATGGTGTGACAATTTGGGAGCAGCCTACCTTTCCGCTAATCCGTTTTTTTATGATAGAACCAAACATATTGAAATTGACTTTCATTTTGTGAGAGAAAGGGTTGCAGAAAAGAAGTTGGACATACGGTTTATTCCATCCAAGGATCAACTGGTAGACGGGTTCACCAAAGCCCTTCCAGCAAGACCGTTTGAGGAGTTTAAGAGAAACTTAAATGTAGGGTAGTTTAGATTATGGTAGGGTGTTAGAAGATTCGGTTTAAATCACGTTGTAATCTTAAACTCCCTTATCTCTATTCCCTCTCGTGATCGTTTTGTTCTCTATCTGTACTTCTGTATCCTAGCGATCCGCCTCAACTTGTACATCACGAACAGGGGCTCTTCCTGACGCATATAAATAAACGTCACGCGGCTCCTTACAAGGAGTAGGAACGCTTCTCATCTACTAGTACCACTGAAAAAAATAGCGCGCTATAGCATATAGAGAATTGTCTCGCTAAATAAATCAATGTACAATGCCTCGCTAATAGCACGCTCTAGCACGCTAATAGCATATTTTCAGGGATCACGCTATTTTCTGTAGCGCGCTATTTTTTTCATTGACTAGTACCCTCCCCCATAGTGAGTTCCAGCGGTGGACCATAGCTCTCGTGGCCATGCCCAGGACTGTTGTTCTCTGGTGGTCTCCTGTGACACGTCGTACTAGTGTCGATCGTTCCGTTCCGTCAATGCGCTATTTATCCGAGTGTGTTATTTTGCACACGGTAAAGGTCTTCCCCGAGCACCCGAGAAAAAGGACTCGGCAAACATGCCTTTGAAAACTAATGTTCAGCGGACTCAAGCTGACACTTTGCCGAATTCATTTTTTTGGCCTTTATGCACTCAGCAAAGTTGTAAATTCTAGTAGTGAATGAGCAGTGAAGTCTGTATATCACTAGGCTCGCTTAATTATTTGGTAGACACAAGATGACACATGACAGATAAATGAATTAGTCATGTGCCTATGTTATAGCTGCATACGCGTGTGTCTGCGACTAATTAGTAAGAAGCCACGGCGTTGTTACAGAAGAGAGTGCGTACGCACGAAACAGGACATGCAGATATATAGTTTGCGCATGCAGGCCGCGATGGGTCCTGCCGGCCAACGCGGAGCTTCAAGCGAAGGCCATCCTAGCCATGTACAGCGCCAAGGCAGGTAGGATGTCGTAGTACGACATGATAGTGCCGAAGGTCAACCTCGTTGTCCAGTGCAGCTTCCAGCCTTCGTGATAGGTGTGTTGCCGGTGCACATCACCCCGCTGTGCTGCTCAATTGGTGCTCGTTCTCGTTCGCGGTACCAGCTGGCTGCGTCGTACGGTGAATCTTGGGCCGCTGCTACACACTGCGCGGCGTGGAATCGCCTGTGTCTGGCTGCACTTCTGGCTCAATCAGCACATCAATCGACGTACTCTTAAATCTGGAACTTCTGCGCATCTGCTTGTTCTGTTGCATCCCAACCCGAAAAATGCAACGGGCTTCAGAAAGATAACCCCACTCTCGTATTCTTGGTTGTCAATCAACCTATGCTCGATCGTCCGAACAACTGAAGTATCTGTGTTAGGAGTTGGAACAACCATGTGGTTCGAGGTTAGGCTGCTCCCAATAGACTGGTGCTTAGATAGGGTATTAAGCATATTAAATAGCTTAGCAACCAAACTTCCCAATACATAGATGCTTAGCTTTTTGTAGCTAAGCTTCCTTCATTTAATGATTTAGCTATTAAACTCTCTCATGCATTGGTGAATTTGCTTTATTTAAATGTTTTGCTTAGGTTCACGCGCTTGGCATTGGTTCTTCCTGAGGTCATCAAACCATCTCTCTCCTCTTAATTGCCTTGCCACATTAGATTTTTCGTCTCCGTGGCATGTTTAGCACCCGTACAAAATGGAGCATTGGGAGGGGCCTTAGTGAATGGAGGGCTCGCATAAATAACAAGCGAAAGTAGAAGGTAGGCAAATAAAGCATGTTAGAATAAGTCCGAGGCACTCCGTCGATCATCCGAGGACCAAGCAATCACACGATCACGACACCGAGATTTGTTAACTAGATTCACCGATATGGCTACATCCCCGGGGCCTGACTATGGGCGCTCCTCCCCATGACACCGCTACAATACCGCACCCGGTCGCCCTGGACACCGGCACATGCCGCCGGCTTCCCCTGCGTTCCGGTGCTATTATGTTGGCGTAGGTTACATTGTGTGTCTACCCTCACTATATATGAGAGGCCTAGGATACAAGTGTCCTACTAGGACACGACTCCATATCCTATCTAAACACAATACAACTACAAGTCCAACTGTAACCTACCTTGTACACTATATTCGACACAACTCCAACAAACTCCACCTTGGCGAATATACTCCACCACCCTGAATTTGTCTATGCGTCAAACTTCCATGTACATTGAACTTGAGCTTATCCCATGAGAACCGCTGCTACTCCAAAGACTCCATATGACTCCACCTGCAACTTGTAGTCCCTTTTTTTCTTGACCATAGTCAACACTCGAGCAAAATTAAGTTCCTTGTTACTCTAGTTTGTGCTTCCAACTTCCAGAGTATCAGTCCAACACCATCACACACTGATCACTGACCTGCGTGAAAGTGAACAACTCAAATATTGGATGTCACACATAAGAGTTACCTGAACTCAACATCACTGCTCCTTTCTTGACCGCCTGTCTGAAACTTGAAGGAGTTTCACCGTTGCTTGTAGTCATCTCGAGTCAAATTCGCAGTTGTCTCACCACATGTATGACCACCAGAGCCCTGGCCCGTCTCCATGTCCCGTGCATACCGCATGCCTCGCCACTATTACCGCGTCGAGCCTCCGCTGTCCCGGTCGAGTCTCAAGGGTCGCGAAACCACACCACTCAACCCCCACTGCAGAGTACCACCGATCATCACCGACCGATGACGAGTTTCACGCTTCCATCAGACCACTGGGCTCCAGTCCGAACTGCATGTCACTCGTTTTTTCTGCTGAATAGGCTTCACCGTAGCCCCTCAATCCAGCTCCACCTTCAACATGACTCCATGGTAGATGATCAGTCCACCCTCGCACCTCATCGACTTCAAGTTCCGTGTATACACCACCTTGAATCAATCCCGCGCCATAGTCTTGTCGAAGCCGCACAAGCCTCGGGCATGTGCACCACGTGTTTCCACGCCCCAGAAGTCGGTCACCATCAGCACGACACTCCAATGTCGTCGTCGCCGATCTCACCACCGTCTTCTGTACCAACCGACTTGCGTTGATCCGTCAGACTGTCCAGTCCGACCAAGCCAAACTTATCCGACTGCAGACACATTCTAGACTTCTCAAGTCATCACCGTGACCACCATCATCCATACACACATGTGTACCGACAAAGAAAACCAAAGAAAAAATTCCCTCATAGCTTTCCCGTGTGAACCATACATATGTAGCTTCTGGATCCCTTCTTTTATTTCTTCATTGATGATAGCATCACGATCAAACTCTAGGTCCTTGTGTCAAATTTTTTCCCTCAAACAAATCTCATGTCTCAGCACTTCAGCAGCATATCCGTACGCTCCGCAGCCTCCTGTGAACAACACGCCTTGACCACCAGCTATCACACGCTCCCTCACGGCCCAATCTATCCACTGAGCCATGACCCAGCACGGCCTGCTTGCTCCTGGCGCCACGTGGGATCCGCGCTGCACCCAGTCCAGACACATGCGTTGTATTGCACCCAATCGATCGTGTCGCTGCCAGGTCCTCAGCCGCCACGCGCACTTGGATCCAACCTCCTGCACTCCGAGCATCCGAGCGGACCGCGTTATGTACGTGCCGCACCTGACGCAGTTTCCTGGACCGCCACGCGTGCCTCACTGCTGCGCTTCCGCACGGAACCAACCAACCGCTGCCTGCCCGGATCGAATCTGCTGCTGTACGAACTTGCCGAAAACTCTGATTGCTCTCGACCACTGTTTTGATCGAAACCTGCCGCTACTTTTCACCGTTTAGACTGCTTTTGATCTTTCCGTTGACCTCCACGAACAACTTTGATCTCGCCGCAATCACCTGGCAACCCTCGCCGCTGCTCCATCGATCAAACTGACATCTTCTAGATCAACAACCGACCTCCACCGACCTAGCTCATGATACCACTTGTTAGAATAAGTCCGAGGCATTCCGTTGATCATCCAAGAACCAAGTAATCACACGATCACGACACCGAGATTTGTTAACGAGGTTCATCGATATGGCTACATCCCCGGGGCTTGACTATGGGCGCTCCTCCCTATGACACTGCTACAATACCGCACCGGTCGCCCTGGACACCGGCACATGCCGCCGGCTTCCCTTGCGTTCCGGTGCTATTATGTTGGCGTAGGTTACATTGTGTGTCTACCCTCACTATATGAGAGGCCTAGGATACAAGTGTCCTACTAGGACACGACTCCATATCTCTCCCTAATAACAAAGCACGGATTGACTCCGTGGATTCACCGTCACAATACGCTTTTTCCCGTGATTTTACGCTTTCAGTTTAAATTTAAAACATATTCAAGGTGGTACTAATATTTTCATGTCGGCTGCATGTACGTCAAAAGCATTCCGTTGATCATCCAAGAACCAAGTAATCACACGATCACGACACCGAGATTTGTTAACGAGGTTCATCGATATGGCTACATCCCCGGGGCTTGACTATGGGCGCTCCTCCCTATGACACTGCTACAATACCGCACCGGTCGCCCTGGACACCGGCACATGCCGCCGGCTTCCCTTGCGTTCCGGTGCTATTATGTTGGCGTAGGTTACATTGTGTGTCTACCCTCACTATATGAGAGGCCTAGGATACAAGTGTCCTACTAGGACACGACTCCATATCTCTCCCTAATAACAAAGCACGGATTGACTCCGTGGATTCACCGTCACAATACGCTTTTTCCCGTGATTTTACGCTTTCAGTTTAAATTTAAAACATATTCAAGGTGGTACTAATATTTTCATGTCGGCTGCATGTACGTCAAAAGCATTCCGTTGATCATCCAAGAACCAAGTAATCACACGATCACGACACCGAGATTTGTTAACGAGGTTCATCGATATGGCTACATCCCCGGGGCTTGACTATGGGCGCTCCTCCCTATGACACTGCTACAATACCGCACCGGTCGCCCTGGACACCGGCACATGCCGCCGGCTTCCCTTGCGTTCCGGTGCTATTATGTTGGCGTAGGTTACATTGTGTGTCTACCCTCACTATATGAGAGGCCTAGGATACAAGTGTCCTACTAGGACACGACTCCATATCTCTCCCTAATAACAAAGCACGGATTGACTCCGTGGATTCACCGTCACAATACGCTTTTTCCCGTGATTTTACGCTTTCAGTTTAAATTTAAAACATATTCAAGGTGGTACTAATATTTTCATGTCGGCTGCATGTACGTCAAAAGCATTCCGTTGATCATCCAAGAACCAAGTAATCACACGATCACGACACCGAGATTTGTTAACGAGGTTCATCGATATGGCTACATCCCCGGGGCTTGACTATGGGCGCTCCTCCCTATGACACTGCTACAATACCGCACCGGTCGCCCTGGACACCGGCACATGCCGCCGGCTTCCCTTGCGTTCCGGTGCTATTATATTGGCGTAGGTTACATTGTGTGTCTACCCTCACTATATGAGAGGCCTAGGATACAAGTGTCCTACTAGGACACGACTCCATATCTCTCCCTAATAACAAAGCACGGATTGACTCCGTGGATTCACCGTCACAATACGCTTTTTCCCGTGATTTTACGCTTTCAGTTTAAATTTAAAACATATTCAAGGTGGTACTAATATTTTCATGTCGGCTGCATGTACGTCAAAAGCATTGAGCGACTTGGGCCTGCACCCGTTTTAGATCTGGCCCACCTGGTCCTATGTGTCCGTGTGTTTGATTTTTTTTAATTTAAAAAATTATTGGTCGCAGCTAGGATTTGAGCCCTGGTCTATTGGATATGTGCAAACACATCAGACCACTAAGGCTGGGCTTGTCAGTGTGATAACCTAAGCGTCATTCCGGCTATTTAGAATAGAAGGAAATGTGTGTGTACTTGGGCCGAGACAATGGGCACGGGCGTGCTGGGCCGGCCGACTGCCCATTGGGAGCAGGCTGGAGGCTGTTTTCCATATTTGTTTACTTATTAAATAGTCCTATATTGCTATTTTACATATTTTTTTTATCAGTTTATATATGTTCTTAGGTTGTCAAATATCAAGGAGCTGCTTTGGAAATTATGAAAGAATATGGCATGAATAAGAATTGTGCTTAGCGAAACAAATGAAGGAAAGAGCAATAGATATTATGCATAATTAAGCCGGCAAGAAAGAAAATAGGCTCTAATTGCATGGGAAATAAAGAAGTTAGGAATTAAACGGTAATTGAAGATTTTTTGAAGGAGGTGCGGGAATCAATGGCAGGCGTGTAGTGCCCTTATTTATATCTTGTGAATAAAAATGATGTGGCATCTTTTTCCTGCATGATCCTCACTAAATTCAGGCCATTCTTTCTTTCATTGGAACATACAGCGTGACATGTTTTTCTTGTACTTATAATCCTTACTAAATTTGCGCCAAATTTATAACACATTAAACATTATGTTTGTGCATACAGTCCTCGCTAAATTTATGTCAATTGTTTCTACCGTTGTAACCCACGGGCATATATATTGTTTTTTATATTTATATAAATAGAGGTATAATCTTATTGGTCCTCCCATTTCTTATGTTCATGGCATTTCTTCATACTGAGCTAGGCTATTCTACCGATAGTCTGCCCTGGGCCACTTGGCCTCTACCCCATTGGTCCGCGTAACGTTTCACCAATAGAAAAAACAGTGCCCTCCCAACCTATCCGTGCGACCCACCCCAACAAATCAAACCCACCATCTCATTTAGGAGATGAGGCAAAAAATAGTTGACCATGACTGGAATCAAACTTGCAACGTCCACTGTTTTTTGTGTTGATCGTGTTAGCCCGCAAAAAAAAAGTATTGATTTTTTAAAACTAAAGTTAAATTTGGTGGTTGTTTGTGTCCTTCACATACTGGTACTAAACTATTACGATGTAAAATCCGGATAACACAAACACAAGGCACAAGCATTAGATTGTGCAGATGTGGTCGTGATCTCAAACGTGACCGTTCATTGGTTGTCCATGCAGGCGATGCAATTCTTTATTGGTTCCAAACTTACGTGGAACGTTCGCTGTGTAGTGAACATCATGACCAACAATGATGATAAAGAAAAGAAATGACAACAAGGATGGAGGCAGGATGGAGATGCTAGGGGTGATAATTTGTTTCTCCCGTTGCAACGCACGAGCCCTTTTGCTAGTCCTATCTAAACACAATACAACTACAAGTCCAACTGTAACCTACCTTGTACACTATATTTGACATAACTCCAACAAAGCAGGGTAATTTTAAGCATGTAATTGTATTGAAGTGAGGACTGAGGAAGGGCTATAAATGCAATGGAGGCAGGCATATACACATCGAGAAAGGTGCACGAACTATTGTCCCACTAAATAGGATGGATGGATGCCAGAAAGATCAGATCAATGTTCGCTCAGGAAAATGAAATTTTAAGCTATAGATTGTGTCGGTGATACAAAACTACTAAGTGATCATCAAGAACGCTAGGTTGAAATTAACTAGAGGTGTGTTGCTAGAATTAATATATAAGCAATATCTAAAATATGATTGAGTAAGATATTAAGGGGGTGTTTGGTTGCAAGGAACTAGACTTTGTTTAGTCCCAGGAACTAAAGAAAAAAGACCCTCCAGTAGTCTTTTTTTAGTCCCTAAAGAAAAAGTCCCTCCTGTTTGATTACATAGGGACTAAAAGATACTTTTTCTAGTATAGTCCCTGTAACCAAACAGGGCCTAGGTTAACAGCTATTTACCGGTGATTGCTAAGTATGCTTGATTGCTCATATTAAATTGTTTCTTTATTATCTATGGCTTGCTGCATTTTCAGCAACTTAAATGCTTATTGACTTAGGGGGTGTTTGTTTCCAGGGACTTTTTTGTGTAGGGACTAGAAAAAGTCCCTCTTAGAGACTTTTTTATCAAACGGGAGGGACTTTTTAGGGACTAAACTAGGCATTTGGGACTAAATGAAGAAGACTCTCAAGGAGGCTTGAGAGTCTTTTTAGGGCTTTTTGGGACTTTTCCAACAATGCTCCTCCATGCACCCATTGGCCCGCCACCCTATGATGTTGTTTGATTGTTATTTTTCTATATACTAGGGGCAACATGGTCATTTAATAACCTCTAGGAAGGGACTAGGACCTTTTAGTCTCTGGAAACAAACAGTGAGGGACTTTTTAGGGACTAGGGACTTTTTAGTTGGGACTAGAAAAAGTCCTAGGACTAGAGAACCAAACACCACCTTAGTACTTGTTGCTACATAATCATACTCATTAAAGTTGTTTTTTGGGCATCCATGCCCGGGTTCAACGACGTGGTCCTAGCGGCGTGGTAAGAGCATGTCGCGCACACCGAGCCATACCAAGTATTGTTCCACAAGCTCAAAAAGGCGACCATAAGGCTCGCAGAATGGAGCATGAGGTTTTTCTCGAAATCTAAGGTTCAATTACACGCTGCTCTTTTGGTGATCCTTCGTCTTGACATTTTTAAAAAGAGTAGATTGACCGACAGCTTTCCGCTGAGGAGATTGACCTTAGAAGTAGGTTTAAAAAGAGTAGTGAGCTTGGCCGTGCTTGTAAGAGCTCGGAAGAGGCAATGCGCAAGAATGTCCAACCTTAAAGAAGGTGATGCAAACACAAAATTCTTTCACCATCGGATTAATGCAAGGAGAAGAAAGAACCACATATATAGACTCAAACATGACCAAGGCTGGGTCACCGAGCACCATGCGAAGGAAAAAATTGTTCATGATCACTTTTCTGATGTCATGAAAAATGGGGACCCATGTTCGAAGGATTTCAACTGGGATGAGCTCAATGTGGAGTCCCATGATTTGCATGATCTTGATTCCGTCATGACCGAGCAGGAGGTCCACGATGCCATCAATGACATGCCAAGTGATAAAGCGCCTGGACCGGATGGCTTTACGGGGGTGTTTTTTAAGAGGTGTTGGGATATCATCAAGCACGACGTCATGAGAGTCATTTCCTGCTTCGACTCTCTCCACACGTCTAACCTCCATTGATTAAATTCCGCGAATGTGGTGCTATTGCCCAAGAAGGAAGGGGCGGAAGGAATGGCCGACTATAGGACAATTAGTCTCATTCATGCGATCGCCAAGATTATTGTGAAGGTGCTCTCCATCCGGCTAGGCCCTCATATGAACAAGCTTGTTTCCAACGCCCAAAGCGCCTTCATCAAGATGCGAAGTATTCATGACAACTTCATGTATGTTCGAAACCTTACCCGCCGACTTCACAAGCGCAAGACTCCTTCCCTCCTATTCATGCTTGATATTCGCAAGGCATTTGACTCGGTCAAGTGGATGTACCTCCTTGATCTCCTTCAACGGAAAGGTTTTCCAAGCAAGTTTGGGAACTGGATAGCGGCCCTACTTTGCTCCTCATCGTCGAGGGTCCTTTTAAATGGGATGGTCGGGCCCCCCATCAAGCATGGTAAGGGGCTTGGGCAAGGGGACCCAATCTCCCCGCTTCTATTTGTCATCGCCATAGATCCTCTTCAACAAATCCTTGAGTTGGCAACGAGAAAGAAGATTCTTCACAAGATTCGAGGGAGAGGTGTAATGGTGCGGACCTCCCTTTACGCGGATGATGCAGCGGTTTTTATGGCTCCAATCAAAAGGGACATCGACAACCTTGTGGCCATTTTGGATGGTTTCGGGGAGATCACAGGCCTATGTACAAACTTCCATAAGAGTTCAATCGTGCCCATTCGATACAGCCACCTTAACGTGGGACACATTCTTCAAAACCTGCCTGCGACGCGAGCATCCTTCCCAATGCGGTACTTGGGCCTCCCTCTCTCAGTTTGGCAGCTCAAGAAAGGCGACCTTCAATTCCTTGAAGATAAGGTGGCAAGCTGGCTGGTTGCATACGAGGGCAAAAACATCACCACCATCGGTCGGACGACCCTTGTCAAGTCGGTAATTACCTCCCTTGCGGTCTACTTCATCACGTTGCTTGTCATACCGGCATCTACACTTCGGAATGTCAATAAGCTTGAAAGGGCTTTCCTTTGGGCCGGTGCGGACAAGACGACAGGGGCAAAATGCAAAGTCATCTGGGAAATTGTTTGTCGTCCACGTGAATATGGTGGTCTAGGGGTGCTCAACACGGATAAGTTTGCACGCGCCTTGCGCTTGAGATGGCCTTGATATGAGTGGAAGGAACCAAGCAAGATGTGGGTTGGGATGGGAAACCCGTGCGACGAGGAGAATTTGAAATTTTTCTACGCCTCCACAACCATCACAATAGGGAACGGGGGAAGAACTCCATTTTGGGACACCACTTGGCTACTTGGATGTACGCCCAAGAAGATCACCCCGCTCATTTTTGATGCATCCTCGAGAAAGAATTGGATGATGCGTGAGGCCCTCCAAAACAACGCATGGATCCTGAAGATCAAACCTCCTACCGCTCTATCCATTGAGCACATTCGGCAGTTCTTCACCCTTTGGAGTTTAGTGCATGCTGTACAACTTGATGAGTGTGCCGACGATGGCATTGTGTGGAAACATTCGACAAATGAGCTCTACTCCACGGCCTCTTCCTACAAGGCGCAATTCCTTGGCATGACCTTCTCCTCTTTGGACCAAATGGTGTGGAAGGATTGGGCGCCGCCAAAGGTCATGTTCTTCGCATGGTTGGCTATTCAAGATCGCATTTGGACCGTCGATAGGTTGGACAAGCGGGGATGGACAAATTGTGGGCTCTGTCGTCTTTGCAAGAGAGTGCAAGAGTGTGGCGCGCACCTCTTTTTTCAAGTGTCTTTTCACATTGAGGCTTTGGATCTTGGTCAAAGAGAAATTACGACTTGAGAACTTCGATGTCACTTCTTGACACTTGGAAGGCTCCGTACAGAAGTGGTGGGAAAGTGGTGCCAGCGCGGGCACCACTCAGAGGAAGGCCATGGCTTCGCTTACCATGCTTATCTCATGGACCGTATGAAACGAAAGGAACGCAAGGGTCTTCCGCAACAAAAGCGCGCCACCAACCGTTTTGCTCAACAACATCATGACAGAGGCAAATCTTTGGGTTACTGCCGGGGCTAAAAACCTAGGGTCACTCATGTCGCAAGAGTAATAATCCATGCCGTTGTTTTAGGTCGCTTGTAACAAACTCTATCCTCTTCTTAATTAATAGATGAGGCAAATCTTTTGCCTCTATTTCGAAAAAAATACTCATTAAAGTTTGTTAACACCATACCAGCTTCGTTTAGTGCCAAAAATGGTAAACGCTTCATCCTCCTCTTCTCTAAAGTATTTGTTGTACAAGCCTGATTCTCTTTTTCTACGAAGTTCTGGTTCTGGTAGCACGTCCACTGGAAGCAAGGAGAGAATGCAGAGTTTTTGATGCAACTGGAATACTGCAGGGGAGGAGAGACGTCTGATGCTACTGGATCGTGGATGGAGCAGTAAAGTCAACACCTCTGACTGCGCTTCTTTACAAGTTAGGGGAGCGGGGCGCTGAAAAAACAAAGCCATGACATGCTTGCCTGACGGAAGCTACGGCAAATCCAAAGGTGAAGACTTGTCGACATGAGACCAGTTTCTATTTTAACATAGGTGGCATTCCACCTATGAGCGTAAATCTAGAACGTGATTTGGACCATGTCCTATTTCCCTCCATATAAGTAGCTGCGACGACAAGGTTCGTATCATGTACAGGCCTTCGGCGGATGTGATTTGTCCCGGTGCCTCCCAAGCCGAACTAACAGACAACTAGCAAAACTTTACATGAACCCACCATCCTGGTTAACAATCAAGGCATAAGTCTAGGTTCTGGACCTAGCTACTGAAGCATTTGTTTTAGACGATAAAACTACTATGTGGCTAGAGATTATTGAGAAGACGGAGGATAAGGACTTCTACAAATAAGAAGGGCAAGTAGGAGGAGGCACTCGATGCCCATGTGACGGGGGGACACTATCACACTAATATAGATGGCCCCAGGAGTATGGAGGTCTACATCACACTCTTCTTCTGTAAATTAAGTACTCGATAGTCAATACAACCTAAAGTACAGAAGAATATACAACCACTTCACACATACTTAGTGAGAAGCATGTGCGAATGCTCAGAAGCATAAACCTCCAAATTTGAATCTCAATCCGTTATATAATTTGGAAAACCTGATTCAGTATCCAATGTATTTATTTGCAGATTTCAGAATTAAATGTAGTGGGTACCATGAAAGGGAATATGTGAATTATCTTTGAAACACCTCGAATGCCTTTTGAGTTCCTAAAAAAATGTGGCAATACAAAATATTTAAACTTTAAAAAATTAAAATGAAAAATCTGAAATCTAAGAAATAGGTAAAATTAACAATATGCCATAAATATCCTTTAAGTATTGAATTTTGAGAGAAATTAATTGAGTATTGATTTGTGATCAATTGATGAAATGCAGCAACCAGCCTATCAATTAGACCGGGCACATTTGGCCCATCATGCTTGATCCGATGCATATAACACATCAATTCATCAACCATGCGAGGCAGGTTGGCATTTATGCCTAACCCTAGCTGCTTGCTGCCAAAGCTCTCCCCCACGCCACCGCATCAGTCCTCCTCCTCTTCCCCGTCTGACGGCCTGATCGGTGACAAGAAGACTAGGGACTCGTCCATCCGTTCCATTTTTTAACCTTATGTTATGTTTCCCTCATGAAATTGACGGCGAAGAGGGAACTAACCCATCACATGTGGTTGCTGGGATTGTGAAAAAGTGGTGGCGCAATTCATGATTGACTTCGATTGATGGTGCTTCTTGAGTACACGGTCTGGAGCTTCGGGGTGAAAACCCAAGGTCTGACCCATGTTGGTTATACCTAGCAATGACGATGTTTTTGCATCGTTTCCTTGTTGAAGGCATTCCTTAGATTTGCTCAGACTTTTTCTTCAGGGTGAAAACCTAGAATCTGACTTTTATTGGTTGGATCCGGTGACAAAGGCGCTTGAGCGTCGTTCACTTCATGAAGGCGTTGTTGTTGAAGAATCTCGGTGTCCTTCTATTGTCAAAAGATGGTTGGTGCAGATATGGTCATTGTCATAAGTTGTCGATCACTTTTGGGTTTTCTTTTTCCTTGCTTCGGCATAGCTTCGGTCTTGTATGACTTTGCATTTTGCCGGCAAGTTTTTTAGTGTGTGTGCGTTGGTGTTGGATATACGCATCCTAGCTATGCAGAGGCCGGGTGTGTGCTCATTGTGTTTGTATCCACTTG
This sequence comes from Triticum urartu, assembly GCF_056163025.1. Lineage (NCBI taxonomy): Eukaryota > Viridiplantae > Streptophyta > Magnoliopsida > Poales > Poaceae > Triticum > Triticum urartu. Next base: position 654,166,064 of record NC_141879.1, read on the forward strand.
ATGCTTCATTTTGAATCAATAAAATCCACCCTTCGTCGAAAAAATGAAATTGACGAGGTGTGCGGGTATTGGTGTGTTCAATAAGGTCTCTCCGGTCTATACATATCATGACAACGCCCGATCTAGTGTCAGCGAAGGGTGTGTGAGAGTTTTTGTCTCTAGAACTATTGGCTCTCTTCATATCCTGGTGCTTGATCGTTTGATCTTTTTCAAGATGGATAATGATCTTCTTCCTTCCGAACGGATGCGGGTTACAACTTCTTTCTTCTCCAATTTTTTTGTAAAATTGGTTTGGAAAATCTTATTTGTGGCCTTATCCAAGAAAAGGAAATCATATCTAAACATGAGGGTGCCAAGAATCGACCTTGAACATGGAGCTTAGTGGTTTTTTTAAATAAAGTCTAAACAAACATGAAACATCGCATGGTGCCCACATATGATACCTAGAGGTTTGGTTCAAATTTGATAACATTTCACAAAAGTTCTGAAGTATAGAAATTATAAAACAGACCATCTCTGAGGAAGATTCTAGATTTCGAGAGGGAACATGTGAGCTTTCAAGGCAAATTGACGGTTTCTACATCGGTTGACCTTGAAATTTAGTCCGCACTCAAGATACACCATTACATGTTACATGTCATTTTCAGTTTTTTTTTTTCATTTTTGATTTAGTATGTTAAGCACATTTATATGCTTTAATTTATTACATTAAACACATTTCTATAACATTTTTCTTATAGATATTTTTACCCGTGGAGGTGTGGACTCCACCACCCGGTAGGAAAGAATCCAAGAATTTATAGAAATGAAAAAGAAAAAGGAAAAAATGCAAAGAAATAAGAGCGAATAAAAAAGAGAATAGAAGAACGAAAATTAAAGAAAAGAAAGAAATAAAAGAAGGAAAGAAATAAAAAACAAAAAAAGGTTGTCGAGTGTTTAGACACTCGGCAAACTCAGAAACGCACAATCCGAGTGAAGCGTCCTTGTGGGAGGAATGTGATGCAGATCGTGCATCTTGGCCGTTAGTTTCTCTTAGATCGGACGACTGGGTCAGTCACTCTCTCTATCCATCTACGCCGTCAATTTTTTCTGAACTTTTTTTATTGTTCTACGTTTCTAGTTCTATGGTTTCTAAGGCACACGTCAAAATAAAGTGTAGACTGAAAGAGGATTAGAAATCATGTTCACGTCATTTAACTTAGCATCATGTTCATATGACTGAGAGCTTGAACCAATTGGCATCAATTGACTGAGCTCTCTTCCTCTTCGTGTCTACACACACATAATTGGACAATACAAGAATTTCTAATTGCAGTTTTTAATGTCTATATTTATACAATTAAATTCTAAGACACGGACTAATTTATGCTGAAAATAAACTGGCCTTTCTTGATCGTCTGGTCACTTATCCGTGTGTGTGCAGTCGGCCGGAATGTGTCTGCGGTCTTCCGATCGGCACGGCAGGGAGTCTGGCCATCAGGAACGATCGGACGGAGGCCTTCCCTCCACGGCGGACGGAGAGATTTGGCAGAGAGGATGGATGATCTACTAGGCGGGTGGAGAGATTAGATGCAGCGAATTTTTCCAATCGCAGGAACTAAGGGCATGTACAATGGTGCTATCTTAGGAGTGTCACATAGGATAAACACTAGTGCAGAACCGGGCAATAGCACCAGTTCGTAAGGGGCTTTAGTGCCGGTTCGATAACCGGCACTAAATTGTAGGCACTAAAGCCCCCCCCCCCCTTTAGTACCGGTTCAGCATGAACCGGTGCTAAAGGGCAAACACGTGGCACGAGCCAGCTCCGTAGGCGCGTAGGATATTAGTACCGGTTGGTAACACCAACCGCTACTAAATGTTTTGGTGTGTTTTGGTTTTATTTTTTATTTTTACTTTAATTTTGTGTTTTTAATTTAATTTAGTGATTGTTTTACATTATAATGAGTTGTTAAATCATTAGGTGATTAGTTTGACTGGATGCGTGTGGATCCTAGCTAAGTCATCAAATATATGTCATATCCATATTATATATATTTGATCACCTACGTAAGTGATCGAGGTAATATGGATATGGCATATACTTGATCACTTAGCTAGAATCCATCCAGTTAAAACTAATATGCAATTACTTTCATAAATGATATAATAACTCGTCATCATCATCATCATATTAATTAATATAAAAACTCTTGCATCATATATATCATCACCAATGGTTTTCATAGCAAAGATATCATCGAGTTCAACATGGTAATGATATTATAAGCGTTCATAACACCACAAAAGCAAATCACTCTTTGAGATTAAGTTCAGGACGAAGAACACGGACATGAGAGGACAAGTACTAAGAGCATGAACTAACTAATTAATCACTCCTGCTGCTCTCTCTTAGGTAAAATAGCATAGAACATGTATAGCTTTGCTGATTCATCATATTGGAGCATGCAGATGAACCTGTCTCCTAATGGTGGGTTGCGCTTCTGATTGCTGCCCCCTAGTATTTCTCTGTGATCGTTCATAATTTTGCTCCAGTCTTTTACTATTAAGCATTTCTCGCTATTAGAAATCCTGAATGCACTAAAGTGCATTGTAGGATATCTTGGCCGTAAGCTAACAATATTTATGGTACCTTTAGTCTCGATCCAATCAGACACAACATTCATCGGGAGTCCCTGTTGAAGAACATCGTATAGTAACATACTTAGCAATGAAGTTTAGCTTAAACAATAATATATGCAAAAGATGCACTGAGGAGAAATAGTAGAAATCTTACCATCTTTCCTAAATATATGTGACCGTAGTTCAGTACGAACACTATTGATCGCACGTTCTGAGTACTAACATTTCTAAGTGCAGGAAAGAAATTTGTCTTGACAGCATCAAGATCCTCAAGCCATGAAACATAATGACTTGTCTCCTCGCAGTTTAGTTCAGCCCCGGGACAACGGACGGTCCTGTCTACCAAGCGCCGGACATGTTTGCTTGATTTGAAGTAAGCTGTCAATATAAATTGAGATCTATTAATTATTCAACTGGTTCAAATAATCTCATATCGAAGACATAAATATGGTTGAGAAACTCACATAATGGTAGAACTGGAGGCGTCTGCACATCGACCCAGATGTCTCTATTACCTTCAATATTATCTTCTAGACGAATATCAAAGGTGATAACCATATCAGGCTCAAATGCATAAGCCTTGCATAGTGCTTGCCAAGTTTTGTATTCAAAATAGGTGTATGTGTCTGCATTGTATAATTTGATGTTGAAGGTATAACCATGCTCGGTCTTCAAGTAAACTCTTTTTACCTTCATAGTTTCGTTAGGACTGAAACCTATCTTATCCAAGACAAAAATTCTTGCATGGAAGGGGATATGCTATTAGAATAGTGAAAAATTAAAATTAAAAGGTGAAGCAAATGAAGCATAAGTCATGCTTAATTACGAAAAAAGACTTGTCGTTGTGACTTACTGTATCCACTTCAAAGTTCTCATCCAGCTTGATGCTGAAGCGTCTATAATCAACTAGAAAATTTCTGCCGCACAGGCAGCGCTGATCTTCGCAGTATTCGCACATAATGAAATCGTGTTCGTCGTCAGACGACATTCCTATGTTCATAGGTGAAACATTAAACACTTATTAGTTCTATTAATTCAACTAATTCTGTTAATTCAACTAGTTCAACTAAGCACTTACGAAGAATATACCTAATTAATTGAACTAATTCAACTAACTAGTTCAACAAATTAATTCAACTAAACTAGTTCTGTTAATTAGATAATGAAATCTCATATAACTAAATTAAATATATATCTAACATATAATTTATATCTAATATCTAACATATATGTTCATATATAGGTGAAACATTAAACACTTACTAGTTCTATTAATTCAACTAAATAAACTAGTTCTATTAGTTCAACTAAGGATTTACTAAAAATAAACTAGTTTTATTAATTTCTTACTAAAATAAAGTAGGTAATTCTATATAGTAATATTTTGATTAGATCATCAAATCTCATATACCTAAATTTTTTTACTAAAAATAAACTTGTTCTATTAATTCTCATACTAAAAATAAACTAGTTATGTTAATTCAACTAGTTCAAATCTCATATATATACCTAATTAATATCTAGCTATACTAATTTAACTAGTTCAACTTATTCTAACATTATTATCTACGCAATTTATCTAACGTTAATCTAAACAAGAGAAAATAGAATAAGTAAAAACAATGTGTGTGTGTATGTGTGTGTGTGGTGTGTGTGTGTGTGTGTCTCTGTGTGTGTTTGTGTGTGTGTGTGGTGTGTGTGTGTGTGTCTCTATGTGTGTGTGTACGACCGGGGCGCGGCGGCGTACGGGCGGCGGTGGGCGACGACGGGGGGACGGGCGCGGCGGGCGAGAGGCGGCGGCGACGTACGGGCGCGGCGGGGGCGACGGGTCGGGCGGCCGATGACGGCGACGACGGGTGGCGGGGGCGATGGCGGCGACGGCGGCGACAGGTACGGGGGCGACGGCGGTGACGACGACGACGGGCGGCGGGGGTGGCGAGGGCGGCGCGCGATGGGGCGACGAGCGCGGCGAGAAGTTTGGATCGAGAAGAACTACTGGTGGGCGAAACTGATTTTTTCATAGATTCCATATATATAGGAGGGGTCTTTAGTGCCGGTTGGAGCCACCAACCGGCACTAAAGGCCTATTTTCGCCAGGCCAAGGGGCGGAAAACGGTCCCTTTAGTACCGGTTCGTGCCACGAACCGGTACTAAAGACCCCCCCTTTAGTACCGGTTGGAGCCACCAACCGGTACTAAAGGTTGTGCGCTGCCACCGGCGGTGCACAATGTTTAGTCCCACCTCGCCGAGCGAAGGGCAGCCGCACTGGTTTATAAACCCAGCCGCGGCTGCTCCTTTGAGCTTCTCTATATACCAGGCTTCTGGCCTAATTAATTAGGGCGCGCTGCCCTGTGAGCCTGCTGGCCCTTCTGGGCCTGCATTTGCACACCCTAAGTCTGGCAGGCCCACTGAGCAGCGCGCCAACAAATTTTTTATATAGTTTTTTCTTTTTTGCATTATTTATTTTCTTCTATTTATTTTTTAATAGTGTTTTATATAGTTTTTTATAAGTTTAAAAAACATTGAAGTGGCCGTGTAACAGATGAGTTCTCTCGTCCGAAACCCTGATACTCCGAAAGAGTTTGTCCAGTTTGTACACGAAGTGCATCCAGTTTTTGCCGTGACCCTCTCTACTCTTTCGCGCATGCTATGCGGGTGATATGATGATACCATGCCAAGTTTCAACATTTTCAGGATTCATTTTGTAGTGATTTTCAATTTCACGATCATTTAGCTCTCTAAACAATTAGGTAAATGACCGAAAAACAACAAATGATGTCAGAACATGTTGAAAATTGATGACGTCGCTTTGAATGCTGCATACTGAACACAAAAAAAGTCTGGAGTTCAAATAAGTTTAAAAAATATTGAAGTGGCCGTGTAACAGATGAGTTCTCGTCCGAAACCCTGATACTCCGAAAGAGTTCGTCCAGTTTGTACACGAAGTGCGTCCAGTTTTTGCCGTGACCCTCTCTACTCTTTCGCGCATGCTATGCGGGTGATATGATGATACAATGCCAAGTTTCAACATTTTCAGAATTCATTTTGTACTGATTTTCAATTTCACGGTCATTTAGCTCTCTAAACAATTAGGTAAATGACCGAAAAACAACAAATGATGTCAGAACATGTTGGAAATTGATGATGTCGTTTTGAATGCTGCATACTGAACACAAAAAAAGTCCGGAGTTCAAATAAGTTTAAAAAACATTGAAGTGGCCGTGTAACAGATGAGTTCTTGTCCGAAACCCTGATACTCCGAAAGAGTTTGTCCAGTTTGTACACGAAGTGCGTCTAGTTTTTGCCGTGGCCCTCTCTACTCTTTCGCGCATGCTATGCGGGTGATATGATGATTCCATGGCAAGTTTCAACATTTTCAGGATTCATTTTGTACTGATTTTCAATTTCACGGTCATTTAGCTCTCTAAACAATTAGGTAAATGACCAAAAAACAAAAAATAATGTCAGAACATGTTGGAAATTGATGACGTCGCTTTGAATGCTGCATACTGAACACAAAAGAAGTCCGGAGTTCAAGTAAGTTATTAAAAATAAAAAAGAGGTGCAATGCTGGTTAATTTGATTCAAACCATTCGGAATAGTGTAGACTGCACTGCACATAGCTCAGTGCAATCTATACTAGTCCGTAAGGCTTGAAGCTAATCAACATGCAGGTGAGCATTGCAACTCTTCATCATTGTCTGTGCACTCACGGCTTATAAACCGCTCATATTCCCTCTCTCTTGGCGATGTGAGACTAAAAATCAGCTTACAAAGAAACTCTAGTACCGGTTCATGACATGAACCGGTACTAAAGGTCTTCGTGGGGCCCGAGCCTGACCCTAGCCTGACACAGCCTCATTAGTACCGGTTCGTGGCATGAACCGGTACTAAAGGTTGCCCACGAACCGGTACTAATGATGTCCGCCCGCCTAGCCGTTGGAACCGACACTAATGGTCACATTAGTGCCGGCTCAAATTCAAACTGGCACTAATGTGCTTCACATTTGACCCTTTTTCTACTAGTGAAATGGTGAGATGGGGGAGAGAGAACTCGTAAGAAAAGGCTTGTCTTCTCTTATTTAAGATAAGACAAGAGATGATCTCTAAGCACAATTTGTCTCACCATGTTTTAAGGAATTGCTAATTATTGAAGATTAGGCTAAGATATAATTCATTGTAGACATATTTTTTGTCATCTCTAAATTACATGTAAGATTTAAGATAAGACTGTCTTATCAACCATTGTACATGCCGTAAGGAACGACGAACAAGCAGATTGGAAACGAAACTACCGTGCGTACATTGTGGACTCGCTCGTTGTCGTGCATATTGCTTCCAGACTCTTTATCTTTCACGTGGGCTATTTTCTCTTTTCTCGTTGGCTTTTTTATAGGAGAAACTCCGTGAGCACCGCGCGTTTGAATCGGGGCTCGAACTCGGGTCGGCTGGTAGCAACCTACGGGCTAACCCTTGTTAGGGGTAACGAGATCGTTAGAGGAGGGTGGGGGGGGGGGGGTCCCCTTAGAATCGTCCCAGTCATACTAGTGTCTTCAGTCAATGCACTATATTTATCCTATTGTTATATTTTGCACAGGGTAAAGTATTTCCTGAGCACCCGTGAAAAAGGACTCGCCACACTTGCCTTTGAAAACTAATGGTCAGCTGAGTCATATATGTCATTGGGTGTGAAACTCGGGAGACACTTTGCCAATTTTTTTTTGGCGTGTATGCACCCGGTAAAGTTCGAAATTTCAATACTGAATGAGCACTAAAGCTTGTTTGTGACTATGCGTTGGAGTCCTGCACTAGAGGGTACTCATGTAAAGACAACGGTGACAATAATATGGGAAAAGTGCACTAGGCAATGCTCCATTGAAGCAAAAGCTAACACCAATCTCATAAAAATAAAAGATGGTACATCATGCTATAGACTATGTCGATCACATTACCATAGAATACACGTCGAGAACACTAGGTTGAAATTAATTAGTGGCGTGCTACTAAAACTAATAACAAGAACATGGGTAATTTTGAAGGTACAAATTTAGTGCAAAGAAATGATAATGCTTATACAAAATCAACTGCACATGCCTCTCGTCCTGTCTTCGTCCTCGCCGTTGGCCAAGGCAGGTCATCTCCCCGCGCAGCTGGCAGGAGCAGCCAGTGACTCCGCCCATCGCTATTCACTCTCACTAGTCAGGCCTCCTCGCACCTCACTGCATGCTCGTCCTTCTGAAGACTGGTGAATAACCATCATCAAATGCCCGTCAACCCTGCAACCATTTCTAATTAATACAACTGCCGATTCATGCGGGGCGAGAAAGTCAAAGGCCAGGGTGCCATGTTTCAGATCTGTTCATCGACAGAAGGAGAGGACAATCCGATCGTGGACAGGAGCAGAGGAAGCAGGAGAGCAAAGGGGGTCCGTGAGGAGGCGCACTGGCGGAGCCTCTTGGAGGCCAAACGTTTTGGCACATGCCATCAGTGAAGTATGTTGACTTTAAATATTGTTTTTTTAATAAAAAAAGAGGCACGTTGATTGATCTCTGTTATTAATGGAGTAGGTGGTAGTCTCGTTTTCAGGGTTTTTTTGTCTCACCTTTCATGGTTTTTTTGGTACCTCCTCCCACCTTTGCAGGTTTTTTTCGTCCCCTCTGCCCACTTCATCGGTTTATTTTCCTGTCACTCTCTCACACAACGAAAGAAATCTGAACAGATCAGAACTTTCCATGCTGACGCAAGTTATTTAGTAATGTAGAATCAATGCCGAACAATTTCTAAAGATCAAATCTAAATTAATTAATATTACCTTAAATCACTCAATCACATTAATTAGAAAACAAATATTTGAAATTCAAAAAAATCGCTCAATTACATTAACCTTACCTTAACTCACGGATGTGACTAGTAAAGCCATAATTTGCCATGCTCTGATTTTAGTGTGACTACAAAAAACCACTTTTAGATGTGACTAGTAAAGCCACAATTTGCCATGCTCTGGTTTTTTATGTGACTAGAAGAACCCACTTTTAGATGTGACTAGAAAATAAAGTAAAAAATGCCATGAAAACAAAAGACAAAATAACATTATAGTAAACAATCAATAGATTTCCATTTAGTTATTTTTTCATGCGATGTGGCCAAAATATTGTACTAAACACAAAAAAACCATTCAAAATAATTGCAATGCTTTGTAAAAATATAATTGCCATGGTCTGGGGGGGAAATTGCCATGTAGTATGGCAAAACTATGCCATTTGACTCAAGTTGCCATGGTTCGTAAAAAAATACTTGCTATGGTGGAGGGGGAAAATGCCATGAAGTATGGCAAATACATTCCATGTGATATGGCAATTTTGTACTCCACAAAATAAATACCCATGGCAAAAACAAACAGGGTTTGCTTATGAAACAGACTAAATTTTCATGAATCATCCAATAAGAATTTCCATGATTAACTAAAACTATATTCGCCATGTTGCATGAAAAATAAATTTTCCATGATGTGCTAACTAAAATTGTCATGCTGCATGAAATAAATTTCATGTAGTGGCGGACGAGCACCTCTCTCCGGAGCAGCCCAACGTCAGATTCGGTGGATTCCACCGGCCATGCCCCTAGGTCGACGCACCATCCGCCACAACAACCACCACCCTCCGTGCACACAACAGGGGGGTGATGGAGCCAGCTCGCCGGAACAGAAACTCCGAAGACCGTCAGCTCACTTACTCTCTTTGGCGTGTGTAAACAGGCAGCAGTGTACCATGTTTTTCGACAAGCTAAGGCTACGCTTGCACTTTCACACAGCTGCTTATCCCGACGCCTCCCAAGCCGGACTAATGAACAGGGCAACATGCCGCCATGAGATATTACTAGTCTCAACTTCTTGGTTGTAAGGCCGAACGTCTGAAGTTTGTGTGTATTAGAAGTTTAGAACTACCATGGTTTGAGAATAAATGGATGTAAACGATGGGTGTGGCTTGCATAAGTAAGCAGGGCAAGTGGAAGGTAGGCAAATAAATAGGGGTAGTCAACTTGTACTTCAAATATAAGCTCTGAAGGAGGAAATGTTGATGTGGGGAATTGTTATGAGTGAAGGAGGGAATGAACGCAATACATGCATAGATATAAAGGTGCATGAACCAGTGCCGCACCGAGGCAGTCCAATGACCAATCGGATCGATGGATGTCAAAACAACTGGATTGTCACTCATAGAAAAATATAATTATTATGCTACATGATATGAGGCAATTAAGTTTTTTTACGGAAAAACTTTCAATCTATTCATCTTCAATCATGGCAGTACAACGAACACCAGAAATAAAAATTACATCCAGATCCGTAAACCATCTAGCTACGACTACAAGCGCTGAAGCGAGCCGAAGGCGCGCCTTCGCTATCACCCCTCCATCGCCGGAGTTGGGCACAACTTGTTGTAGTAGACAGTCGGGAAGTCGGCGTGCTAAGGCCCCATAGGACCAGCGCACCAGAACAACAACCGCCGCCGATGAAGAATAACGTAGGTTGGAAGGATTCTGCCCGAAGACACACGAACGTAGATGAACAACGACGAGATCCGGGCAAATCCACCAAAGATAGGTCCGCCGGAGACACACTTCCACACGCCCACGAACGATGCTAGATGCACCGCTGGAATGGGGGCTAGGCGGGGAGACCTTTTCCAACTTCAGGGAGCCGCCACCGTCTCGCCTTCCTGACCAGAACACAAACCCTAACAAGACAGGAAAAAACGACTGAAAACGGAGCCCTCCCGCCGGCCCTTGGCAGGATCTACCGCGCCCCCATGGCCCTAGGGCCATCGGAGACGAGGCGGACCTGCGGCGGCGTCAGCGAGAGGCAGAAACCCTAGCTTTCTTTCTTGGAGGAGGAGGAGCGAAGAGTATAGCAACTAATCGAGGCAATTAAGTTTGGTTGAAATTAACTTCAGTTGCCCTTGCTAAAATGAATAAGCAATACCTGAAAATATTATTGACTAAATTTAAGATCTTTTAGATTACTCGTGATCTAAAAGATCTTATGTTAGTTTATAGAGGAGTACTATTCATTGGTAATTGCTAAGTATGACCGTTGCTCATGTCAAACTATTTCTTTGATGCTCAGTGGTTGCTTGCTTTATAAGCAACTAATATTCTTATTGACTAGTATTAGGTTCTAGATAAGCATTGCTCATCAAGAAATTATATCAGGACATAAAAGATTTCTATCTTGGAAGTTGTTTATCTGCACGGGATAATCCTTTGTGGGAATGGGTATGCCTGAACTTACATTTGTTGGCATTTTGAACAATGTATTGTTTAATGTCGAGTTGTATGTAGCTAAGTAAATATGTAAATCCTAGAGGACTAAAGTGTAAGAATCACAATAATAAGAGAAGAGGGCCTGCTCGAATAGAGCCGAAGGTCCTGGAGTTTTTCCCCATGTTCTTCCTGTCAAATCCCTAGAACTCAAATCCGATTATCTCCAAATCTCAACATGGCATCGGAGCAGGTTGATCCTGCATGATCTCGCTGCGGCTTGGTCAAGCACGGTGCGGTGTTTCCGTGATTCGTGGCTGGAGCTAGCGCCGCTTGTGTTGTCGTCGCCGTCATCGGTTGCGAGGTGCCGTAGAGCGCCGTTCTCGTCTGCGAGGTGCCGTAGAGCGCCGTCGTGGCCGTCGTTGCATCACTGCGTCGTCGCCGACTTAGTTTTGTTCTGGAAGTTGCGGCAAGGACTGCAGCTACCACCAATCTGATGTATCCCGTCGCCGAACGGTGCGTCTGTGCTGTCATTGAAAAATTGCTTGGTGCTGCTATGTCTTCATTGAGCTGTCTCTATCCAAGAAGCTAGCTAGCTAGCTAGCTAGCTGGATGTCCAATTGATGCAAGGTTAGGTTATTCCACGCGATTTGGCTCAGGTGTGCACTACAAGTACAGTTCATCCTTTGTTTGCTGTCAGTATAAGTGTGTTGTGTTTTTCTAGAACCTGACTGTGTTGTGAACTAGTGATTTGGTTGTGACTTGATTGTATGGGAGATAAAAGTAAAGACAAGATGGGAGACGCCAGTGTAGACAACTTATGTGAGAGTATGCAGAAGTTATTTGCCCAGCTTGTTGAGCAATCCCAACAAAAATCTAAAGGAACCATCACTTTGGAGCCTAACCTGGTTAGGCTTTCTGGACCTGGAAATTATTGCAGTTAGTCACGACATGCTACTCTGATTTTAGGCTCTCATGGCCTCAAACATTTTTTGAATGACACTTATGTGAAACCAGATGATAAACTGGAGTTGGAGCAATGGGAACAGAATGAGCAGCGTGTTATGGTGTGGTTGTTGGGGTTGATGGAGCCTTCAGTTCGTGAGTAGGTTGAGAACCTACACACTGCAGCAGAAGTGTGGAAGGAAATTGGACAGCAACTCTCTGGCAAAACAAACAAGATGCAAGTGACAAGGGTGCTCCATGAGATGAGAAATCTTAAACAAGGCGAGATGTCTATAACAGATTATGCCAGTGAACTGAAAAGGTTATACAGAGACCTTGAGTTTTTTCGTCCTTTCAAGTGTAATGATCCAAAATACTTGGCTCTTCTTCGTGAATGGTTTCAGCCCATTCCTTGTTCAAACTTTTCTAGAAGGGCTAAACAAAGAGTTTGATCTTCGAAGATAAATGATCTATTCCGCTCCAGATTGGCCCACCCTTGATGAGGTTGTATCTAGTGTTCTTGAAGAGGAGATTCGGTTATCAAACCACGTCATGACCCCACATGCAAGTGCTGACACTCGTGTTGCTCTCTCTTCACATGCTCATGCTACATCTTTTGTTTCTTCTAACAATGATCAAGCAAATTCTACTAAGTTTGAGTACAGGAGGAAACCAGAGGTAGCATGTGATCACATCAAGCAAACTGGCCACATAAAGAAGAATTGTTTTGACCTGATTGGATATCCACCTGGGTGGCAACAACGACATGGCCGGCTCAAGTTTGGTGATGCCCGAGGGAAGAAGCAAGATCATGTGCATCTCGCTTCATCCACAAGTGAATTATCAGCGGCAACTGCACAAGCTCTCAAGGAATTTAAATCAAAACTCTTAGCTGCATCCAATGAAGCTCATGTTGGCTCTGTGTCCAGTTACCATGCATCTCAAGGTGTGAACTACTCGCATCATCCAATTAAATCTGCATATTCTCCTTGGATAATAGATTCTAGAGCTACTAACCATATGACAGGTTCCCCTAAGGAGTTCTCTTCTTATATTCCTAGATCAGGAAAAGATAGGGTTCGTATAGCTGATGGATCCTCAGCCGCTATAATGGGGAGTGGACCTATTAGCTGTACACCTTCTTTATCTTTAACCCTAGTTTTACATATTCCAGATTAACCAGTAAATCTTCTCTCTGTTAGTTCAATTACGAACTCGCTTAATTGTAGAGCTTGGTTTGAACCTTTCTTTTGTGTCTGCCAGGAACTAAAGACAGGGAAGGTACTTGGGACTGGCACCGAGCGTGATGGTCTGTACTACCTCGACAATGTTGCAGCCCCGCTTGCACTTGCTGCATGTACCTCATCCACAGATGAGTTGCTATTACTCGACCGCAGACTTGGCCATTTGTCTTTCCATGTTTTATCTCATGTATTTCCCTCTTTGTTTGCTTCTTGCTACAAGGATAAGCTTTTATGTGATGCATGTGAACTTGCTAAGCATACAAGGGCCACGTATCCTACTAGTAGTGAAAGAAGTCAAACTCCCTTTGAGATTATTCACTCGGATGTTTGGGGACCTTCTGTCACAACCTCTCTTTTGGGAGAACCTTGGTTTGTAACATTGATTGATGGTTTTAGTCGATGTACCTGGCTTTACCTACTCAAACAAAAATGTGATGTTTTCTCCGCATTCAAAGATTTCTACGCTTTGGTCTGCAACCAATATAATGCAAAGGTGAATTTTTTTCGTTCAGACAATGGCACTGAGTATGTTAATAATGATTTTGATTATTTTCTCTCCTCCAATGGCATTATACACCAAACAACATGTGTTGATACTCCTTCTCAAAATGGTGTCGCTGAACGTAAAAATAGACATTTGTTGGAGGTTGCACGTTCTCTCATGTTTACAATGCATGTGCCAAAGTTTCTTTGGGTGAGGCAGTTAAAACAACAGCATATTTGATAAGCCTTATGCCCTCACACATTCTGGATTTTAAAACCCTAATTGAATGTTTGAGTGGTTCGAATCCTTTTATTTTGCCACCAAAAGTTTTTGGATGTGTTTGTTTTGTACACGATTATAGAAATTCAGTAGGAAAACTTGATCCTCATGTTGTTTGTTGTATTTATGTTGGGTATTCTCCCACTCAGAAAGGCTATCGCTGTTGGCGCCCAGCTGAGCGGCCGTTTTTTGTGAGCATGGATGACTTTTTGTGAAAATGGTTCATTTTATCCCCCTACCTTTGGTGCATGCCATCCTTCTTCCTCTACCACTCCTATTTCTAGGATTGGTCGAGAGGGGGAGCATGTTGTTGGTAGAGATGTTATTATTCGTTCCATCCCTGTTCCTTCACTTGGCGACACACATCAATATGGGCCAGGTACACAGGGGGAGGAAAACACAAACACGATGAACCCGGGTGAGAATAATAGCAACTCCTGTGTTCAAGAGGGGCATGAACCTGACATGTCATCTACTGAACATGTTGTACAACCCATCACTCCGGTGTCTCCAGATTCCATGTCACCGTCCCCTAATTCAGTGATACAAGACACACTAGAGCAAGGCACTGAACCCTCTACTGTAATACTAAACCTTCCTATTGTTCATGATCTTCCTATTGCTCTACGTAAGCCTGTTAGACATCTAGTTACACCACCACATCTAAAGGATTATGGTGGCCACAAACATGACATCGCCAAGTTCATCTCCTATGATAATTGTAATCCTTTGTTCAAAAGTCTTATTGCTTCCCTTGACTCTATATCCATACCCAAAGACTGGAGATAGGCCATGCAGGACACTAAGTGGAAAACAACAATGATCGAGGAAATGAAAGCTTTGGAGAAAAATAGAACTTGGGAGCTTGTGACGATGCCAATGGGTAAAGAGCCGGTGGGCTATAAGTGGGTGCACACGGTCAAGCAAAATCCTGACGGTAAAGTGGAATGGTACAAAGCTCGCCTAGTAGCGAAGGGATATACCCAAACATATGGGATTGACTATGATGAGACATTCGCATCGGTTGCAAAATGAACTCGGTAAGAACTCTAATAGCATGTGCAGCAAACCTTGGGTGGGACTTATTCCAACTAGATGTGAAGAATGCATTCTTGCATGGTGATCTTCAAGAGGAAATATATATATATGAAAATTCCACCTGGTTTTAGCACTGCTCAAACTAAAGGTAAAGTCCTACGCTTAAATCGATCCTTGTATGGCATGAAGCAATCCCCGCGCGCTTGGTTTGATCGTTTTCGGCGAGCAATGCTCCGAATGGGTTATAACCAAAGCAATGCGGATCACACTTTGTTCTATAAACGTAATGCAAGGAATGTTGCTATTTTAATAGTTTATGTTGATGATATTGTTATCACCGGGGATGACTCTGAAGAGATTGCTTGGTTAAAATTCCAATTGGCACAAGAGTTTGAGGTCAAAGACTTGGGGCTACTTTGATAGTTTCTTGGGATTGAAGTCTCTCGTAGCTCAAAGGGAATTTATCTCTCTCAAAGAAAATATGTCTTAGATTTGCTCTCAAAGACCGGATTGTCTGGGTGTCGCTCGACTCCTACCCCAATTGAGCAAAATCATCGTCTTCATGATGGAGATGGAGGGCTTGTTGATCGAGAGCGCTATCAAAGACTTGTTGGGTGGTTAATTTATCTATCTCACACCCGTCCAGATATTGCTTTTGTTGTAAGTGTTGTAAGTCAGGTCATGCATGATCCTCAAACTCATCATATGGATGTTGTTGTTCGAATAATTTTGTAACGACCGGATAATTAGGCTACAGTAAAACTCTCCTAATGATGCCATGTCATCTTTGATTACTGTTGCTAAACTTTCGTTACTTCAAACCGATTCAAAAATCAATTCAAAAAAAATGGTAGACAACAAAAGTTTTTGAAAGTTGAAACAAAAATGTTCGGACAGTGCCAAAAATGGCATAGGTAGTTATGGTGTAGAAGACACAATTTTACAAAATACCTAAATGCCCTAAACTAAATAAAACAGAAAAGGAAAAAATAAATAAAAGAAAAGGAAATACAAAAACAAAAAAGAAAAAAAAGAAAAGGAGAAAGCCCCCCTTGGGCCTCAACCCACTAGGCCGCCAGGCCGGCCCACCCCGCACCCATAAACCCCCACTCCCCCAGTACCCATCGACACCCCCACTCCCTCTGCGCAAAATATCTCCTCCCCTCTCCCGATTGGATCGGGATCGAGGAGGAGACCGCTCGCCTCCGCCTCGCCCTCACCTGACGCCGCCCGGAGCTTCCGCGCCGGACCACCTCGCCGGCCTGCCCCTCTCCGTCGAATCGTCCCCGTCACCCTCCTCGTCCCCCACTGCCGCGTGCCCTACACCCCCTATGAGGCCTTCCTCCTTCTCTGCCTTCACCCACAGCGCGCGTGCTCCCCTCGCCTGCGCACGCCCATGCCCGGTGCTGCGCCCCAGCGGCACTGCCACTCCGGCGCACCCCTCTCCCCGCCCGCGGCCTCTGCTCCTCACGCCGCCCTGCAGTCATGCACGCGCGCGCCCACGCGGCCACAGCCGCGGCCCCGCTCGCCCACGTCTCGCCCGCGCCCGCGTCGTCCCACGCGCTCGCCCTTGCGCCGGCCCGCGCCGCTCTCTGCCTGCTCTGCTCCTGTGCTGCTTCCCCTGCTGCGGCCCCGTATGCCTCCCGCTCGCGCACGGGACGCCCTGCGCGCCCCTGACCTCACTCGCTGCCCGCCGGTCTCGGCTCGCTGTCGCTGGCCCGCCACGCTGACCGCCCCTCGCCGGCTCTGCCTTGCTGCTGCGTTGCGCCTGCTGCCGCCGGCAGCTCATCCCGGCCGTCCCGCGTCCCGCCTCCCACCTCTGTCCCACTGCGCTGACGCGTCGGCGTGCTCTCCGGCCCGCGTGCACCCCACTTGCCTCCCCCACTGCCCTGCATCGCCGACGCCGCCGCCCTTCGCCGGCACCGCCCCATTCCGGCCACCCTCGCCGCGGTCTCAGTTGTCGCCCGGCGCCGGCGCCCGTCTACGCCGCTCGACCCGCTCCAGGGATGGGTGCTCGCATCGCCCAGTGCCCGCTAACCGCGTGCCCGATAGGCCCCTGTAGGCCACTCACATTGGGGCCCCGCCTAGAACGAAAATGATTTTTTTAAAAAAGAGAAAAATATATAAATAAATAATTAATTAAAATAATTAATTAATTAATTAATTAAGTTAATTAATCCTATTTAATTAATCTAATCAATTTGTTAAGTTAATTAAACCCTAATTAGACTAAACAGTCAATGACGAACGGGACCCACCTGTCAGTTTGACCAGGTCAACTGCTGATGTCATGTTGACGTCAGCAAACACTGTTCTGGATAATGTTGATTTAATTAATTAAATAAATCCTAAAGATGATTTAAATCTTTTAAAATTAATATAAAATAAACCATAGCTCGGATGGAAAAACTTTGTACATGAAAGTTTCTCAGTCCGGATACGCAGCCCGTTCATCCGCCACGCATCCCTAGCATAGCGAACACGCAACTTTCCCCCTCTGATTCGTCTGTCCGAAAACGCGAAACACTGGGGATATTTTCTCGGATGCTTCCCCCTTCACCGGTACCACCTCTTACCGCGTTAGGGCACACCTAGCATCATGCTTTGTCATGTCATGCATCGTCGTGCATTTGTTGGCATTATATTTATTGTTTCTCCCCCCTCTTCTCTCGCTAGACACCGAGACCGACGCCGCCGCTACCCAGTACGACTACGGTGTTGACGACCCCTCTCTCTTGCCAGAGCAACCAGGCAAGCCCCCCCTTTGATCACCAGATATCGCCTATTCTTCTCTCTACTGCTTGCATTAGAGTAGTGTAGCATGTTACTGCTTTCTGTTAATCCTATTCTGATGCATAGCCTGTCATTGTTGCTCCAGCTGTTGATACCTTACCTGCGATCCTAATGCTTAGTATAGGATGCTAGTTTATCATCAGTGGCCCTACATTCTTGTCCGTCTGCCATGCTGTACTATCGGGCCGTGATCACTCGGGAGGTGATCATGGGTATATACTATATACTTTATACATGATACATGTGATGACAAAAGACGGGTCGGCTCGAGGAGTACCCGCGGTTGATTCATGAATTGGGGGCTAGAAGGACATACTTTCCTGACAGCCCTCTATGTGGATCTTTGTGGCGAAGCAACAGGACAGGTTGAGACCACCTAGGAGAGAGGTGGGCCTGGCCCTGGTCAGAGTTCGCGGTTATTTCAAGATAACATGTTTAATGAGATCTTGGTATTTGATCTGAGTCTGGCTACTGGCCTATACGCACTAACCATCTACGCGGGGACAGTTATGGGCACTCAACGTCGTGGTATCAGCCGAAGCCTTCGTGACGTCAGCGACTGAGCGGCGCGCGCCAGATTGGACCGTAAGCCTGCTCTTGTATTAAGGGGGCTAGTTCTACTTCCGGCCTCGTTCGCAACGTGCAAGTGTGCAACAGGCGTTCGGCCCAGACCCTTGCGCCATAGGATTTAGACCAGCGTGTTGACCTCTCTGTTGTGCCTAGATAGGGCTGCGACGTGTTGATCTTGCGAGGCCGGGCATGACCCAGAAAAGTGTGTCCGAACAAAGGGGATCGAGCGTGTTGGGAAATGTGGTGCACCCCTGCAGGGAAGTTAATCTATTCGAATAGCCGTGATCTTCAGTAACAGGACGACTTGGAGTTGTACCTTGACCTTATGACAACTAGAACCGGATACTTAATAAAACACACCCTTCCAAGTGCCAGATACAGCCGGTGATCGCTCTCTCACAGGGCGACAAGGGGAGGATCATCGGTTAGGATTATGCTACACGATACTACTTGGTGAACTTACCATCTACTCTCTTCTCCTGCTGCAAGATGGAGGTTACCAGAAGCATAGGGCTATCCCCCTCTTATTCCGGTATTCTGCAATTCAGTCCACATATGATACCCTTATTCCATTTGATACCAATGCATACATATGTAGTGTAGCTCCTTGCTTGCGAGTACTTTGGATGAGTACTCACGGTTGCTTTGCTCCCTCTTTTCCCCCTTTCTATACTCGATTGCTGTGACCAGATGTTGGAGCCCAGGAGCCAGACGCCACCATCGATGATGACTACTACTACTCGGGAGTTGCCTACTACTACGTGCAACCCGCTGACGATGACCAGGAGTACTTTAGAAGGATCTCAGGCAGTAGGCATGCGCCTCGTTCGATCTGTATCCCAGTTTGTGCTAGCCTTCTTAAGGCAAACTTGTTTAACTTATATCTGTACTCAGATATTGTTGCTTCCACTGACTCGTCTATGATTGAGCTCTTGTATTCGAGCCCTCGAGGCCCCCTGGCTTGTAATATGATGCTTGTATGACTTATTTTGTTTGTAGAGTTGTGTTGTGATATCTTCGCATGAGTCCCTGATCTTGATCATACATGTTTGCGTGTATGATTAGTGTACGTCAAATCGGGGGTGTCACAAGTTGGTATCAGAGCCGACTGCCTGTAGGAATCCCCCCTTCCACACTCCTTGGCCGAAGTCGAGTCTAGACATTACAATTTTTTTACTAACATGGTTGTGTGCCTTACGGGCCCACGTCGCCATCTGGGTGGTATTAGTATCTTTTACTCCACGATCCTTACTCTGGGACTCTGAACTCTCTTCTACTCGGGTTAAACGATTTTACTAACTTTAACATTAGGATCCCGTGACCATGTTCACCCCAAAGTTGGATAAGCCCTAGCCATTCTTTAGAGTAGTATATTGAACATTATCCACACTGTCAGTTGACTCCTTTGAAACATCTTTGTTTCAGATGGAACCCATGAGACAGGTCGTGCGCCACACGACGGCCATTGGTGCCTTAGGATCACCTGCTGTGTTGGTTGAGATGATGACCTATCTGGGTTATCACTGGCACCCTGAGTAAACCGTCTATGAGGGGTACCAGGACTTCAACCAGGAGCAGTACCGTGCCATCGTCCACCTCTACTCTCGGGAGTATGACTCCACTACCGTGCTGCACACTGCTCATGGTGTTGGAGTGACTATCGACATGGCAGTCCACGATGCTGCTTATGCTGCTCTGACACGTCTTCGTGGAGAGTATCAGGAGTTGGACACCTCCCCCTTCAGGCACATTGCTATCGCATCCGATGTTGGTGCGGAGGGATACTACACTGCTGCCTACTCCACTGTCACCCGAGAGCCCTTCTACCATCAGAACCTGGTTCTGCATGCTGATGGGCTAGATAGAGCTAACCGAGCTCTTCGCCACGAGTTGTACACCACCCGTCAGCACCTGTATCGTGCTCTGACACTGTTGCACCCCTCTGTCCGATCTGGTGATCTGTCGCGTTTTGCAATCTATCCTGCCAGGACCGTGATGCCCCAGGGCGTCTGCTGGCCAGATGTGGGAGGCTACTCTCCCGCACTTGGTCCTCTCCTGCCACCTGCGCATCGGGTTCCACACCAGAGTATCTGCGGACCCCAGGCTACTCGCGTGGAGGTCTTCCCTTCGTGTCACTACCAGCTGTCAGGCTACACCTACCTCCACAGTTCCTCCTGGAGCACTCGCTCCCCCTCCCCTAGAGTTCCAAAAGATGAATCTTCATGTTGTTACTAAGGGTTCTCTAAATACCCTGGCTGTCGTACCAGATCTCATAGCTGGTATAAAGACTATTCAAGGTTATGACTCTGAAGTCCATAAGATTAAACGCCATCTAGCAGAAGGAAAGCCCTCATTCTTCACTATCGCCGATGATGGCGCCTTGTACTTCAAAGGCCGCCTAGTGGTACCATGTTCGAAGAAAAACCTGGATAAGACTAAAAGGGTTATGAAAGAAGCTCATGATACGCCTCTGTCCATCCATCCTGGTAGTACAAAGATGTACTAGGATATTCGTCAAAGATTCTGGTGGTCTAATATGAAGCAGAACATTGCTCGTTATGTTGCTGAGTGTGACGTTTGCCACCGTATCAAAGAAGAGTATCAAAGGCCTGCTGGAACTCTGCAACCTATCTCTATTCCTGAATGGAAATGGGACCATGTTGAAATGGACTTCGTCACTGGATTTCCCAAATCGCAGAAAGGTAATGATGCTATTCTTGTCGTCATTGACCGGCTTTCTAAAGTTGCACATTTTCTGGCGGTCAAAGAGACAATCACTGATAGTCAACTTGCTACTCTCTACATGTCTAGAATTGTTTCACTTCACGGTATTCCACTGGTTATCAGTTCAAACCATGGCAGCTTATTCACTTCAAGATTTTGGGTGGTTAATTTATCTATCTCACACCCGTCCAGATATTGCTTTTGTTGTAAGTGTTGTAAGTCAGGTCATGCATGATCCTCGAACTCATCATATGGATGTTGTTGTTCGAATAATTTGATACCTCAAGGGTTGTCATGGTCGAGGATTATTATACACATCGGATGGCCATTTGCAAGTAGAGTGCTACATTGACGCGGATTGGGCCGGTTCCATGGACGAACGAAGATCGACATCGGGCTATTGCACATTTGTTGGAGGTAACCTTGTTACATGGCGTAGTAAGAAGCAAAGTGTCATAGCACGATCTACAGCTGAAGCGGAATATAGATCCATGGCACATGGTGTCTGTGAAGTACTATGGCTACGGATTCTGTTGATGGAACTAGGCCTATTTCCAATCAAAACCATTAATGTTGTACTGTGATAATAAGGCGGCCCTCGATATTGCTAATAATCCTATGCAACATGATCGAACAAAGCACATTGAGATAGACCGTCACTTCATTAAGGAGAAGCTGGATGTCGGGATTATCTGCATGTCATATGTAAATTCATCAAATCAATTAGCAGATATACTCACGAAGGGTTTGCCTGATAGATTATTTTCTACCATCTATAGCAAGATGGGGTTGTCGAGTTGTATGTAGCTAAGTAAATATGTAACTCCTAGAGGACTAAAGAATAAGAATCACAATAATAAGAGAAGAGGGCCTGCTCGAACAGAGTAGAAGGTCCTGGAGTTTTTCCCCATGTTCTTCCTGTCAAATCTCTAGAACTCAAATCCGAATATCTCCAAATCTCAACAATTAAAAAAGGAAGAAAAACCCGTGTGTAGTTTTTCTAAAAAAATTGTATGGTTGTTTTATGTTCTTGTGTACGGCGAGTTACTAGAGATTAGCGCGTGCTGTGCCGCAGGAATTGGCTGGTGAAAATTAGGATTGATAACATGAGAACCAAAACTAATATGCATATGACTTATTATATTTGATTATGTATAGTTGTAAAATATTTATTGAATATAAGTAGAATAATTGAATGGAAAACATTTTCCCATGGATGGTTGAATGTTGTGATGAGTCTTTTTTCATGCATGATTGCACGTCGAGGCGGGCCTTATGGCATCCATAATTTTATCATGAGGTGGCATATTTGCATGTTAAGATAAATAAGTAGCGAGGATGACTCTCGTAGGTACATAAAATATCAGCCCGTTTCTAAAGTCTTATTTTGTCTTTATGAGACAAATGGGAGTTAGGCATAAGACTGTAGGTATAGACATGTATAAAAATAAGACTCTAGAACTCTTTATATGATTGGACATAAGACTCTAGATATATACATGTATAAAAATATCAGAACTAACACGCTTCTGCAGAAAATAGGCTCGCCTCATCAAAGCCGTCACCTCCTGCAGCGACAGCCCTTGCACACAGATGCATCGATCTAGACGCCATGCAACTCCTGCCCTTGTTGCCTGGTGACGTCACGCCGAGGACGCCGCCGATTGATACGTCTCCGTCGTATCTATAATTTTTGGTTGTTCCATGCCAATATTCTACAACTTTCATATAATTTTGGCAACTCTTTATACTATTTTTGGGACTAACATATTGATCCAGTGCCCAGTGCCAGTTCCTGTCTATTGCATGTTTTTGGTTTCACAGAATATCTATATCAAATGGAGTCCAAACGGGATAAAAACAGACGGAGATACTTTTTGGAATATTTGGAAAATTCCGGAAGAAAAATCCACGTGAGATGGTGCCCGAGGTGGCCACGAGGCAGGGGGCGTGCCCCCTACCCTTGTGAGCCACCCGTAAGGCGGTTGACGCTCTTCTTTTGCCGCAAGAAAGCTAATTTTCGGAAAAAAAATCACGGCAAAGGTTTCAGGCCAATCTGAGTTACGGATCTCCATATATACACGAAACGGTGAAACAGAGCCAGGAGGGAACGCAGAAACAGAGAGAGACGGAGAGACAGATCCAATCTCGGAGGGACTCTCGCCCCTCCCACGCCATGGAGGCCAAGGACCAGAGGGGAAACCCTTCTCCCATCTAGGGAGGAGGTCAAGGAAGAAGAAGAAGAAGGGGCCCCTCTCCCCCTTGCTTCCGGTGGCGCCGGAGTGCCACCGGGGGCCATCATCATCACCGTCATCTTCACCAACAACTTCACCGCCTTCACCACTAACTCTTCCCCCCTCTATGCAGCGGTGTAACCTCTCTCTTACCTGCTGTAATCTCTACCTAAACATGGTGCTCAACGCTATATATTATTTCCTTATGATGTATGGCTATCCTATGATGTTTGAGTAGATCCGTTTTGTCCTAATGGCTATTTGATGATCAAGATTGGTTTGAGTTGCATATTTTATTTTTGGTGCTGTACTATGGTGCTCTCCGTGTCGCGCAAGTGTGAGGGATCCCCGCTGTAGGGTTTGCAATATGTTCATGATTTGCTTATGGTGGGTGGCGTGAGTGACAGAAGCACAGACCCGAGTTAGTAGGTTGTTTGCGTATGGGATAAAGGGGACTTGATGCTTTAATGCTATGGTTGGGTTTTACCTTAATGAATCTTTAGTAGTTGCGGATGCTTGCTAGAGTTCTAATCATAAGTGCATATGATCCAAGTAGAGAAAGTATGTTAGCTTATGCCTCTCCCTCAAATAAAATTGTAATAATGATTACCGGTCTAGTTATCGATTGCCTAGGGACAAATAACTTTCTCGTAACAACAAACTCTCTACTAAACCTAACTTAGTTGTGTCTTTATCTAAACATCCCCTACGTTTTATTTACTTGCTCTTTATTATATTGCATACCTATCCAACAACACCTACGAAGTACTTAGTTTCATACTTGTTCTAGGTAAAGCGAACGTCAAGCGTGCGTAGAGTTGTATCGGTGGTTGGTAGAACTGAAGGAAATATGCCCTAGAGGCAATAATAAAGTTATTATTTATTTCCTTATTTCATGATAAATGTTTATTATTCATGCTAGAATTGTATTAACCGGAAACATAATACATGTGCGAATACATAGACAAACAGAGTGTCACTAGTATGCCTCTACTTGACTAGCTCGTTGATCAAAGATGGTTAAGTTTCCTAACCATAGACATGAGTTGTCATTTGATTAATGGTATCACATCATTAGGAGAATGATGTGATTGAATTGACCCATTCCGTTAGCTTAGCACTTGAACATTTAGTTTGTTGCTATTGCTTTCTTCATGACTTATACATGTTCCTATGACTATGAGATTATGCAACTCCCGTTTACCGGAGGAACACTTTGTGTGCTACCAAACGTCACAACGTAGCTGGGTGATTATAAAGGTGCTCTACAGGTGTCTCCAAAGGTACTTGTTGGGTTGGCATATTTCGAGATTAGGATTTGTCACTCCGATTGTCGGAGAGGTATCTCTGGGCCCACTCGGTAATGCACATCACTATAAGCCTTGCAAGCATTGCAACTAATGAGTTAGTTGCGGGATGATGTATTACAGAACGAGTAAAGAGACTTGCCGGTAACGAGATTGAACTAGGTATTGAGATACCGACGATCAAATCTCGGGCAAGTAACATACCGATGACAAAGGGAACAACGTATGTTGTTATGCGGTCTGACCGATAAAGATCTTCGTAGAATATGTAGGAGCCAATATGGGCATCCAGGTCCCGCTATTGGTTATTGACAAGAGAGGTCTCTCGGTCATGTCTACATAGTTCTCGAACTCGTAGGGTCCGCACGCTTAACGTTCGTTGACGATATAGTACTATGAGTTATGTATGTTGGTGACCGAATGATGTTCAGAGTTTTGGATGAGATCACAGATATGACGAGGAACTCCGGAATGGTCCGGAAGTAAAGATTGATATGTGGATAGTAGTGTTTGATCTCCGGAAGGGTTTCGGAATTCACCGGAAGGGGTTCCGAATGTTTCCCGAAATGTTTGGGCACGAGAACACTTTATCTGTGCCAAAGGGGAAAGCCCACGAGGCTTTTGGAAAGTGCAAAAGGAAGTTTTGCGGAGACCAGAGGCTAGACGCCAGGAACCCTGGCTTCTAGGGGGTAGACGCCGGGAACCCTGGCGTCTAGCCCTGGAGTCCGAGAAGGACTCTTGCCTTTCGGGTGAGACCGACTTTGAGGAGGCTTTTACTCCAAGTTTCGACCCCAGGGCTCAACATATAAATAGAGGGGTAGGGCTAGCAGCAAAGACACATCAAGAAACACCAAGCCGTGTGCCGGCAACCCTGTCCCCTCTAGTTTATCCTCCGTCATAGTTTTCGTAGTGCTTAGGCGAAGCCCTACGGAGATTGTTCTTCACCAACACCGTCAACATGCCGTCGTGCTGCCGGAACTCATCTACTACTTCGCCCCTCTTGCTGGATCGAGAAGGCGAGGACGTCACCGAGCCGAACGTGTGCAGAACTCGGAGGTGCCGTGCTTTCGGTACTTGGATCTTTCGGTCGTGAAGACGTACGACTACATCAACCGCGTTGATATAACGCTTCCGCGAACGGTCTACGAGGGTACGTAGACAACACTCTCCCCTCTCGTTGCTATGCATCACCATGATCTTGCGTGTGCGTAGGAAATTTTTGAAATTACTACGTTCCCCAACAAGAACTTGAGGGAATATTTGTTCTGCCTTTAGCTCCTCGTTGGGTTCGACACTCTTACTTATCGAAAACTATTGCGATCCCCTATATTTGTGGGTTATCAAGACCTTTTTCTGGCGCCGTTGCCGGGGAGCAATAGCGTGGGGTGAATATTCTCGTGTGTGCTTTTTTGCTTTATCACTAAGTAATTTTTATTTGCTGTTCTTAGTTGTTCTCTATCTTTAATTATGGATATGGAACATGAAATACCAAAAAAAAATTAGGTGTACTTGCTACTCATGGAGATGGGGAACCTCCTAAAACCCTCGATGCTGGTTATGTGAAAAATATAATGTACTACTTTAATAATCCTGAGAAAACCCCATTTAATTATGTAATGGGAGTAACGTTGGATCAACATGAATACTTTAGGGATTATCGCTTGACCAAAAAGGAAAACTATTATGGGATCAAATTTATATATTGAAGTGGTATGCTCGGCAGGTATGCTTGAGTTATGATATTACTTGTTGCTCTAGGATGAAGGCTCCACACCTTCCCTTTTCATGTGAATTTAATGAGAATGAAACCTTGGCTTCTTATGCTAGAGGTATATATGATTACTATGATGTGGAACAAATAGAAGAATTTGTTGCTTTTAAGGGTGCTTATGAAATTGAATCTTTGTTTGAAAAGAATGAAGCTTATGATGATGATGTTTATAGGCCTGAAAATTTAGCTATGTTAAAATATTGCTATGATATTTATGAATATAATTCCTATATTAATGCACTTATTGAGAAAGTCTCTGCTGTCCAAGAAGAGACTAATATTTTGTAGGAGTCTATGGAAGAAGAAATTGATGAAACTGTGAGCTCATTGGATGAAAAAGATGAGGAAGAGAGCGAAGAACAAAAGGAGGAAGAGTGGATTGATCACCCGTGCCCACCTTCTAATGAGAGTAACTCTTCAACTCATACATTGTTTAATTTCCCTTCGTGATTACCGAAGGATGAATGCTATGATAATTGCTATGATACCTTGGATTCTTTTGAAATATCCCTTTTTGATGATGCTTGTGGCCAAGATGCCAATATGAATTATGCTTATGGAGGTGAACTTGCTATAGTTCCTTATGTTACACATGAAATTGTTGCTATTGCACCCACGCATGATAGTCCTATTATCTTTTTGAATTCTCCCAACTACACTATATCAGAGAAGTTTGCTCTTATTAAGGATTATATCGATGGGTTGCCTTTTACCGTTGCACATGATGATTTTAACGAATATAAAATGCATGTGCTTTCTGCTCCTACTTGCAATTATTATGAGAGAGGAACTATATCTCCACCTCTCTATGTTTCCAATATGATAAAATTGCAAGAAACTGTTTATACTATGCATTGGAGTTTACTTTGTGTGCATGAATTGTTCTTTTATGACATGCCGATGCATAGGAAGAGAGTTAGACTTCATTGTTACATGATTTATGTTACTTTGTGCTCACTACTAAATTATAAATCATTCTTAATTAAAATTGGCTTTGATATACCTTGGGATCCGAGTGGATTCATTACTTGAGCACTATTTGTGTAGCTTAATGGCTTTAAAGAAAGTGCTGCCAGGGAGAAAACCCGGAAGTTTTAGAGAGTCATTTATTTCTGTTGAGTGCTTTCATATAGTTTTAAAACAACAAAAACAAAGAGGGGAACCCAAAACTTTGTCAAAAAGGAAAGTGAAAGTGAGAGAGACACGCATTGTTGAAGTGGGGGACGTCCTTGAACTTTGTTCATGCCCATGGGAACTTTGTGAATCTTAATTACAGAAACTTTTAAATAAAAATAATTATCCCCTTGTACAATTCCATTGTATTATTAAAATAATATGCCAAGGTTTGCCTTTAGGATGTTTACATTTGCTTGATGGTCTATATGGTGCAGGACAGAAACTTTGGCTGTAGTGCGCGATTTTACTTTTTTAGCTGGAACGTCAAATGGTTCTGATTATTTTTGCATTGTATTCCTATAATTTTTTTTCCTAATTTTGGTAGAATGTTTCAAGTATCAGAAGTATGGTGAATGTTCAGATTATTACAGACTATTCTGTTTTAGACAGATTCTGTTTTTGATGCATAGTTTGCTTGTTTTGATAAAACTATCAATTTATATTAGTGGATTAAGCCATGAAAAAGTTATATTACAGTAGACACAATGCAAAAAAAATATGAATTGGTTTGCAACAGTACTTAGAGTAGTGATTTGCTTTATTATACTAACGGATCTTACCAAGTTTTCTGTTGAAGTTTTGTGTGGATGAAGTGTTCGATGATCGAGAAAGTCTCGATGTGAGAAGAAGGAAGAGAGGCAAGAGCTCAAGCTTGGGGATGCCCGAGGCACCCCAAGTAAATATTCAAAGAAACTCAAGCGTCTAAGCTTGGGGATGCTGGGAAGGCATCCCCTCTTTCTTCAACAAGTATCGGTATGTTTTCGGATTCGTTTCGTTCATGCGATTTGTGCAATCTTGGAGCGCCTTTTGCATATAGTTTTCATTTTTTCTTTTATGCACCATGCTGGTATGAGATAGTCCTTGATTGATTTATAGAATGTTCTATGCACTTCACTTATATCTTTTGAGTATGGCTTTATAGAATGCTTCATGTACTTCACTTATATCATTTGAAGTTTGGATTGCCTGTTCCTCTTTACATAGACAACTGCCATTTGTAGAATGCTCTTTTGCTTCACTTATAACTGTTAGAGCACGGGCTTATATTTTGTAGAAAGAATTAAACTCTCCTGCTTCACTTATTTAGAGAGATGACAGGAATTGGTCATTCACATGGTTAGTCATAAAATCCTACATAAATCTTGTAGATCACTGAATATGATACGTTTGATTCCTTGCAATAGTTTTGCGATATAAAGATGGTGATATTAGAGTCATGCTAGTGGGTAGTTGTGGATTGTAGAAATACTTGTGTTGAGATTGGCGATTCCCGTAGCATGCACGTATAGTGAACCATTATGTGATGAAGTCGGAGCATGATTTATTTATTGATTGTCTTCCTTATGAGTTGCGGTCGGGGACGAGCGATGGTCTTTTCCTACCAATCTATCCCCCTAGGAGCATGCGCGTAGTACTTTGTTTCGATAACTAATAGACTTTTGCAATAAGTATGTGAGTTCTTTATGACTAATGTTGAGTCCATGGATTATACCCACTCTCACCCTTCCACCATTGCTAGCCTCTCTAGTACCGCGCAACTTTCGCCGGTACCATAAACCCACCATATACCTTCCTCAAAACAGCCACCATACCTACCTATCATGGCATTTCCATAACCATTCCTAGATATATTGCCATGCAACTTCCATCACCATCATATACATGACTTGAGCATTCATGGTCATATTTCTTTGCATGATCATAAGATAGCTAGCATGATGTTTTCATGGCTTGTCCGTTTTTTGATGTCATTGCTATGCTAGATCATTGCACATCCCGGTACACCACCGGAGGCATTCATATATAGTCATATCTATGTTCTAGTATCGAGTTATAATATCGAGTTGTAAGTAAATAAAAGTGTCATATATAGTCATATCATTATTAGAGCATTGCCCCAGTGAGGATAGGATGATGGAGACTATGATTCCCCCATAAGTCGGGATGAGACTCCGGACTTTACAAAAAATAAAAGAGGCCATAGAAGCCCAAATAAAAAAAGAGAGGCCAAAGAAGCCCACCAAAAAAAACAAAAACAAAAAAATGAGAGAAAAAGAGAGAAGGGGCAGTGCTACTATCCTTTTTGCACACTTGTGCTTCAAAGTAGCACCATGTTCTTCATATAGAGAGTCTCTTGAGTTATCACTTTCATATACTAGTGGGAATTTTAATTATAGAACTTGGCTTGTATATTCCGATGATGGGCTTCCTCAAATGCTCGAGGTCGTCATGAGCAAGCAAGTTGGATGCACACCCACTTAGTTTCAGTTGGAGCTTTCATACACTTATAGCTCTGGTGCATCCATTGCATGGAAATACCTACTCACTCACATTGGTATCTATTGATGGGCATCTCCATAGCCCGTTGATACGCCTAGTTGATGTGAGACTATCTTCTCCTTTTTGTCTTCTCCACCATCATATTCTATTCCACCTATAGTGCTATGTCCATGGCTCACGCTCATGTATTGCGTGAAAGTTGAAAAGGTTTGAGAACGTCAAAAGTATGAAACAATTGCTTGGCTTGTCATCGGGGTTGTGCATGATGTGAATATTTTGTGTGGTGAAGATGGAGCATAGCCAGACTATATGATTTTGTAGCAATAACTTTCTTTGGCCATGTTATTTTGAAAAGACATGATTGCTTTATTAGTAGGCTTGAAGTATTATTGTTTTTATGTCAAATGATAGACTATTGCTTTGAATCACTCGTGTCTTAATATTCATGCCATGATTAGATATGTGATCAAGATTATGCTAGGTAGCATTCCACATCAAAAATTATCTTTTTATCATTTACCTACTCGAGGACGAGCAGGAATTAAGCTTGGGGATGCTGATACGTCTCCATCGTGTCTATAATTTTTGATTGTTCCATGCCAATATTCTACAACTTTCATATACTTTTGGCAACTCTTTATACTATTTTTGGGACTAACATATTGATCCAGTGCCCAGTGCCAGTTCCTGTCTGTTGCATGTTTTTGGCTTCGCAGAATATCCATATCAAACGGAGTCCAAACGGGATAAAAACGGACGGAGATACTTTTTGGAATATTTGGAAAATTCCAGAAGAAAAATTCACGCGAGACGGTGCCCGAGGTGGCCACAATGCAGGGGGGTGCGCCAGCCCCCGTGGGCGCGCCCGCTACCCTCGTGAGCCACCCGTAAGGCGGTTGACGCTCTTCTTTTGCAGCAAGAAAGCTAATTTTCAGAAAAAATATCACGGCGAAGGTTTCAGGCCAATTGAAGTTACGGATCTCCATATATACAAGAAACGGTGAAACAGAGCCAGGAGGGAACGCAGAAACAGAGAGAGACAGAGAGACAGATCCAATCTCGGAGGGGCTCTCGCCCCTCCCACACCATGGAGGCCAAGGACCAGAGGGGAAACCCTTCTCCCATCTAGGGAGGAGGTCAAGGAAGAAGAAGAAGAAGGGGGGTCCTCTCCCCCTTGCTTCCGGTGGCGCCGGAGTGCCACCGGGGCCATCATCATCACCGTCATCTTCACCAACAACTTCACCGCCTTCACCACCAACTCTTTCCCCCTCTATGCAGCGGTGTAACCTCTATCTTACCCGCTGTAATCTCTACCTAAACATGGTGCTCAACGCTATATATTATTTCCCTATGATGTATGGCTATCCTATGATGTTTGAGTAGATCCGTTTTGTCCTAATGGCTATTTGATGATCAAGATTGGTTTGAGTTGCATGTTTTATTATTGGTGTTGTCCTATGGTGCTCTCCGTGTCGTGCAAGCATGAGGGATCCCCGTTGTAGGGTTTGCAATATGTTCATGATTTGCTTATGGTGGGTGGCATGAGTGACAGAAGCACAGATCCGAGTAAGTAGATTGTTTGCGTATGGGATAAAGGGGACTTGATGCTTTAATGCTATGGTTGGGTTTTACCTTAATGAATCTTTAGTAGTTGTGGATGCTTGCTAGAGTTCCAATCATAAGTGCATATGATCCAAGTAGAGAAAGTATGTTAGCTTATGCCTCTCCCTCAAATAAAATTGTAATAATGATTACCGGTCTAGTTATCGATTGCCTAGGGACAAATAACTTTCTCGTAACAACAAACTCTCTACTAAACCTAACTTAGTTGTGTCTTTATCTAAACAGGCCCTAATTTTTATTTACTTGCTCTTTATTATCTTGCGTACCTATCCAACAACACCTACAGAGTACTTCTAGTTTCATACTTGTTCTAGGTAAAGCGAACGTCAAGCGTGCGTAGAGTTGTATCGGTGGTCGATAGAACTTGAGGGAATATTTGTTCTGCCTTTAGCTCCTCGTTGGGTTCGACACTCTTACTTATCGAAAACTATTGCGATCCCCTATACTTGTGGGTTATCACCGACCCATTCCAGCACCTCAGCACATCGACGAATCGGCTTCGCCATAACAAGGCAATCAGTCAATGGCTCCCACGTCCTCTGCAGCCATGCGTGACATGAACGCACTCGTGCCTACCGAGCAGTACTTTGGCCTCAACTCGGATGTGGCAACGTAGTCTCCTGTTTCTGGTCAGGTACGTTAGTACCACTATATTGATAGCATCATGCACTGCTTCCATCAATCAATAATCAATGGTATAAACGACCTAGGATGATCACATCGTATGCACATATTAGCATAGGGGAGTTGGTCATCTAGTGATTGATTATACCGTTTATACGTATACACACACCATGGAGATTGATTATACCGTTTATATGTATACTCACTCCATGGAGAGACCGGGAGAAGAGTACTGCTACCGTAGCTTTTGATGGTCCTAAACATACTTGTGATTTGGTATTGATTAGTCTACAACTCAACAACGAGATGGGGAGCTCGCGGGTGTTGGGAACCATTCTGGTTTCGCATGCCTCGATTCCCTCGTCTGGGCGCTCACATGAGAAGCAGCTCTCTCGCTGGGAGACCGGCACAGTAATCCCATTGAATCGGTCCCTCGACATATATTCTCCGACTCAGAGCTGAAGCTGATATACATGCCTTTTCCTACTGACCAATTGACCATCAACCGCAACAGCACCACAGTAACGGATGTCGCTAAAGCTAGGTAGTTGCTTTCTACCGAACCGTACAGTATTTGACACGTATTCCCTCTGTAAAGAATTTAAATGCTCCTATATTTCTTTATAGAAGGGGTATCAAAAAAATTTCATGTGCACATTCCCACCCAAATATATTCATGAGAGCCTTCAATTGTAGCTATAATGATTACCACCAAGGGACGGGGAACACGTTTGCAACGTTGTTCGAGGGAGAACGTTAGCGCGCACATAGGTAACATGGCATACACATTTGATGCATGCACCCGGTGGCCGAATTTCGTGTTTTCACCATTTTCGCATACCAATTCAGGATCTGACCCCGGTTGGAAATAATTTTGGGATTTGACCCTTTTTCTTACTGCCAGGGGTGCTGGCGGTAGGGTTAGACATCCTACCTCTAGGGTCCCTGGCGGTAAGGTACTTATCCACGTCAGCTAGTAGAGACGGCCACCGTGCCCCTCCGTCGCACCCTACCACCACAGTCCCTGGCGGAAGGGTGCAAGCAGTTATTTCGCCCGACCCCCCGCCCCTGCCCATCTCCCCACCCCTCCCCCTCCCCCTCCCCCAGTAGGCAGTTCTTACTTTCCCCCCTCGCCCCTCTCTCCCTCTCTCATCTCCTCCACTCTCCCCCTCGGATCTTCACCATTTCTTCATCTTTTTTGCGGATCAAGATGGCCCCAAAGAGAGAAATGTAAGCTCCTCCGATCCCTCCAAATAGTTTTTGCAAACTTGCTTCTGATTCGACACATTATTTTCTTGAAATCCCTCATCTTTTTGAACTTATATTGGAATTTTTTTTCACCTAGGATTGTTTTAGCTTGATTGTAGTTCTAGTTCTTAGTTCTTTAGTAACTAGTGGTATTGAATATGAACTCTAATCAATAGTTCATATGTTAGTGTGAAGATGAACCCTAGTTCATAATTTTTTTGTTAAAAATATATGATGTAATGCATGTGGGAGGACTTGTTTTGTTTTATGATGCATGTTGATATGATGATATGAAGATGTTGTTTGGAGAAAATACATTCAAGATGAACTCTATTTAAAAAATGTTAAAAAATGATGATATGATGCATGTTGGAGGATTTTATTTTGATATGATGCATGTTGATATAATGTGATCCATCATGTGTAGTAGATGTTGTTGGAGGAATATGCTTAAGATGAACCCTAGTTCATGTAACCAAGAAATTTCATTTTTTGTTTATGTATGATTATGCTTATAATGCTCTTATGCTTATGATGCTTTTAATTATGAAATTTTATTAAGGCGGGCACCTCTTGCGGACAACATCGGCCCACAGTACTCCATGCTTGACTATGCATTCGACAAGGGTCATCGTGCCCATTTCATAGAGAACGGAGTGGTAAGTAATATGAAGGAAATATTGATCAAAGTTTTCAGATTGATGAAACTAAGTTCCTAACTTTTGCCGTCCACTTTTGGACAGATGCTCCAGCCATACGCGTCGTACTTCAAGAGAGCCCGACTGTTGGGTTTCGTGTTGCAGTTCAAGCGTCAGCCGCCGACGTTTGTCCATGCAGCTCTGACATCTTTGATTGACCATTGGTAACTAGAGACCCATTCTTTCCATCTCCCATGCGGGGAGATGACGGTGACCCTTGAGGATTGGGCGATGATTACTACCATGCCGATCGATGGTCAAGCACTCACCGGGCGAGTGGAGAGGACCAACTGGCAGAAGAGGGTTACCACCCTCATCGGCGACTGCCCCGGTGCTAAGGATAACCGTACATCCGGTGTATCGTTGCCCTGGCTCTCGGAGCACCGGAAGACAAGCCCCGAAGACGTCGATGAGGCGACTGTGGAGTGGTCCGCAAGGGCCTACCTGTGGTATCTTCTCACGGAGGTCGTGTTTCCAGATAGCTCCGGGAACTCTGCCAACTAGTCGTATCTGTTCTTCCTAGCTGACTGGGATGCAGGGTACAGTTGGGGAACCGCATCTCTCGCCTACCTATACCTTTTCGGTAAGAGAGTATCTCATTGCCTACCTACGAAAGTATGTCCATGACATTTTGTTATATATGATCCTCATTTGATGTTTTGCAGCTTGACGACGCAACCCAGAGGAATGGAGACAAGTACAATATGGGTGGCTTTGTCTGGGCCTTCTCCATTTAGATGTGGGAGCGACTACCGGTGGGGCGTCTAGAGAAGCTGCAAAGACGCCCATGGGGTGCCTATAGCGAAGATGGCGACGCTACTCAACACCCCACCGTAGCTTACGAGTGGGACGTTGTCAAACTCTACACATGCCTAAACAAGGCTTCGTACAAGACCTACACCAACGAGATGGACGCTTTGATGACTACGCTGGTATATGAACTCGCTCACCACCTTTCTCTGTGATTCCACTTTTGACCGAGAGTTGGAACTTACCAATGTATATGTAATAGGTAAACTGGTGGCCGTATCATGACCGGGAGTGGGACTTGGACCTGAACGTGATGTGCGATGCGGACAGTGGTCTTTGGCGGTGCATCGTGCCCATGATCTGTGTGTACACCGTCGAGTGGCACTTGCCACACCGTGTGGCCGCACAGTTTGGGATGCATCAGCATACCCCACCGGGCTCGCCGACCGATACCGGCGGCCACGTAATACGTCTCCATCGTATTTATAATTTTTGATTGTTTCATGCCAATATTATACAACTTTCACATGTTTTTGGCAACAATTTATATGATTTATTGGACTAACCCATTGATCCAGTGCCCAGTGCCAGTTCCTGTTTTCTGCATGTTTTTTGTATCGCAGAGTATCCATATCAGACGAAGTCCAAATGCAATAAAATTTCACGGAGAATTATTTTGGAATATATGTGATTTTTGGGAGTTGGAATCACCGCAAACGGAGGCCCGTGGTGGGCACAACCCACCAGGGCGCGCCAGAGGATCCAGGCGTGGCGTGGTGGGTTGTGCCCACCTCGTATGTCGGTTGGTCCTCTACTTCGGGCGCAAGGAAGTTTATATCCAAAAAAATCATGTTAAAATCTCATCGCAATCGAAGTTACGGATCTCCGGGAATATAAGAAATGGTTTTCGGCCAGATCTGGGGAACGCGAAACAGATGAAAACATAGAGGGGGATCCAATCTCAGAGGGGCTCCCGCCCCTCTGCTGCCATAGAGACCATGGACCAGAGGGGGTACTCTCCTCCCATCTAGGGGGAGGCTAAGGAAGAAGAAGAAGGAGGGGGGCTCTCCCCCCTCTCCCCCGGTGATGCCGGAGTGCCGCCGGGGCAACGATCGGGACGGTGATCTACATCAACAATCTTGCTACCGTCAACACCAACTCTCCCCCCTCTATGCAGCGGTGTAACACCACTTCTCCCTGCTGTAATCTCTATGGTGCTCAACTCCATATATTATTTCCCAATGATCTATGGTTATGCTATGATGTTTGGGTAGATCCGTTTTGTCCTATGGCTTAATCATGATCTTGGTTGGTATGATTGTATATTGTTAGTAGCTAGATGGCTTCTTCTCTCTTTTTGGATCTCAATACAATGTTCTCCCCCTCTCTTGTGGAGATCTATTCGATGTAATCTACTTTTTGCAGTGTGTTTGTTGAGACCGACGAATTGTGGATTTATGATCAAGTCTATCTATGAATAATATTTGAATCTTCTCTGAATTATTTTATGTATGATTGGTTATCTTTGCAAGTCTCTTCGAATTATCAGTTTGGTTTAGCCTACTAGATTGATCTTTCTTGCAATGGGAGAAGTGCTTAGCTTTGGGTTCAATCTTGCGGTGTCCTTTCCCGGTGACAGTAAGGGCAGCAAGGCACGTATTGTATTGTTGCCATCGAGGATAACAAGATGGGGTTTTCTTCATATTGCATGAGTCTATCCCTCTACATCATGTCATCTTGCTTAAGGCGTTACTCTGTTTTAACTTAATACTCTAGATGCATGCTGGATAGCGGTCGATGAGTGGAGTAATAATAGTAGATGTAGGCAGGAGTCGGTCTACTTGTCTCGGACGTGATGCCTATACACATGATCATACCTAGATATTCTCATAACTATGCTCAATTCTGCCAATTGCTCAACAGTAATTTGTTCACCCACCGTAGAATATTTATGCTCTTGAGAGAAGCCACTGGTGAAACCTATGGCCCCCGGGTCTATCTTTATCATATTAATCTCCTACTACTTAGTTATTTCCTTTGCTATTTTCTTTGCCTTTATTTTACTTAGCATCTTTATCATAAAAATACCAAAAATATTATCTTATCATATCTATCAGATCGCACTCTCGTAAGTGGC
Source organism: Triticum urartu (assembly GCF_056163025.1). Taxonomy (NCBI): domain Eukaryota; kingdom Viridiplantae; phylum Streptophyta; class Magnoliopsida; order Poales; family Poaceae; genus Triticum; species Triticum urartu. Next base: position 654,202,867 of record NC_141879.1, read on the forward strand.
CCTATAGGGATTGACAACCCCTATTTGCGTTGGTTGCGAGGATTTTTTTTTTTTGTGTAGGTGCGAGGGACTTGCGCGTAGCCTCCTACTGGATTGATACCTTGGTTCTCAAAAACTGAGGGAAATACTGATGCTACTTTGCTACATCATCCCTTCCTCTTTGGGGAAAACCAATGCAGTGCTCAAGAGGTAGCAAGAAGGATTTCTGGCACTGTTGCCGGGGAGGTCTACGCAAAAGTCAACATACCAAGTACCCATCACATACCCTTATCTCCCGCATTACATTATTTGCTATTTGCCTCTCGTTTTCCTCTCTCCCACTTCACCCTTGCCGTTTTATTCGCCCTCTCTCTCTCTCTCTATCCTCCCTCTCTTTCCTGTTTGCCTCTTTTTTGCCCGTTTCTTGTTTGCTCGTATGGTTAGAATAGTTGTTTATTTATTACTAAACAGAGAACCTAAGATCTATGGATCCTCATCCGCTTGCTAATCTTTTTAAGAGATCCAATTATGATGAACCAATTGCTAGTGAGTTTTGTGCACCAGATTATCTTTATGAAGTTTTGCATGAAATTCGTGAATCTGAAAATTGCGATGAAGAATTTTATGGAGTAATTCATGATAGATCTTTGAATAAAAAGCATGATGGCAATGATTTTACTATAAATTCTCTTGATGTCAATTGTGCTAATAATATGCAAAACCCTAAGCTTGGGGATGCTAGTTTTGCTATGTCTACTACTTGTTGTAAAGATCATGATTGGGGTGATTCTTCTTTTGATCTTGGAAATTTGTTTAAGCTCCATGATGAATATGAGATTGATAATAGTTTTATTGAAAGTGGGTTTGGAAGAGTGTCAACTTTAGATCCCACATATTTGGAGAATGTTCAATCTTATGAATTTTTTTATAAAAGTGGGTCTGGAGAGATCATGACTTTAGTTAATGTTAATCCCACTATTTTGGAAGAGTGTCAACTTTGCATGCATGTGGATCATGTTGAAAATATTTTATGTGATAGCTATTTTGTTGAATTTTCTTATGATCCTACATGTAATTATTATGAGAGAGGAAAATATGGTGGTAGAAATTTTCATGTTACTAAATTACCTCTCGTTATGTTGAGATTGCTATTGTTTCTTTCCGCTTCCTTGCATATGCTAGTTTTTGCTTGCCTTGATAATTTGTTTGCCTATAAGATTCTTATGCATAGGAAGTATGTGAGACTTAGATGTGTTTGTCACGTGTTTTATGATGCTCTCTTTGTGCTTCAATTCTTGTCTTTCATGTGAGCATCATTGAAATATTATGCCTAGCTATAAGGCTTTAAAGAAAAGCGCTTGTTGGGAGACAACCCAATATTTATCCTTGCTGTTATTCAATAAATAATTTATCTAGCCTCTATTTTGGTTGTGTTTTTTGTGTTTAATTAGTGTTTGTGCCATGTAGAACCATTGGGAAGACTTGGGGAAAGTCTTGTTAAACTTGCTGTAAAAAACAGAAACTTTAGCGCTCACGAGAACTACTGTCATTTTTATTTGGAGAGTGATATTTAGTTAATTATTTTTGCAAATTATTAATTGATAAATTCTTCACGTCCAGCAATTTTTTTTTGAATTTTTGGGGTTCCATATCTTGCGGTAGCTACAGATTACTACAGACTGTTCTATTTTTGACAGATTCTGTTTTTCATGTGTTGTTTGCTTATTTTGATGAATCTATGGCTAGTAAAATAGTTTATAAACCGTAGAGAAGTTGGAATACAGTAGGTATAACACCAATATAAATAAAGAATGAGTTCATTACAGTAACTTGAAGTGGTCTTTTGTTTTCTTTCGCTAACGGAGCTCACGAGATTTTCTACTTTAAGTTTTGTGTTGTGAAGTTTTCAAGTTTTGGGTAAAGATTTGATGGATTATGGAACAAGGAGTGGCAAGATCCTAAGCTTGGGGATGCCCATGGCACCCCCAAGATAATCTAAGGACACCTAAAAGCCAAAGCTTGGGGATGCCCCGGAAGGCATCCCCTCTTTCGTCTACTTCTATCGGTAACTTTACTTGGAGCTATATTTTTATTCGCCACATGATATGTGTTTTGCTTGGAGCGTCTTGTATTATTTGAGTCTTTTATTGTTAGTTTACCACAATCATATTTGTTGTACACACCTTTTGAGAGAGCCATACATGATTTGGAATTTGTTAGAATACTCTATGTGCTTCGCTTATATCTTTTGAGTTATATAATTTTGCTCTAGTACTTCACTTATATCTTTTTGAGCACGGTGGTGGATTTGTTTTATAGAAACTATTGATCTCTCATGCTTCACTTAGATTATTTTGAGAGTATTAATAGCATGGTAATTTGCTTAAAATCCTAATATGCTAGGTATTCAAGAGTAGTAAAATTTTCTTAAGAGTGTTTTGAATACTAATAGAAGTTTGATGCTTGATGATTGTTTCGAGATATGGAGGTAATAATATCAAAGTCGTGCTAGTTGAGTAGTTGTGAAATTGAGAAATGCTTGTGTTGAAGTTTGCAAGTCCCGTAGCATGCACGTATGGTAAACGTTATGCAACAAATTTGAAACATGAGGTGTTATTTGATTGTCTTCCTTATGAGTGGCGGTCGGGGACGAGCGATGGTCTTTTCCTACCAATCTATCCCCCTAGGAGCATGCGCGTAGTACCGAGGTTGTTGATGACTTGTAGATTTTTTCTTTAAGTATGTGAGTTCTTTATGACTAATGTTGAGTCCATGGATTATACACACTCTCACCCTTCGATCCTTGCTAGCCTCTTCGGTACCATGCATTGCCCTTTCTCACATTGAGAGTTGGCGCAAACTTCGCCGGTGCATCCAAACCCCGTGATATGATGCGCTCTTTCACACATAAACCCCCTTATATCTTCCTCAAAACAGCCACCATACCTACCTATTATGGCATTTCCATAGCCATTCCGAGATATATTGCCATGCAACTTTCCACCATTCCGTTCACCATGACACATTCATCATTGTCATATTGCTTAGCATGATCATGTAGTTGACATAGTATTTGTGGCAAAGCCACCGTTCATAATCCTTTCATACATACCACTCTTGGTCCATTGCATATCTCGGTACACCGCCGGAGGCATTCATATAGAGTCATACTTTGTTCTAGTATCGAGTTGTAATCATTGAGTTGTAAGTAAATAGAAGTGTGATGATCATCATTTTCTAGAGCATTGTCCCAAGTGAGGAATATAAAAAAAGAGAAAGGCCATAAAAAAGAGAAAGGCCATAAAAAAGAAAAAAGAGAAAGGCCATAAAAAAGAAAAGGCCCAAAAAATGAGATAAAAAGAGAGAAGGGACAATGTTACTATCCTTTGCCACACTTGTGCTTCAAAGTAGCACCATAATCTTCATGTTAAAGAGTCTCTTGTTTTGTCACTTTCATATACTAGTGGGAATTTTCATTACATAACTTGGCTTGTATATTCCAACAATGGGCCTCCTCAAGTGCCCTAGGTCTTCGTGAGCAAGCAAGTTGGATGCACACCCACTAGTTTCTTTTGTTGAGCTTTCATACATTTATAGCTCTAGTGCATCCGTTGCATGGCAATCCCTACTCATTGCATTAATATCAATCGGTGGGCATCTCCATAGCCCATTGATTAGTCTCGTTGATGTGAGACTTTCTCCTCTTTTGTCTTCTCCACATAACCCCCCTCATTATATTCTATTCCACCTATAGTGCTATCTCCATGGCTCGTGCTCATATATTGCGTGAAAGTTTATAGGTTTGAGATTACTAAAGTATGAAACAATTGCTTGGCTTGTCATCGGGTTTGTGCATGATGAGAGCATTCTTGTGTGACGAAAATGAAACATGACTAAACCATATGATTTTGTAGGGATGAACTTTCTTTGGCCATGTTATTTTGAGAAGACATAATTGCTTTGTTAGTATGCTTGAAGTATTATAATTTTTTTGTCAATATGAACTTTTGTCTTTAATCTTTCGGATCTGAATATTCATACCACAATTAAGAATAATTACATTAAAATTATGCCAAGTAGCACTCCGCATCAAAAATTCTATTTTTATCATTTACCTACTCGAGGACGAGCGGGAATTATGCTTCGGGATGCTTGATACGTCTCCAACGTATCTATAATTTTTTATTGCTCCATGCTATATTATCTACTGTTTTGGACATTATTGGGCTTTATTATCCACTTTTATATTATTTTTGGGACTAACCTATTAACCGGAGGCCCAGCCCAGAATTGTTGTTTTTGCTTGTTTTAGGGTTTCGAAGAAAAGGAATATCAAACGGAGTCCAGACGGAATGAAACCTTCGGGAACGTGATTTTCACAATGAACAAGACCCGGGAGACTTGGACCCTACGTCAAGAAAGAAAAGAGGAGGCCACGAGGTAGGGTGGCACGCCTACCCCCCCCCCCCCAGGCGCTCCCTCCACCCTCGTGGGCCCCCTGTTGCTCCACCGACGTACTCCTTCCTCCTATATATATATCCACGTACCCCCAAATGATCAGAACAGGAGCCAAAACCCTAATTCCGCTGCTGTAACTTTCTGTATCCACGAGATCCCATCTTTGGGCCTGTTCCGGAGCTCCGCCGGAGGGGGCATCGATCACGGAGGGCTTCTACATCAACACCATAGCCCCTCCGATGAAGTGTGCACTACTAGGGAAAAGCTTATACACAGACGCTTACTAGTAGCGAGGGTTTATAACCCTTGCTACTGCTACTTACTAGTAGCGCGGGTTTTTAACCCTCGCTACTACTAAGTTGATACTAGTAGCGCGGGTTTTTAACCCTCGCTACTACTAAGCGGTCTCTACCGTGCCCTCCCAGGACATGCCATAGTAGTAGCGAGGGGTACAAACCCGCGCTACTACAAAGTTGATAGTAGTAGCGCGGTTTTACACCCCTCGCTACTACGAAGTACGAGGTAGGTGAAATCCCCGTACCCTCAGCCGAATCCCTCCTCTCTCCCTCACTTTCCCCCTCTCTCACTTTCCTAGTCTCTCCCTCATACTCCAGCGGTGGCCGCCGCTGGTACACTCTGCTTTCTTCGCCCCTCCCTCTCCGAGATCCCTTCGGTGGGCGGTTACCGGAGCTCCTCGCCGTCGCCAAGATGCGGAAGCGCGACCACGGCATCCTCCTCCTCGCCGCCTTCACCGTCTTCTTCTTGCTCCAGGTCAGCCCTCCCCTCTCTGATTCGATCCGGAACGCTTGCTAACCCATCCCCCTCCTCCTCCGGCAGCACGAGGGCGACTTCTCGTTCCAGAAGACGTGGACCGCCTCCTGCCGCCGCTCGTCGCCGACCTCAACGGCGACGGCCGCTGCGAGGTGTTGCTCCCCACGCACGATGCCAAGATGCAGGTCCTCCAGCTCCTGGCCCATGCCGGGCTGGCCTCCGCGGCCGCCCTCGAGGCTTCCACGAGGCACGCGTCATGGACGAGATCTCCCTGCTCCCGGCCAACGTGCGCGTGTCATGGGGTCGAGATTTTTTTGGTTTTTCAAATTAATAGAGTAGCGCGGGTCACAGACACGCGCTACTACTAACACACGTACTAAGAGCGCGGGATGCACCGCACTACTACTACTAGTTAGCTGTAGCGCCGTAGTAGTAGCGCAGGCACCTGCGCTACTACTAGCTTTTAACCCACGCTACTACTAGGCTTTTTCCTAGTAGTGGTGAGTAGTTTATCTCAGACCTACGGGTCCATAGTTAGTAGCTATATGGCTTCTTCTCTCTTTTTGGATCTCAATACAATGTTCCCCCCCTCTTTTGTGGAGATCTATTCGATGTAATCTTCTTTTTGCGGTGTGTTTGTTGAGATCGATGAATTGTGGGTTTATGATCAAGTCTATCTATGAATAATATTTGAATCTTCTCTGAATTCTTTTATGTATGATTGGTTATCTTTGCAAGTCTCTTCAAATTATCAGTTTGGTTTGGCCTACTAGATTGATCTTTCTTGCAATGGGAGAATTGCTTAGCTTTGGGTTCAATATTGCGGTGTCCTTTCCCGGTGACAGTAAGGGCAACAAGGCACGTATTGTATTGTTGCCATCAAGGATAACAAGATGGGGTTTTCTTCATATTGCATGAGTCTATCCCTCTACATCATGTCATCTTGCTTAAGGCGTTACTCTGTTTTAACTTAATACTCTAGATGCATGCTGGATTGCGGTCGATGAGTGTAGTAATAGTAGTAGATGCAGGCAGGAGTCGGTCTACTTGTCTCGGACATGATTCCTATATACATGGTCAGACCTAGATATTCTCATAACTATGCTCAATTCTGTCAATTGCTCAACAGTAAATTGTTCACCCACCGTAGAATATTTATGCTCTTGAGAGAAGCCACTAGTGAAACCTATGGCCCCCGGGTCTATCTTTATCATATTAATCTCCTACTACTTAGTTATTTCCTTTGCTATTTACATTGGCTTTATTTTACTTTGGATCTTTATCATAAAAATACCAAAAATATTATCTTATCATATCTATTAGATCTCACTCTCGTAAGTGTCCATATAGGGATTCACAACCCCTATTTGCGTTGGTTGCCAGGACTTATTTGTTTTGTGCAGGTGCGAGGGACTCGCGCGTAGCCTCCTACTGGATCGATACATTGGTTCTCAAAAACTAAGGGAAATACTTACTGTCGGTGTCAAAACCGACGGATCTCGGGTAGGGGGTCCCGAACTGTGCTTCTAGGCCGGATGGTAACAGGAGGCAGGGACCACAATGTTTTACCCAGGTTCAGGCCCTCTTGATGGAGGTAAAACCCTACGTCCTGCTTGATTGATATTGATGATATGGGTAGTACAAGAGTAAATCTACCACGAGATCAGAGAGGCTAAACCCTAGAAGCTAGCCTATGGTATGATTGTATGTCATGGTTGTTGTCCTACGGACTAAAACCCTTCGGTTTATATAGACACCGGAGAGGGTTAGGGTTACACAAGGTCGGTTACAAAGGAGGAGATATCCATATCTGTATTGCCTAGCTTGCCTTCCACGCCAAGTAGAGTCCCATCCGGACACGAGACAAAGTCTTCAATCTTGTATCTTCATAGTCTAACAGTCCGGCCAATGGAGATATTCCGGCTGTCCGGAGACCCCCTAATCCAGGACTCCCTCAGTAGCCCCTGAACCAGGCTTCAATGACGATGAGTCCGGCACGCAGTATTGTCTTCGGCATTGCAAGGCGGGTTCCTTCTCCGAATACCTCACAGAAGAATTTGAATACGAGGATAGTGTCCAACCCTGCAAAATAAGTTCCACATTCCACCATAGAGAGAATAATATTTTCGCAGATCTAATTTGCTGACTTGTCTTAACAGTATGACGTCATGCCATGGCCCGGTGATTATTCGAACCGTTCCCTTTAACCAGCCCCGCACATAACGCGAGGCAGTTTTTCGACACGTCTTGTCAAAGCAGAGATCGTGTCCCCTTATTACGGGATTCTCATCAATACGGGCGTGGGTAACCCAACCGCGCCATCAATTGCGGCGCTTGGGGGATAAGCGAGTTTTACCAGGTAAGTGGGGACGCTTAGCTCCGTCCGCCCATATAAAGGGATAAGGATTCACCTTTCTATCCACGCCCTCTTCCTCCTTTGCTCATCCATTTTCGCACACTCAAGCTCTAGCGCCCAATTCCACACTTCCCACCTCAACCTTCTCCAACCATGTCCGGAGCGGGAGGCAGGTGGATGGTCTCCTCCGTCACGGAGGGAGACATCAAGAAACTGAGGAGAGCCGGATACCTACCCGACGACATCGCGCACCGGCTCCCAGATGAGGAGCAACTCATCCCCACCCCAGGCCCCATGAGAGGGTAGTATTCCTCACCCATTTCCTCCGCGGACTGGGATTCCCTCTCCATCCATTCGTCCGGCGGCTCATGTTCTATTACGGCCTGGATTTCCACAATCTGGCCCCGAACTTCATCCTCAACATCTCGATGTTTATCGTCGTGTGCGAGGCCTACCTCCGCATCAAGCCCCACTTCGGCTTATGGCTGAAGACCTTCAATGTCAAGCCGAAGGTGGTGGGCGGCCGCTAGGCGGAGTGTGGAGGCGCCATGGTGGGCAAGATGCCCAACGTAACATGGCTCGAGGGCTCCTTTGTGGAAACCATAAAGGGGTGGCAATCATGGTGGTTCTACATCACCGAGCCGCGCGACCCTGTATGGGCAGCGGCCCCCGAGTTCCGATCTGGCATCCCCACGCGGCTCACCTCCTGGAAAGAGAAGGGCCTGTCCTGGGGTAGTTCGGAAGAGCTGACCGGACTCCAAACATGTATTCAAAACATGGTGAACAAGAAGCTCAAGCTTGTCAACATAGTCCAAGTTATGCTCATCCGCCGGATCCTCCCGTGCCAACAACGGGAGTTCAACTTGTGGGAGTTCGACCCGGCGCAGCACCGAACTCTGAACAGGCTCTTCGACACGACTCATGAAGATGTCTGGAGGGTGCTGTTCAAAAGTGCCAAGGTCCCCACTCCTATTACTGAGGATCGCGGATTCAGCGCGAAGCGCCAAGCCAGTGCGGTAAGCTGCTTTACCTTTCACAAGATACTTATTTTTTTATAGATTGACTCTATGCGGGATCTAAACTCCCGTACCTTTGACAGGACTGGCAGAAGATGGCCGAACAGATCGACTGTCCGGCTCCTTTGCCCGAAGGTCCCGCAGACGCTCTTCTGGCGAAGATGTTGACTCCGGCCCCTTATACGGTGCCGGAGAAGACCAAGAAGGCCAACGGAACCCGAAAGAGTTCCCGATGCCACGCGTCGTCGGACTCACAGTTCGATGACTCTACGGTGCACTCTTCCCCCGAAGACGAGGAAGAAGAAGAAGAAGATGCTCCCCCACCAACTGGGGGAGACAGGAAAAGGAAGGCCGCCCCAACTAGGGGGGCCGAAGGGTCCAAGAAGGGAAGGACTCTCCTTCCGGACAGCTCCACCGCCGCCGACGACGGCGAAGACGAGTGGTTGCCCAGGGCCAAGCCCCCGGGGAGATCGTAAGTATTCGGATACCAGAGTAACCCATAGGATTCCTTTGTCGCATTGCTTTCCCTAACGCCAAACACAATTATGCAGGCCGCCACGAGCCAGTATCGATGTATCGTCGGGCGGCTCCTTGGGCTTGTCGGACATGGATAGTGATCCAGTCCCGACCGCCACCTCCCCTCATCCTGCCGACGATGCCGAGGTGTTGTCTCAAGAGGCACCGGATCAAGGGGAGACAGTCCCGGAGGCGCCTCAAGGCGACCTTCCGGACTCCGGGAGCCGAGGGGACGGGGCCCCTGAGAGCTCCGAGTTCGGCCCTCAGCCGAACACCGCGCCGGAACCTCCAGCGGTTCCAGGCTCGGCCAGGCGGCTTGCTTCTAAGAGGGGCAAGACGCCTGTGCCAGTGACCTCTGTCCATCCATATGCGCTGGACAATCCGTTGGAAGCGCTTCGCAGCGCTTCCATCGACGAGGAGCACCGCACTATCATGAGTGTGGTGATCCAGAAGGTTCAGTCCGCCAAGAGCGGATTGACTGAAGCCTGTGCCAGCCTTCTAACAGGCTTCAAGGTAAGTGTTTTAAAATGTAGTAGAAATATTACCGCATAGGCAGTAGCCCCTAATGCTTTGTTCGGTGTTCATAAAGAAAAGCCGAACAGAGGATCAAATAATATCGCAGGAGTCTAATATAAGTGTGTCAATATGCATATGCAGGCTTTGCTGCTGGCGTCCGCCGCACTGACTGCGGAGGTCGTCGTACTGAAGCAGGACCTCGAGGGGTCCAGGAAAGAGCTCGGCCTTGCCAAGAGGCAGCTCGAGCAGAACAAGGGTAAGTAATACCCTTTCTATAGATATGTATATATAAAAGAGGACGCGATTGCAAAATGACAGGATCATTGTATGTTTCCCAGGGGCCATGACCGAGGTGGCGACCCTGAAGCAAGCGCTAACCAAGGCCGAAGATAAAGCGGCCAAGGAGCGCACCGAGCGAGAGAAGCACGAGGCTTGGGTGGGCAAGGTGCAGCAAGAGCTCCAGGCTCTCGTGGCGAAGCACAAGGCGTTGGAGCTTGACTCAAAGATGCGGGAGTCTGAGCTTGCCGCGGCCCTCGAGAGTGTAAAAAGTGCCAAGGCCAAAGCCCAAAAGGCCGTCCAAGAGATCAACGCGATGAATAAGATAGCGACGGGTAAGGCTTTCTATATGCAAAGCAAGCATGTAAAAGTAAATTAGCGATTACTTACCCGGATCCGGAGCTCTTCAGGAGCATTCGCAGATTTGCCCCGCAGTGTGTCCGATGCCGCACAATTTTACCAGGCTGAGGACGGAAGTTCGACGGAGAAGCTGTTCTGGTCTCAGTATGCTGAGGCCGGACATCCGGTGCCAATGAGCGACCAGCTGAAGCAGATGGTTGAGCTACATAAGGCGGCCGATCAGGCCATGAAGAGCTTTATAGTCCGGCTGTGGCCTGGCGACGCCCTTCTGAACAGCTTCTTTGGCCTGGTGAAGCGGCTTGTAGATGCCTGTCCGCGGCTGGAGGTCGTTAAGCGATCTGTCTGAATTGAAGGTGCACGCCGGGCTTTCGCCCGTGTGAAATTGCAGTGGGTCAAGCTAGATGCCGTGAAGCTGATCAAGGAGGGGCCGCCGGAGGGCAAGGAGCACCGCCACCCCGAGATGTACTACGAGGGTGTTCTGCCGGGTGCCCGTCTTATCGCGGATGAGTGTTCAAAAGATGTAATATTTGAATGAGACTTGCTCGTTTTATCCTGTATTTATGAAAACTTGTTTCATATGCGCTATGCAACTCTTGTTTGAATTTAAAATATTACCTTCTGTTTGGCTGCTTATCCAATCTAAGAGATGGCTAGTCCTCGGCTTCTGCCCCCATGCCATGAATGCTGGGGTGTTTAGGATAAACCTGAGCACTCTTGTTCCCATGTTTGGGTTCTTCGAGGGAGGTGCTCAGCACAGTGAACAAGGCAACCGGACTAATAATGCTTTATCACTCTCACTTAGCCGTAGAATTCTATAATTTTAAATTTCGGCAAAGCCCCTGGTATTCGGAAGGCCGAATTTGGGGCGCGATACACGCCTTTAAGCCGGACAGGGCCGGCCCCTCGCTCTAAGCGGCATAAGTCTTTAGGGACTTGAAAAGCTCGCCGAACAGCGACCAGTCTCTCGCCTTATCATGACAGTCAGTTTTAGCTTTCTCTACTGAGGTGCTGAACCCAGCAGAACCGGGGCACAATCGCAGTAGTTCTCCTAGCGCTACCTTAGCCGATAGAGCAGAACGTAAGGTGCCAAAACATAGGAGCCGGGCAAACCCAACATTTGACCAAAGACATGATTCGGAGCTGATGCATATAATGCTATAAGTTCGGGGTGCCGCACTTGTGAAAGTGTTCGGACTTTTCACACCGCATTGTGGGGTACGTAAGCCCCTGGTGTATTGGTCGTACCATAGTGTACGGTTGCAAGGCATCATTAATGAACACATAGATATATATATATATATATATATATATATAAAGAATGCAATAATAGTCGTAATGTCATGCATTGTTTATTAAAAAATTGCGTTAAAGCAGAGTGATACAGATAGTGTGATAAGCAAAGAGTAGGACTATGTCCCTTCCAAGGGCAAGCTGAGGAATGATATTAAATTGAATATTTCACTCGTTACTGTAATCAACCTGGGAATTCTGTGGTATAATGTAGCTGTCTGCCTCCTTGGTTGCTGCATCATGTGTTCGGCAATAGTGCTGCCGGATAGTGTTTCCAGAGATTAAGGTCCTGAAAGAAAAAGAAAAATAACCAAACGGGAAGCCCCTAGTGCGGTTTAGGCCGCGTCTTGGGGCGTGCCGCAGTTGTGCCCCCCTCCCCACCTGTGCCCATGGTATTTTTAATGCGTAATTATGTAAGCGCGACACGAGTTTCGCCGCCGGGCTGGGATTGGGGTGGCCGCCGTATTGCTACGCGAGCTCAGATCGCGCCAGGCGGTCTATTTGCCGATTTCCCCGAGCGCGCTTGAAGGTGTCCGGGCTGTGAAGCGCCGAACTGGTTGATTGCCTTGAGAGGCTGCTTTGTGTTTCTGCTGCGAGGGCTGCGGTGTGCCCCTCTGTTTGGAGAGAGTGCTCTGTGTTTCCATTGACTGTAATAACTCCGCGAGGTCCTGGCATCTTGAGCTTGAGGTATGCATAATGCGGTACCGCATTGAATCTAGCAAATGCGGTTCGCTCGAGCAGCTCGTGATAACCACTGCGGAACAAGACTATATCGAAGATTAACTCTTCGCTTCGGAAGTTATCCGGGGATCCGAAGACCACTTCCAGTGTAATTGAGCCTGTGCAATGGGCCTCTACACCTGGAATGACGCCCTTAAAGGTCGTTTTTGTGGGTTTGATCCTTGAGGGGTCTATACCCATTTTGCGCACTGTGTCCTGATAAAGCAGGTTCAGGCTGTTGCCGCCATCCATAAGGACTCGAGTGAGGTGAAATCCGTCAATGATTGCGTCTAGGACCAGTGCGGTGAATCCGCCATGACGGATACTAGTGGGGTGGTCCCTGCGATCGAAGGTGATCGGGCAGGAGGACCAAGGGTTGAACTTTGGGGCGACTGGCTCCAACGCATATACGTCCCTGAGCGCACGCTTCCGCTCCCTCTTGGGGATGTGGGTTCCGTATATCATGTTCACCGTCCGCACTTGCGGGAGAAACCTCTTCTGTCCTCCAGTGTGCGGCTGCCGGGGCTCCTCCTCGTCATCGCTATGCGGCCCCTTGTCCTTGTTTTCGGCAATTAACTTGTCGGCCTGCTTGAACACCCAACAATCCCTGTTGGTGTGATTGGCTGGCTTGTCTGGGGTGCCGTGTATTTGACACGAGCGATCGAGTATACGGTCCAAGCTGGACGGACTCGGCGTACTTTGTTTGAATGGCTTTTTCCGCTGACCGGGTTTAGAGCCTTTGAATCCGGCATTGACTGTCGTATCCTCAGTATTTTTGCTGTTAATGCGGCGCTTATGTTTGTTGCGACGTGACCTGCTATTGCCATGCTTGGTATCTGAGGTACCATGGTTCTTTGATGTGTTATTACTGTGAGCCAGCCAGCTGTCTTCTCCCGCACAAAAGCGGGTCATGAGCGTCGTGCGAGCTGCCATAGATTTCGGCTTTTCCTGACCAAGGTGCCGGGCTAGCCACTCGTCTGGGATGTTGTGTTTGAAAGCCGCTAAGGCCTCCACATCCGGACAGTCGACGATTTGATTTTTCTTTGTAAGGAACCGAGTCCAGAATTGCCTGGCCGACTCTTCTGGCTGCTGAATTATGCGGCTCAAGTCATCGGCGTCTGGTGGTCGCACATAAGTGCCCTAAAAGTTGTCGAGGAATGCGGCATCCAGATCTTCCCAACAGCTAATGGAGTCCGTTGGCGAGCTGTTAAGCCAATGCCGCGCTGGTCCTTTCAGCTTTAGTGGGAGGTATTTGATGGCGTGTAAGTCATCATCGCGGGCCATGTGGATGTGGAGGAGGAAATCCTCAATCCATACTACGGGATCTGTTGTGCCATCGTATGATTCAATATTTACAGGTTTGAAACCTTCTGGGAATTGATGTTCCATTACTTCGTCTGTGAAGCATAAGGGGTGTGAGGCGCCTCTGTATTGGGCTATATCGCGACGCAGCTCGAATGGGTCTTGCCCGCTGTGTTCGGCCCGGCCGGATTTGCTTTTACTGTATCCGGCGTGACGTTTATCGTCTCGCAGAGTGGTGCGCCGTCGTGATCCGTAGATCGATCTTACATGCTTTGCTTTGTCCTCCAATATGTCTCGCAAGTCTGGCTTATCTCACCATGCCTTTTTATTTGAATGGCGTCGGGGTGGAGGCTGAGCTTTTGGCTGGAATGCCTCTCTATCGCGGCCACGAGGTGGCCAATCAGCCGTATCATATGCTTCTTCCTCCAGTCGGGGTAGTAACCTGCACTTTGGGTAATTCTTGGAGGGACGCTCGAGTTTATATTCCTCGGCCGCGAGGACTTCAGTCCATCTGTCAGCTAGCAGATCTTGATCAGCTTGAAGTTGGTGCTGCTTTTTCTTCAGGCTATTTTCCGTGGCCATAAGACGGCGCTTGAAGCGCTCTTGTTCGATGGGATCCTCTGGTACGGCGAATTCATCGTCGCCGAGGCTTGCCTCGTCTTTGGAGGGGGGGATGTAGTTGTCATCCTCCTCCTCTCCGTCTGCCGCTCTCTCAGGAGAGCTGGCTCCTTCATCCTCCTGCTCTAAATCTTGCTGGAGGGGATTGTTGTTGTCTTCAGCACTATCCAGAGTGTTATTATCTCCTGTGCCGGTATCACCACTTTTGCTTTGGCGGGACTTAGAGCGGTGCCGCTGACGTCGGCGCTTGGGTTGCTTCTTGGAGGGGTCATCCTCCGCTATCTCGTCGCCATTACCTTCGTTGGGTGTATCCACCATGTATATGTCATATGACGAGGTGACTTTCCAGTGCCCTATAGGCTCTGGTTCATGTTCGTCTCTTACATCGTTGTCCATACCGTCGATGTCTTCGGAGTCGAAGTCGAGCATGTCAGTTAAATCATCGACAGTGGCTACAAAGTGGGTGGTGGGTGGGCATCGAATTTCTTCGTCGTCCGCATCCCAATCCTATTGGCCATAGTCCGGACAGGGCTCTCCTGACAAAGAGAGAGACCTTAGTGAATTCAGAATGTCATCGAAGGGCGAGTGCTGAAAGATATCCGCGACGGTGAATTCCATGATCGGCACCCAATCGGATTCGATTGGCAAGGGCGCGGATGGTTCGGAGTCCGGAAAAGAGTCCGGCACGTTGGAGTCACGGGCTGCGTAGAGGGTTAGGCTGGTGTTTGGCTCGACCGCCGTTGAGACTGTAGCCCCTGAGGCAGTGTCTAACCACCCGTCCTCGATTGGCGCAGTGGGCTCCGGGCTAAGGGTTGGAGCTGATGTGGGCGCGGCCTCTGGGGTACTGTATGGCGGCAGAGCTAGGTCATACCCATCGTGCCAGTGCGGCGCGCCCGGCTGTGGCTCGAATCCATCGAAGATCAAGTCTCCGCGAATGTCGGCCGTGTAGTTCAAACTTCCAAACCTGACCTGATGGCCAGGGGCATAGCTTTCAATCTGCTCCAGATGGCCAAGCGAATTAGCCCGCAGTGCAAAGCCGCCGAATACAAAGATCTGTCCGGGGAGAAAAGTCTCACCCTGGACCGCATCGCTATCGATGATAGTAGGAGAAATCAAGCCTAACGGCAATGACACAGAGGAACTCTCAATGAAAGCACCAATGTCGGTGTCAAAACCGGCGGATCTCGGGTAGGGGGTCCCGAACTGTGCGTCTAGGCTGGATGGTAACAGGAGGCAAGGGACACAATGTTTTACCCAGGTTCGGGCCCTCTTGATGGAGGTAAAACCCTAAATCCTACTTGATAGATATTGATGATATGGGTAGTACAAGAGTAGATCTACGACGAGATCAGAGAGGCTAAACCCTAGAAGCTAGCCTATTGTATGATTGTATGTTATGGTTGTTGTCCTATGGACTAAAACCCTTCGGTTTATATAGACACCGGAGAGGGTTAGGGTTACACAAGGTCGGTTACAAAGGAGGAGATATCCATATCCGTATTGCCTAGCTTGCCTTCCACGCCAAGTAGAGTCCCATCCGGACACGAGACGAAGTCTTCAATCTTGTATCTTCATAGTCTAACAGTCCGACCAATGGAGATAGTCCGGCTGTCCGGATACCCCCTAATCCCGGACTCCCTCACTTACGCTACTTTGCTGCATCATCCCTTCCTCTTCGGGGAAAACCAACGCAGTGCTCAAGAGGTAGCACCCATATAAAATTACAAGAATGATTACCAGTACTTGTAATCGATTGCCTAGGGACAAATAACTTTCTTGTTGACAAAAACTCTCTACTAAAACTAAATTAGTTGTGTATTTATCTAAACAGCCCCTAGATTTTATTTACGTTCTCTTTATTATCTTGTAAACCTATCCTATCACACCTACAAAGTACTTCTAGTTTCATACTTGTTCTAGGTAAAGCGAACGTCAAGTGTGCGTAGAATTGTATCGGTGGTCGATAGAACTGAGCGAATATTTGTTCTACCTTTAGCTCCTCATTGGTTTTGACACTCTTACTTATCGAAAGAGGCTACAATTGATCCTGTATACTTGTGGGTTATCAAGGCCTTTTTCTGGCGCTGTTGCCGGGGAGGAATAGCGTGGGGTGAATATTCTCATGTGTGCTTGTTTGCTTTATCACTAAGTAGTTTTTATTTCCTGCTCTAAGTTGTTCTCTATCTTTAGTTATGGATATGGAACACGAAACGCCAAAAAAATTAGTGGTACTTTCTACTCATGGAGATGGGGAACCTCCTAAGACCCTCGATGCTCGTTATGTGAAAAATATTATGCACTACTTTGATAATCCTGAGAAAACCCCATTCAACATGATAATGGGAGTAACGTTGGATCAATGTGAATACTTTAGGGATTATTGGTTGACACAAAAAGGGAAACTTTTATGGGATCAAATTTATACGATTATACTTGTTGCTCTAAGAATGAGGTTCCACACCTTCCCTTTCCTGTGAATTTAATGATAATGAAACCGTGGCTTCTTATGCTAGAGGTATATATGATTACTATGATGTAGAACGAATAAAAGAATTTGTTGCTTTTAAGGGTGCTTATGAAATTGAATCTTTGTTTGAAAAGTATGAAGCTTTTGATGATGATGTTTATAGACCTAAATTTTTTGCCATCCTTAAATATTGCTATGATAATTATAAATTCAATTCTGATATTGATGAATTTATTGAGAGAGTCTCCGCTGTCCAAGAAGAGACTAATATTTTGCAGGAGTCTATGGAAGAAGGAATTCATGAAACTGTGAGCTCATTAGATGAAAAACATGATGAGGAGAGCGAAGAACAAAAGGAGGAAGAGCGGATTGATCACCCGTGCCCACCTTCTAATGAGAGTAACTCTTCAACTCATACATTGTTTAATTTCCCTTCGTTCTTACCGAAGGATGAAATGCTATGTTAATTGCTTTGATCCTGTTGATTCATTTGACATATCCCTTTTTGATGAACTTGATGCTTGCTATGCTTGTTGACAAGATGCCAATATGAATTATGCTGATGGAGATGAACTTTCTATAGTTCCTTATATTAAGAATGAAATTCTTGCTATTGCACCCACACATGATAGTCCTATTATCTTTTGAATTCTCCCAACTACACTATATTGGAGAAGTTTTCTCTTGTTAAGGATTATATTGATGGGTTGCCTTTTACCGTTGCACATGATGATTTTGATGAATATAATATGCATGTGCTTGCTGCTCGTACTTGCAATTATTATGAGAAAGGAACTATATCTCCACCTCTCTATGTTTCCAACACGGTAAAATTGCAACAAACTTCTTATGCTATGTATTGGCCTTTACTTGATGTGCATGAATTGTTCGTGTATGACATGCCGATGTATAGGAAGAGAGATAGACTTCGTCATTGCTTGATATATGTTGCTTTGTGCTCACTACTAAATGCTAAATCATTGTTAATTAAAATTGGCTTTGATATACCTTGGGATCCGGGTGGATTCATTACTTGAGCACTTTATGCCTAGCTTAATGGCTTTAAAGAAAGCGCTGCCAGGGAGACAACCCGGAATTTTTAGAGAGTCATTTATTTCTGTTGAGTGCATTTATAAAGTTTAAAAAATTTAGAGGGGAACTTAAAACTTCACAAAAAGAAAAGTGAAAGTGAGAAGGATGAGCACCATGGAAGCGGGAGCATGCCTTGAACTTTGTTCATGCCCATAGAAACTTTGTGAATCTTGAATTGTAGAAACTTTTCAAAAAAAATAATTATTCCCTTGTACGAATCCATTGTATTATAAAAATAATGTGCCAAGGTTTGCCTTTAGGATGTTTAAATTGCTTGTTGGTTTGTGCGGTGCAAAACAGAAACTTTGGCTGTAGTGCGCGATTTTACATTTTTTACTAGAAAGTGAAATGGTTCTGAAAACTTTTGCACTGTCTTTCTATACAAAGTGATTATTTTTCCTAAATTTTTCAGAATTTGTGAATTACCAGAAGTATGCTGAATGTTCAGATTACTACAGACTGTCCTGTTTAAGACAGATTCTGTTTTTGATGCATTGTTTTGCTTGTTTTGATGAAACTATCGATTTTTATCGGTCGTATAAGCCATGGAAAAGTTATATTACATTAGCTACAATGCAAAAACAAAATATGAATTGGTTTGCAACAGTACTTAGAGTAGTGATTTGCTTTATTAAAATAACGTATCTTACCGAACTTTCTATTGAGTTTTGTGTGGATGAAGTGATAAAAAATCGAGGAGCTCTCGATATGAGGAGAAGCTCAAGCTTGGGGATGCCTAAGGCACCCAATTAGATATTCAAGGAGTCTCAAGCGTCTAAGCTTGGGGATGCCCTGGAAGGCATCCCATCTTTCTTCAACAAGTATCGGTATGTTTTCGGTTTCGTTTCGTTCATGTGATATGTGCAAATCTTGGAGCGTCTTTTGCATTTAGTTTTTTCCTTTTTCTTTTATGCACCATGCTGGTATGATATAGTCCATGGTTGATTTATAGAATGCTCATTGCACTTCACTTATATATTTTGAGTGTGGCTTTATAGAATGCTTCACGTGCTTCACTTATATCATTTGAAGTTTGGATTGCCTGTTTCTCTTTACATAGAAAACCGTTGTTTGAAGAATGCTCTTTTGCTTCACTTATATTTGTTAGAGCATGGTATTTTGTAGAAAGAACTAAACTCTCGTGCTTCACTTAGATCTATTTAGTGAGTCAAAAGGAATTGGTCAATTGCATGGTTAGTCATAAAATCCTACATAAAACTTATGGATCACTGAATATGATATGTTTGATTCCCTGTAATAGTTTTGCGATATAGAGATGAAATATGTGGGAGGTACTAGTAAACAGTTGTGGTTAGTAAGAATATTGGTGTTAAGGTTTGTGATTCCCGAAGCATGCACATATAGTCTCTCATTATGCTATGATGTTGGAGCATGATTTATTATTGATTGTCTTCCATATGAGTGGTGGTCGGGGATGAGCGATGGTCTTTTCCTACTAATCTATCCCCCTAGGGGCATGCGTAGTAGTACTTTGCTTTGAGGGCTAATAAACTTTTGCAATAAGTATATGAGTTCTTTATGACTAATGTGAGTCCATGGATTATACGCACTCTTACCTTTCCGCAATTTGCTAGCCTCTACGGTACCGTGCATTGCCCTTTCTCACATCGAGACGTGGTGCAAACTTCGCAGGTGCATCCAAAGCCCATGATATGATATGCTCTATCACACATAAGCCTTATTATATCTTCCTCAAAATAGCCACCATACCTACCTATTATGGCTTTTCCATGGCCATTCCGAGATATATTGCCATGCAACTTCCACCACTTCCGTTTGATGACTTGAGCATTCATTTTCATATTGCTTTGCATGATCATAAAGCTGACATAGTAGTTGTGGCTCAGCCACCGTTCATCATTTTTTATACATGTTACGCTAGATCATTGCACATCATGGTACATTGCCAGAGGCATTCATATAGAGTCATATTTTGTCATAGGTATCGAGTTGTAATTTTTATTTCTTTGGAGTTATAAGTAAATAGATGTGTAATGATCATCATTATTCGTTTTTAGAGCAGTGCCCCAGTGAGAAAAAGATGATGGAGACTATGATTCCCCCACAAGTCGGGATGAGACTCCGGACAATGAGAGAAAAACATATATAAAAAGAAAAAAAGGAAAAAAGGAAAAAATAAAGGAAAAAATAAAAAAATAAATAAACAAAGAGAGAAGGGGCATTGTTAGTATCCTTTACCACACTTGTGCTTCAGACTATCAGCATGTCTTTCATATGGAGAGTCTCCTATATCACTTTCATATACTAATGGGAATTTTTCAATATCGGACTACATGCACACCCACTTAGTTTCATGAGCTTTCATACAATTATAGCTCTTAGTGCATTCGTTGCATGGCAATCCCTACTCCTCACGTTGATATCAATTGATGGGCATCTCCATGGCCCGTTGGTTAGCCGCGTCGGTGTGAGACTTTCTACTTTTTTGTCTTCTTTATATTTACCCCTATCATCTTACTCTATTCCACCCGTAGTGCTATATCCATAGCTTGCGCTCATGTATTCATGAGAGTTAAAAAGCTGAAGCGCGTTAAAAAGTATGAACCAATTGGTCGGCTTGTCATCAGGGTTGTGCATGATAAATACTTTGTGTTAAGAAGACAGAGCATGACAAGAATATATGATTTTGTAGGGATAGCTTTCTTTAGCGTTGATATTTTGAAGACATGATTGTTTGTTTGGATACCCGAGTATTGATGTCTTTATGTCAAATTATAGACTATTGCTTTGAATCACTTATGTCTTAATATTCATGCCATGATTAGATATATGATCAAGTTTATGCTAGGTAGCACTCCACATGCCGAGGACGAGAAGGAATTAAGCTTGGGGGTGCTGATACGTCTCCGTCGTATCTATAAATTTTGATTGTTTCATGCCAATATTATACAACTTTCACATGTTTTTGGCAACAATTTATATGCTTTATTGGACTAACCCATTGATCCAGTGCCCAGTACCAGTTCATGTTTTCTGCATGTTTTTTGTATCGCAGAGTATCCATCTCAAACGAAGTCCAAATGCAATAAAATTTCACGGAGAATTATTTTGGAATATATGTGATTTCTGGGAGTTGGAATCACCACAAACGGAGACCCGTGGTGGGCACAACCCACCAGGGCGTTCCAGAGGAGACAAGCGTGGCGTGGTGGGTTGTGCCCACCTCGTACGTCACTTGGGGCTCTACTTCAGGTGCAAGGAAGCTTATATCTGGAAAAAAAATCGTGTTAAAATCTCAGCGTAATCGGAGTTACGGATCTCCGGGAATATAAGAAACGGTTTTCGGCAAGATCTGGGGAACACGAAACAGAAGAGAACAGAGAGGGAGATCCAATCTCGGAGGGGCTCCCACCCCTCCGCCGCCATGAAGACCATGGACCAGAGGGGGAACTCTCCTTCCATCTAGGGGGTAGGCCAAGGAATAAGAATAAGGAGGGGGGATCTCCCCCCCTCTCCCGGTGGCGCCGGAGTGCCGTCGGGGCAACGATCGAGATGGTGATCTACATCAATAATTTTGCTACCGTCAACACAAACTCTCTCCCCCTATTTGCAGCGGTGTAACACCCCTTCTCCCCACAGTAATCTCTACTTAAACATGGTGCTCAACTCCATATATTATTTCCCAATGATCTATGGTTATCCTATGATGTTTGAGTAGATCCATTCTTTCCTATGGGTTAATCATGATCTTTGTTGGTATGATTGTATATTTCATTTATGGTGTTGTCCTACGGTGCCCTCCGTATCGCGCAAACGTGAGGGGGCCCCGTTGTAGGGTGTTGCAATATGTTCATGGTTCGCTTATGGTGGGTTTGCGAAAGTGACAGAAACTTAAACCCGAGTAACTGGGGTATGACGTATGGGAGTAAAGAGGACTTGATACTTAATGCTATGGTCGGGTTTCACGACCTTAATGATCTTTAGTAGTTACGGATTCTTGTTAGAGTTCCAATCATAAGTGCATATGATCCAAGTAGAGAAAGTATGATAGGTCATGCCTCTCCCTCATATAAAATTACAAGAATGATTACCGGTACTTGTTATCGATTTCCTAGGGACAAATAACTTTCTTGTTGACAAAAACTCTCTACTAAAACTAACTTAATTGTGTCTTTACCTAAACAGCCCCTCGATTTTATTTACATGCTCTTTATTATCTTGCAAACCTATCCTATCACACCTACAAAGTACTTATAGTTTCATACTTGTTCTAGGTAAAGCGAACGTCAAGTGTGCGTAGAGTTGTATCGGTGGTCGATGGAACTTGAGGGAATTTTTGTTCTACCTTTAGATCCTCGTTGGGTTCGAAACTCTTACTTATCGAAAGAGGCTACAAATGATCCCCTATACTTGTGGGTTATCACCACATGCTCCACTTATGAGTGCGCTTGTTCTTCATGCCCATGATTTCATTGCGTTCGACTTTATTATGATGTTTCTTGTTGCTTATGCCTTGCAGGCTGAGCCGGCAGAAGAATCAGTCGATCACAGACTGGGGAGAGGAGCATAAAACTTATGTGACGGAGTGGAACCGATGGAAGTTCAGTAAATATGGGTGTCGGTGTCAAAACCGGCGGATCACGGGTGGGGGTCCAAAACTGTGCGTCTAGGATCGATGGTAACAGGAGACAGGGGACATAATGTTTACCCAGGTTCGGGCCCTCTCTATGGAGGTAATACCCTACGTCCTTCTTGATTGATATTGATGAATATGGGTGTTACAAGAGTTGATCTACCACAAGATCATGATGGCTAAACCCTAAAAGCCTAGCCTATATGAATATGGTAATGAATGTATCCTTTCCGGACTATCCCCTCCAGTTTATATAGACACCGAGGGGATCTAGGGTTTACATAGAGTCGGTTACATAAGAAGGAATCTTCATAGTCGCTCGCCAAGCTTGCCTTCCATGCAAGGAGAGTCCAATCCGGACTCAGGTATAGTCTTCGGCCTTCATGTCTTCACAGCCCATTAGTCCGGCCCATGGATAACAGGCCGGACACCCGAGGACCCCTTAGTCCAGGACTCCCTTAGTAGCCCCTGAACCTGGCTTCAATGACAAGGAGTTCGACGCACAGATTGTCTTCGGCATTGCAAGGCGGGTTCCTTTTTATCTGAACTTCAAGATAGTCTTCATATGCGATGATAGTATCCGAACCTGTCACACACACCATACATAACCGTAGAGAGAATATATATTTTTACACGAGTCTAATCCGCCGACAGTTTTTACAATATGACATCATGTCTATCCGGTCATAATTTCGAACTGTTTTTCGTCTACTGCTCCATGTTTCGAGACGCGGTTGTCATTGGCACATCTTGTCGAAGCAGAGATCGTGCCCCCTTATTATGGTATTCTCATCAATACGAGCGTGGGTGACCCAACCGTGCCGTTTTGCACGACCCTTGGGAATAGGCGAGTTCAAGGCGAGTGGGGAGACGCTTGATATTCGCGGCCTTCATAAGGGGATAAGGATTCCCTACCTTCACCCACACCTCAGCCCCTCCTCAGTCCTTCCGTTCCTGAGCTCCAGCGCCCAAGCTTCTAGCTTTTCCCTCAACCGGGAAAGCACTCCAAAAATGTCCAGATCCAGAGCTGGGGGTAAGTGGATGGCCTCCTCTGTCAATAAGAAGTATATCAAGGCACTCTGGGAGGCCGGATATCTGGCCAAGGAGATCGCTCACCGACTCTCGGATAAGGGACAGATTGTCCCTACTCCAGAGCCCCACGAGAGGGTTGTATTCCTCACGCATTTCGTCCGCGGGCTGGGTTTCCCTCTCCACCCCTTCGTCTATGGACTGATGTTTTACTACGGGCTAGACTTCCATGACCTAGCCCCCAACTTCATCCTCAATCACGGCATTCATTGTCGTGTGCGGGGCCTTCCTCCGCATCCTGCCTCATTTCGGCCTATGATTGAAGACCTTCAACGTGAAGCCGAAGGTGGTGACCGGCCAACAAGCAGAGTGCAGAGGTGCTATGGTGGGCAAGATGCCCAACGTCACCTGTCCCAAAGGCTCGTTCATGGAGACGGTGAAAGGGTGGCAATCGGGGTGGTTCTATATCACCGAGCCACGCGACGCCAACTAGGTGGCGTCCCCCGAATTCAGATCTGGATTCCCGATGCGGCTCACCTCCTGGCAAGAGAGGGGACTAACCTGGGGTCCCTCGAATGAACTGACTGGGCTCCAGACATGTGTCCAGAATATGATGGATAGGAAGATCAAGCTTGTCAATGTGGTCCAGGTCATGCTCATTCGTCGGGTTCTTCCGTGCCAACGCCAGACTTGCTATCTGTGGGAGTACGATCCGGCCAAGCACCAAACACTACAAGAACTCTTCAGCACAACACACGAAGAAATCTGGAAAGTGCTCTTCAAGGCCGGCGAGACGCCACCGCCCACGACCGAAGATCGCGGGCTTAGCTTAAAACGCCAGGCTAACCCGGTAAGCTCTTCTAATGTTTTCAAGGCGTACCCTTTACTAGCATATTTTGAGAAAAAAGCCTAAGCCTTCCTACCCGTGTTTTCAGGCCTGGATCAAGATAGCAGAGGGGATTAACAGTCCGGCTCCGCTTCCCGAAGACCAAGAATTCCCATTGTTGACGAAAATGCTTTTTCCAGCACCTTATGAGGTGCCGGACAAGACGGCCCAGAAAGCGGCCAAAGGGGCCAAGAAGGGCCTTCGCCGAAAAGGCGCTCCGGACATGATGTCCGAAGATGAGACTTCCTCTTCGTCCGCTGACGACGATGACGAAGAGGAAGAAGAAAGCGACTCCCCACCTGAAGTGGGGAGGAAGAAGAGAGTGGCCTCCACAAATCTGGAGGCGAAAGCGCCTAAAAGGGTTAGAGCTTCCCACGCGGATAACTCCGTGTGGGATGTGGACAGCAGTCCGGAGCAACCTCACCGGACTAAGCCTCAGGCCGCCTCGTAAGTACCAGGATCCGAAAACATCTAGCTTTCCCGGTTTGTGATATTGATATACCTTAAACCTTGTTATTGCAGTCCAGCGCGTGATGGCTCCCCGCGATCTTCGTCAGAGGGATCGCTAGACTCAAAGGATATGGCTAGCACGTCTCCGCCACCTTCTCATTCCGTCTCTCCCAAGGGTGACGACGAGGCGGTGTCGCAAAAGACCTTCCCCAATCGAGGGGGCTTCCATAGATCGTTGGGGCGGTGCCCCAGGACGATTCTTCAATTTCCGGACGCATGGGGAGAAAAAGCCCCTGCGAGGACAGGCGACGGGGGCCGGGTTCCCTTCCGACCTGAGCCGGATACCATTCTGGAGACCTATGTGGCTACGGAGTCCAGCGAACGGCATGCTCCGAAAGGAGGGAGTGTGCTTGTTCCGCCGGTGACCTCTATCCAACTAGAGGCACTGGATACCCTACTGGAGGCGCTACGAGGCGCCTCTATTGTGGATGCACACCGCACCCTTATGGGCACGGTAATAGAGAAGGTCCAGTTCATGAAAAGTGGGCTGACCGAAGCCTGCACTAGCCTTCTATCAGGCTTTGAGGTAAGTAATGCGTCTGTAGGAAGAATATCACAGTATCAGTAGCCCCTGATGCTCTGTTTGGTGTTCGGAAAGAAGAAGCCAAAAAGAGGATCGAAAAGAAATATCGGAGGAGTCTAACATGAGTTGTCTTTGTGAATAAGCAGGTGTCGCTGCAGGCTGCCACCGCTCGTGCTGCAAAGGTCTCCGGACTGAAGCGGAAACTGGAGCGGGCCGAGGAAGAGCTTGGCCTCATAAAGAAGCAGCTAGAGGATAGCCAAGGTATGTGCTGATCTGCTGGTACCTTTTAAGAAAAAAAATGAAAAGTCCATCCAGACTGAGTTCTCGTGAACTTTATTAGGGGCCACGACCGAGGTGGCAGCCCTCAAGAAGGCATTGGCCAAGGCCGAGGACAAAGCGGCCAAGGAACGTGCCACACGTGAGAAGCACGAGGCCCGGGTCGGCGAGGCGCAGCAACAGCTCCAGGACGCGATCAAGCGATTTGAGTCCTTGGAGCACGATTTTAAGGCGCAAGAGTCCGAACTGGTGAAGGCCCGCAGGAGCGCACAGGATGCACGAGCCGAAGCCCAAAACGCCCTCCAGGAAATTCAGGCAGCCAAGGAGATTGCGGCGGGTAATTCTTTCACCATGCACAGCAAGTATGTAAAAGAAACGTTCCATGTACTTATCCGAATTCAGGTTTTCCAGGGGCGTTTGCGGATCTGCCGCGCAGTATATCGGATGCTGCCGAGCATTACAGAGCCGAAGAAGGGATGTCTATGGAGAAGCTATTATGGTCCCAGTATCTTGGACCCGAACATCCGTTGCCGTTCCTCGACCAGCTGATGCAGTTGGTCGAGCTGCATAAGTCGGCAGAGCTAGCCATGAAGGACCTCATAGTCCGGATGTGGCCTGCCGAGCCTGTACCTAGCAGCTATTTCGGACTCGTTAAGCGGCTTGTAAATTCCTGTTCGCGGCTTGAAACCGTGAAGCGGTTGGTCTGTATTGAAGGTGCGCGTATGGCCTTTGCCCGCGTCAAGATGCATTGGGCAAAGCTGGATGCCAAGAAGCTGATGACCGGGGCACCGCCGAAGGGCAAGGAGCATCGTCGACCCGAGCTCTATTTTGATGGCGTCCTTGAGGGGTCCCGCCTTGTGGCGGAAAAATGTTCGAAGGATATCATTTTCCCATGAGAACATTTGTATTATCATGTCCTGTAATATGGAGCAGTGATGTTATGTATTATAATGCTTATGATTTACATTTTACCTCCTCTGCGACCATTTATGAAATCTGAGGGTTGACCAGCCATCGGCTTCTGCCCCCACGTAGACAGTACAAGGGTGTTCGGGATAAATCTAAACACTCTTTACTCCACATTCTGGTCCTTAAAGAAGGTGTTTAGCGCAACGAACAAGGCAATCAGACTATGCGGCCTTTACCGCCCTCACTTAGCCATAGGAGTTTGACAATTAAAAAAATTGGCGAAGCCCCTGGTATTCGGAAGGCCGAACTAGGGGCGTTATACACGCCTAATCGGAGGGATCGATTCTTCGCACCAAGCGGAAAAAATCTCTAACAATTTGGAACCTCTCGAACAGCTGACCGGCTCTCGCCGCATCATGACAGTCAGTTTTTGGCTTTCTCTATTGAGATGCTCGTCCGAAAAAACCGGGACACAATTGCAGTAGTTCTCCCTTTACTACCCTAGCCGATATAGCGGAATTTAAGGTAGTAAGCACAGGAGCCGGGCAACCCAAGTATTGACCAAAGACATGATTCAGAGCCGATGCATATGATGCTATAAGTTCGGGGTGCCGAACTATACTGAATAAAAGTGTCCGGACTTCTATTGCCGTAGAACGGGATGTAATGAAGCCCCTGGCGCAGTAATACGTACAATAGTGAACGTGTGTAATATATAATATACACAAAGGTGAGGAAACATGAAAAATTAAGTAATAAGCTGACGTCACCATTTATTCACCATTGTGATGTAATTAGTACGCCGAGGCGTACTTTGTGCGAGTAATGTGATAAGCAAGTAAAGCTATTTAACATGTCGCAACCAAGGGCGAGCTACGTGCGGGTATGTAATACAAGTATGGAAATCGTTTAATAGAGACCACTTGGGGATTCCCTTGTATGCCAGAGCTTCTTGCCTCCTTGGTGTGTTCTGTAAGCGGGTCGTCCATATAGACCTCGAAAAGAGAAAAGACCCGTGATAATAAAAAAAATAAAGGCGTGCGAACCCCAGGGTCGGTCAAGCCGCACTGTGGATCGCGAGCGAGTTATGCCTCCATCAGTACCCATGAGGTTTAGAGTGCGTAATTATGTACGCGCGGCACGGATGCCTTTTCCTCCTCGAGGCTGTGACAGAGGTCGAATTTACTAATTCAGCTCTTGACGAACCGAGCTACCCTTTTGCAGTGTAGTCCAGACCTTCTTAACAATGTCCAGGGGTTCAGCAGCCGGATTATGGTGCCGCTTGAGAAGGCCGCTCTGTACTTCTGCTGCTAGGGCTGCGGTATGTTACTCTATGTGGAGGGAACGTTATGTGTTTCCATTTGCTATAATGACGCCGCGTGGACCGAGCATCTTGAGCTTGAGATAAGCGTAATGCGGCACCGCGTTGAATTTAGTGAACGTAGTTTGTCCGAGCAGTGCGTGGTAGCCGCTGCAGAAGGGGACGATATCGAAGATTAGCTCTTCTCTTCGGAAGTTATCCGGGGAATCGAAGACCACCTCCAGCGTGATCGAGCCTGTACAGTGGGCTTCTATGCCTGGTATAACTGCTTTAAAGGTAGTTATCGTGGGCTTGATTCGTGAGGGATTAATGCCCATTTTGTGTACTGTATCCTGATAGAGCAGGTTGAGGCTGCTACCACCGGCCATTAGGACTCGTGTCATGTGAAATCCGTCGATGATTGCGTCCAGTACCAATGCGGCCGAATCGCCATGACGGATGCTAGTTGGATGATCACTACGATCGAAGGTGATCGGGAATGACCACCATGGGTTGAACTTTGGGGCGACTGGCTCTACCGCGTAAACGTCCCTAAGTGCGCGCTTGCGCTCCCATTTGGGGATGTGTGTAGCGTATATCATGTTCACCATTTTGACTTGAGCGTATAACAAGATGGCCATAGGTTTCACTAGGTGGCTTCTCTCAAGAGCATAAGTATTTTACGGTGGGTGAACAAATTACTATTGAGCAATTGACAGAATTGAGCATAGTTATGATAATATCTAGGTATGATCATGTATATAGACATCACGTCCAAGACAAGTAGACCGACTCCTGCCTGCATCTACTACTATTACTCCACACATCGACCGCTATCCAGCATGCATCTAGAGTATTAAGTTCATAAGAACAGAGTAACGCCTTAAGCAAGATGACATGATGTAGAGGGATACACTCATGCAATATGATGAAAAACCCCATCTTGTTATCCTCGATGGCAACAATACAATACGTGCCTTGCTGCCCCTACTATCACTGGGAAAGGACACCACAAGATTGAACCCAAAGCTAAGCACTTCTCCCATTGCAAGAAAGATCAATCTAGTAGGCAAAACCAAACTGATAATTGGAAGAGACTTGCAAAGATAACCAATCATACATAAAAGAATTCAGAGAATATTCAAATATTGTTCATAGATAAACTTGATCATAAACCCACAATTCATCGGTCTCAACAAACACACCGCAAAAGAAGATTACATCGAATAGATCTCCACAAGAGAGGGGGAGAACTTTGTATTGAGATCCAAAAAGAGAGAATAAGCCATCTAGCTAATAACTATGGACCCGAAGGTCTGAGGTAAATTACTCACACTTCATCGGAGAGGCTATGGTGTTGATGTAGAAGCCCTCCGTGATCGATGCACCCTCCAACGGAGCTCCGGAACAGACCCCAAGATGGGATCTCATGGATACAGAAAGTTACGGCGGTGGAATTAGGGTTTTGGCTCCATTTCTAGTGGTTTGGGGGTACATAGGTATATATAGGAGGAAGAAGTACGTCGGTGGAGCAATAGGGGGCCCACGAGCGTGGAGGGCGCGCCTGGGGGGTAGGCGCGCCCCCCTACCTCGTAGCCTCCCTGTTGGTTGCTTGACGTAGGGTCCAAGTCTCCTGGATCTTGTTCGTTCCAAAAATCACATTCCCGAAGGTTTCATTCCATTTGGACTCCGCTTGATAGTCCTTTTCTTCGAAACCCTAAAATAGGCAAAAAACAGCAATTCTGGGCTGGGCCTCCGGTTAGTAGGTTAGTCCCAAAAATAATATAAAAGTGGATAATAAAGCCCAATAATGTCCAAAACAGAAGATAATATAGCATGGAGCAATCCAAAAATTATAGATACATTGGAGACGTATCAAGCATCCCCAAGCTTAATTCCTGCTCGTCCTCGAGTAGGTAAATGATAAAAACATAATTTTTGATGTGGAATGCTACTTGGCATAATTTAATTGTAATTCTTCTTAATTTTGGCATGAATATTCGGATCTGAAAGATACAAGACAAAATTTTAATATTGACATAGAAATAATAATACTTCAAGCATACTAACTAAGCAATTATGTCTTCTCAAAATAACATGGCCAAAGAAAGTGCATCCCTACAAAATCATATAGTTTAGTCATGCTCCATTTTCTTCACACAAGAATGCTCTCATCATGCACAACCCCGATGACAAGCCAAGCAATGGTTTCATACTTTAGTAATCTCAAACTTTATAAACCTTCACGCAATACATGAGCGTGAGCCATGGATATAGCACTATGGGTGAAATAGAGTATAATGATGGGGATTATGTGGAGAAGACAAAAAAGGAGAACGTCTCACATCACCGAGGCTAATCAATGGGCTATGGAGATGCCAATCGATTGATGTTAATGCAAGGAGTAGGGATTGCCATGCAACGGATGCACTAGAGCTATAAATGTATGAAAGCTCAACAAAAGAAACTAGTGGGTGTGCATCCAACTTGCTTGCTCACGAAGACCTAGGGCACTTGAGGAGGCCCATTGTTGGAATATACAAGCCAAGTTCTATAATGAAAAATTCCCACTATTGTATGAAAGTGACAAAACAAGAGACTCTCTATCATGAAGATCATGGTGATACTTTGAAGCACAAGTGTGGAAAAAAGGATAGTAGCATTGTCCCTTTTTATTTATTTATTATTATTATTTTGGGCCTTATTTTTTTGGCCTTTCTCTTTTTTTATTGGGACAATGCTCTATTAAATGATGATCATCACACTTTTGTTTATTTACAACTCAATGATTACAACTCGATACTAGAACAAGGTATGACTCTATATGAATGCCTCCGGTGGTGTACTGGGATATGCAATGAATCAAGTGTGACATGTATGAAAGAATTATGAACGGTGGCTTTGCCACAAATACGATGTCAACTACATGATCATGCAAAGCAATATGACAATGATGAATGTGTCATGATAAACAGGATGGTGGAAAGTTGCATGGCAATATATCTCGGAATGGCTATGGAAATGCCATAATAGGTAGGTATGGTGGCTGTTTTGAGGAAGATATAAGGAGGTTTATGTGTGAAAGAGCGTATCATATCACGGGGTTTGGATGCACCGGCGAAGTTTGCACCAACTCTCAATGTGAGAAAGGGCAATGCACAGTACCGAAGAGACTAGCAATGATGGAAGGGTGAGAGTGCGTATAATCCATGGACTCAACATTAGTCATAAAGAACTCACATACTTATTGCAAAAATCTACAAGTCATCAAAAACCAAGCACTACGCGCATGCTCCTAGGGGGATAGATTGGTAGGAAAAGACCATCGCTCGTCCCCGACCGCCACTCATAAGTAAGACAATCAAAGAACACCTCATGTTTCAAATTTGTTATATAACGTGTACCATACGTGCATGCTACGGGACTTGCAAACTTCAACACAAGTATTTCTCAATTTCACAACTACTCAACTAGCACAACTTTAATATCACTACCTCCATATCTCAAAACAAGCATCAAGCATCAAACTTCTCTTAGTATTCAAAACACTCATAAGAAAGTTTTTACTAATCTTGAATACCTAGCATATTAGGATTATTTAAGAAAATTACCATGCTATTTAAGACTCTCAAAATAATCTAAGTGAAGTATGAGAGATCAATATTTTCTATAAAACAAATCCACCACCGTGCTCTAAAAGATATAAGTGAAGTACTAGAGCAAAACTATATAACTCAAAAGATATATGTGAAGCACATAGAGTATTCTAATAATTTCCGAATCATGTGTGTCTCTCTCAAAAGGTGTGTACAGAAAATATGATTGTGTTAAACTAAAATCAAAGACTCAAATCATACAATACGCTCTAAGAAAAACACATATCATGTGGTGAATAAAAATATAGCCCCAAGTAAAGTTACCGATGGAAGTAGACGAAAGAGGGGATGCCTTCTGGGGCATCCCCAAGCTTTGGCTTTTTGGTGTCCTTAGATTATATTGGGGGTGCCATGGGCATCCCCAAGCTTAGGCTCTTGCCACTCCTTGTTCCATAATCCGTCAAATCCTTACCCAAAACTTGAAAACTTCACAACACAAAACTTAAAATAGAAAATCTCGTGAGCTCCGTTAGCGAAAGAAAACAAAAGACCACTTCAAGGTACTGTAATGAAATCATTATTTATTTATATTGGTGTTAAACCTACTGTATTCCAACTTCTATATGGTTTATAAACTATTTTACTAGCCATAGATTCATCAAAATAAGCAAACAACACACGAAAAAGAGAATCTGTCAAAAACAGAACAGTCTGTAGTAATCTGTAGCTAGCGCAAGATCTGGAACCCCAAAAATTCTAAAATAAATTTCTGGACGTGAGGAATTTATCTATTAATCATCTGAAAAAATAATTAACTAAATACAACTTTCGAAATAAAAATGGCAGAAGTTCTCGTGAGCGCTAAAGTTTCTGTTTTTACAGCAAGATTAACAAGACTTTCCCCAAGTCTTCCCAACGGTTCTACTTGGCACAAACACTAATTAAACACAAAAAACACAACCAAAACAGAGGCTAGATAAATTATTTATTACTAAAAAGGAGCAAAAAGCAATGAATAAAAATAAAATTGGGTTGCCTCCCAACAAGCGCTATCGTTTAACGCCCCTAGCTAGGCATAAAAAGCAAGGATAGATCTAGGTATTGCCATAATAGTAAGATAGATCATTAAAACTCATTTCATATTATCTACGTTTGGAAGCAAGTTTTCTTTGAGGCAAGTAAAAGTAATCAAAAGGGCTAAATTTAATGGGACAAAAGTCCCCAAGATCAACTTTGGGAGGTATAGGTTCCTCCTTTGGCCCTTCGTATTGCACAACCAATTCATCATTATAAGCATTCTTTTGATAGAACTTTGTGAGCCTATACTCAAGAGAACTATTTCATTATTTCGAATGGCCAAATCATCATTAAGTTCAGAAATTCTATCAACTAAAACATTGGTAGGAACCCTTTTTCTAAGATTTTCATTGAAAGCAACATAGTCTAGAGATTGAAAACGCATTATTTCTTCTTGATCAAAAAGGATAGCCTCTATGGGAGGATGGCAAGCGTCCACCCTATAATGCGCAAAGATTTATTTGGCCTCTTTTATTATGAATCTAAACTCATGAGCCAAAAAGATAGTAGCGGCACACTTAACAGAAGATGCTCAATATTAGAAAATTCTAGGAAAATCCTTTGTATGCAAGGGTGCATGTGCATGAATTGTCTTTCAAGTTCAACTACAAGCATGGCAATAGCGTCTGCAAGACTACTAGTTCTATGAAGGATAGAACTACCCATAGAAGGTAAAGCACCGGCACAAGTAAAGAAATCTTGGATAACTCCTTTTCCAATAATATTACCACTACCAATACGGAATTTTTTTGTATGTAAGATAGGGGGTTCTTCAGCAGGAGCATCTGAATTTTTCATGATATTATTATTGTCCATATCGAAAATAATTTCCCCAATTTCAGACATAACGGGAGATAGGGCAAAAGGAAAAAAAGGCAAATAGAGAAAGAGAGGGAGGATAGCAAGAGAGAGAGGGGGGAGAGAGAGAGGGCGAATAAAACGGCAAGGGTGAAGTGGGGGAGAGGAAAACGAGAGGCAAATGGCAAATAATGTAATGCGGGAGATAAGGGTTGGTGATGGGTACTTGGTATGTTGACTTTTGTGTAGACCTCCCCGGCAACGGCGCCAGAAATCCTTCTTGCTACCTCTTCAGCACTGCGTTGGTTTTCCCTTGAAGAGGAAAGGGTGATGCAACAAAGTAGCGTAAGTATTTCCCTCAGTTTTTGAGAACCAAAGTATCAATCCAGTAGGAGGCTACGCGTGAGTCCCTCGCACCTGCACAATACAAATAAATCCTCGCAACCAACGCGATAAGGGGTTGTCAATCCCTACACGGTCACTTACGAGAGTGAGATCTGATAGATATGATAAGATAATATTTTTGGTATTTTTATGATAAAGATGCAAAGTAAAATAAAAGCAATGGAAATAACTAAGTATTGGAAGACTAATATGATGAAGATAGACCCGGGGGCCATAGGTTTCACTAGTGGCTTCTCTCAAGAGCATAAGTATTTTACGGTGGGTGAACAAATTACTATTGAGCAATTGACAAAATTGAGCATAGTTATGAGAATATCTAGGTATGATCATGTATATAGGCATCACATCCAAGACAAGTAGACAAACTCCTGCCTGCATCTACTACTATTAGTCCACACATCGACCACTATCCAGCATGCATCTAGAGTATTAAGTTCATAAGAACAGAGAAACGCCTTAAGCAAGATGACATGATGTAGAGGGATAAAATCATGCAATATGATGAAAATCCCATCTTGTTATCCTCGATGACAACAATACAATACGTGCCTTGCTGCCCCTACTGTCACTGGGAAAGGACACCGCAAGATTGAACCAAAAGCTAAGCACTTCTCCCATTGCAAGAAATATCAATCTAGTAGGGCAAACCAAACTGATAATTCGAAGAGAATTGCAAAGATAACCAATCATACATAAAAGAATTCAGAGAAGATTCAAATATTGTTCATAGATAAACTTGATCATAAACCCACAATTCATCGGTCTCAACAAACACACCGCAAAAGAAGATTACATCGAATAGATCTCCACAAGAGAGGGGGAGAACTTTGTATTGAGATCCAAAAAGAGAGAAGAAGCCATCTAGCTAATAACTATGGACCCGAAGGTCTGAGGTAAACTACTCACACTTCATCGGAGAGGCTATGGTGTTGATGTAGAAGCCCTCCGTGATCGATGCCCCCTCCAGCGGAGCTTCGGAACAGCCCCCAAGATGGGATCTCGTGGATACAGAAAGTTACGGCGGTGGAATTATGGTTTTGGCTCCATTTTTGATGGTTTGGGGGTACGTAGGTATATATAGGAGGAAGAAGTACGTCGGTGGAGCAATAGGGGGCCCATGAGGGTGGAGGGCTCGCCTGGGGGGGTAGGCGCGCCCCCCTACCTCATGGCCTCCCTGTTGGTTGCTTGACGTAGGGTCCAAGTCTCCTGGATCTTATTCATTCCAAAAATCACGTTCCTGAAGGTTTCATTCCGTTTGGACTCCGTTTGATATTCCTTTTCTTCGAAACCTTAAAATAGGCAAAAAAAACAGCAATTCTGGGCTGGGCCTCCGGTTAGTAGGTTAGTCCCAAAAATAATATAAAAGTGGATTATAAAGCCCAATAATGTCCAAAACAGAAGATAATATAGCATGGAGGAGTCAAAAATTATAGATACGTTGGAGACGTATCAGTGTCATAGGTGTTATCGCCTTTGCTTCGGCGTTTGTGTCTCTTCCGTCGGAGCTTGCTGGTGTTATTTTTAGCCTCAGAGGGGCCTGCTTCGTTGGCTGTGTTTGTACTGCGAGCCAACCAACTATCTTCTCCCGCGCAAAAGAGGGTCATAAGTGCCGTGAGGGCTGCCATGGATCTTGGCTTTTCTTGGCCGAGGTGGCGGGCTAGCCATTCGTCACGGATGCTGTGTTTAAAGTCCGCTAGGGGTTCGGCATCCGGACAGTCAACGATCTGGTTCTTTTTGGTTAGGAACCTAGTCTAGTATTTTCTGGCTGATTCTCCGGGTTGTTGAACTGTGTGGCTTAGGTCATCGGCATCGGGTGGCCGGACATATGTACCTTAGAAGTTGTCGAGGAAGGCTTCTTCCAAGTCCTCCCAGCCGTCGATGGAATTTTCAGGCAGGTTGTTCAGCCAGTGGCGAGCTGGTCCTTTGAGATTTAATGGGAGGTATTTGATAGCGTGGAGGTCATCTCCTCGGGCCATGTGGATGTGGAGAATAAAATCTTCGACCCATACTGCGGCGTCGGTTGTTTCGTCGTATGATTCGATATTGACGGGCTTGAACCCCTCGGGGAAATCATGGTCCAACACCTCATCTGTGAAGCAGAGAGGGTGTGCGGCACCTCTATATTGGGCCGCATCACGGCGCACCTCTGATGGAGTGCGTCTGCGGTTATCGGCCCAGGTGTGACTAGGTTTGCCATGCCCGAATAGGTAGCCGTCATCCCGAGTCGGGAAGCGTCCTCGCGATCCGTTGATTGATCTGGTGTGTCCTGCTCTGCTGTCCAGCTCCTGCCGAAGGTCGTATGTATGGTCCCGAGCTGTTCTGTCCCTGTTTTTACGAGGTGGTGGGGCGGGCTGTTGTTTGTCCTGAGTTGCCGCTTTATCCCGACCGCGGCGTGGTCGGTCCGCCGCACTATCCTGACCGCATGGTGGTCGGTCTGCCGCACTATCCTGACCACAAGTTCGAAGTTCCATTGACGTAGATACCGCGGGCTGCCGAGTCCATGTGTGGCTCCAACGCCGGGGACTCTATGGCTTCTTTGCTCCGGTTCTAAGGCTGTTGCAGCAGCAGGGACCATCCACTGGATGTGATCCGGTGACAGATTTAGGTCATGTTCATCGGGGCGAGGGGAGAGATCGCTGCGGTCTCAAATCCATTGAAGATTAAGTCTCCACGGATATCCGTGACGTAGTTCAAGCTTCCGAACCTGACCTGGTGGCCAGGGGCGTGGCTATCGATCTCCTCCAGATGGCCAAGCGAGTTGGCCCGCAGTACGAAGCCGCCGAACACGAAAATCTGTCTGGGGAGGAAGGTTTCTCCTTGGACAGCGTTGCTGTAGACGATTGAAGGAGCCATCGAACCTTTCGTGGACGGCACAGTGGAACTCTCAATGAAAGCACCAATGTCGGTGTCAAAACCGGCGGATCTCGGGTAGGCGGTCCCGAACTGTGCGTCTAGGATCGATGGTAACAGGAGACAGGGGACACAATGTTTACCCAGGTTCGGGCCCTCTCTATGGAGGTAATACCCTACGTCCTGCTTGATTGATCTTGATGAATATGGGTGTTACAAGAGTTGATCTACCACGAGATCGTGATGGCTAAACCCTAAAAGCCTAGCCTATATGAATATGGTAATCAATGTATCCTTTCCGAACTATCCTCTCCAGTTTATATAGACACCGAGGGATCTAGGGTTTACATAGGGTCGGTTACATAAGAAGGAATCTTCATAGTCGGTCGCCAAGCTTGCCTTCCACGCCAAGGAGAGTCCAATCCGGACTCAGGTATAGTCTTCGGCCTTCATGTCTTCACATCCCCTCAGTCCGGCCCATGGATAACAAGTCGGACGCCTGAGGACCCCTTAGTCCAGGACTCCCTCAATGGGGAGAGGAGAGTGACTGACTGGAATGCTTACGAGAGCCAACACATGAGGTGGTATGATGATGGCCATAAGCACCATCTTCGTCTCAGGCCTGGGTGGACGAGGATGACATCGCTGAGCTGGAGAGGGATGACCCCGAGGAAGAGGCCTACCAGACCGGCATCAGAGACATGCAAAGTGGATTTAGGGAGTTTGCACCCCTCATCAACAGAGTGGTAAGTTTGAATTGACGGTTGTATTTAAATTATTTTATTCGTCATCGTGACTGACTTATGCCTTTGCAGTCTGGTGAGCTGAACAGATGCATCTTTGAAGCCTCAGATGCACTAGGTGATACACTCGGGAGTGTACAATCTGAGAACAAAATGAGGGGGACGATGAAGGTACAATTTCAACCTCCTCGGAACAGATGCATCTTGTTCACTTGCAATCATAAATCTGATACTTATTATGTCCTTGTTTCGTTGTGAGTGCAAAAGTTCGTGAAGTGTTGTCGCAAGCTGGTAGACCTGCTTGGGTGTGCTGGAGCTGGGTCAGTTGAAGCTTATCATCCTGCAGCCACAGAGGGTCACATCGGCTCATTGAGCCATGTTCCCTTGTCGTCTAGGTTGGTTGAGGAGGAGGATGAGGAGGAGGCCACACATGAAGAAGAGGAGGAGGAGGCCTATCATGAGGAAGGGGAGGATGAGAGCAATGGGGAGGAGGAGTACGATGAAGATTACGGACCTCCACCAACTCAATCATCTCAACCATCTCAGCTGCCGAAGAGGAATCCGAAGAAGAAGGATTTGCTGAGTCTGGACCCTTTCCAGAGACCGGTTACTTGACGGCCCAAGAAGAAGACTGGAGAGACTCGTTCAAAGAAGAACGAGGACCGTACCTCCAAGAGGAGAAGGATCAAGTAATTCTGCTTTTGGATACTTGGCTCTTGTAGTTGGGTTGTCTAGTGGTTGTGAAACTACGTGGAACTATGTGTTTCCTATTTGTGAAACTATGTGGAACTCCGTTTGCTAATTAGTTGAACTTCATTTGACATGTCTATTTAGTTCAACTTTTATTAATGTGTGTGTGATCCCCAGGTTTAATTGATTGGGATCTGTTTTTTAGACTCTATATCATTGCTGTGATATTGTTTTTGAAAAGAAGCCAGCAAATAAACTTGGAAACAGGCAAACACATGACCCTACTGCCAAGGACCCTGACGGTAGGGTCAGACAGCCTACCGCCAGGGAAGTGCTTTTTTTGTCACAGAGAGCATTCTTCCTATTCCAAGACCCTACCGCCAACCCCCCCCCCCCCAGGTACGTTCAAACAACCTACAGCCAGGCCGCTTTGATTTTTTGTTAGAGAACCTTTCGAAGGCAAAAACCCAAGCCACCCCCTACCGCTAGGGGTGCTGATGGTAGGGTCAGACAGCCTACCGCCATAGTCCCTGGCGGTAGGGTACTAATCCAGGTCAGCATGTGGAGACGGCCGTTGTCCCCCTCCGTCGCACCCTACCGCCAGGGACCCTGGTGGTAGGCTGTCTAACCCTACCGCCAGCACCCCTGGCGGTAGGGATGAAAATGGAGTGCAAAACGGAAATGGAAATGGAATTTTTTTATGCGGAAACGGAAACAAAAATGGAATGGTGTTTTCCAATGGAACACACGTGAAAAGAAACTTTCCGTTTCAGTTAATAAGAAATTTCCGTTTGTACTATAGGCCTATGTTTGCTTTGTAGCCTAACTACCAAACAACACATAATGGCACAATGAGTAGAATGAGCAAAATGTATCATTTGAGTACCAACTTTTACTACCACACACATACTCAACTAGACCCTATATGGAATTGTCATGTACTACTACAATACTATCCTATATTACCAACACAACCATATTATTTTTAGCCATGTTAACAATTCGATCAATTCGTTTGTTTTTTGTTTGTATTTCTCTATGATCCAAGGGGGTTTTAAGTTCCAGTCAACACACAGTTTTATTTCAGTGTCCGCTTTTTATTCGCTCCGTGTTTGTTTCCAATAGTATTTGTTTCCATATTCATTTCCGGATTTTTGTAGTCGTTTTCGTTTTTGCAAAAAAAAAATGAAAACAAATATGATAGCACTAAATTCCATCCGTTTCCGTGTCATTTTCATCCCTGCCTGGCGGTAGCGAAAGGGTCAAATCCCGAAATTATTTCCAACCGGGGTCAGATCCTGAATTGGTATGTGAAAAGGGTCAAAACATGAAATTCGGCCGCACCCGGTGTCTGCTCTGCAGTAGGCCCCGATGTGTCATGCCGACGTGGAGCGGCGCGTGGACATGAAGCTGGGCGTGAATGCGAACAGTACAGCTCCAAGGCCCACGGCAGCGGGGGAGGTCAACATCATTGTCCACTGCAGCCGCCAGCCATAGCAGATGCCCATCAGCGGCGATGACTACTACTGCCCGGAAGTTGTTCGGCGATGTACAGCTGCTGGACTACGACCAATTCTTGGTCGCCGGCCGCATCTCGGAAATTAAGGGCATACGAATCTCGGCCCATCGTCATGCAACGTCGCCGATGGCATATTGCAGAGCGATGAAATCATAAGATGAAGGAGCATGCCTTCTTGCTGAATACGACCTGCGAGAACAATCACCGTGCCCTTTTGTTTTCCAAGCTAAGAGTACGTCTGCACTTGCGCACATCTGTCTGTCCCCATGTCTCCCAAGCCTAACTAATGGACACTACGACGGGCTAACAAAGGATAATGGCAGTGATCAATTTCATCATCTTTGTAGTCAATGAAGCGAGACTC